>NW_026991722.1:57160205-57632192 GCF_029215605.1 Mirounga angustirostris | reverse complement strand
GAGTTATCTCATAGAGAGAGGATACATGGAAGAGAACCCTGCAGATGGGAAAGATTTGTCATAAGAGCTACTCTTCAATCTGTTTGGGGCTGAAATTCACATATGCTTCCTGGCATGGATGTTTCCTGAAGGAGGAGATCCTACTGAGAGACGAAGTGAAGGGGCCCCAGGGATGCTTTGGGTTGTGGTGAGCTGGAACGATCCAGAGCTGGTCAAAAAGGTCTAGATGTTCCCAAAAGCAAAGGTCCCATCCCTGTTTTTACCAGTCACCTATTTGTTGCTTCATGCTGCTAAGGAAAAAAAAAAAAAAACACTCTGCTTCCCACTTGGAATCCTCTAAAGGCAAACATAAAATCTACGGGAGCTCTCCGCAGAGAGGAAATTCAAAGCCACAGAACTCTCGAGGCCCTGCAGAGGCGAAGACTGGGACTGGGATGTGGGTCTGGATAGTGCGGAGAGAGAGAACAAGAGTGATGTTTCAAGCTGTGCAAGAGGCAGGATGTGACCCCAACAGGCTCTCCAGTTTGGAAGCCTTATCCTTCACCCTAAGGTATTTACATCACCTGGGAAAGGAGGAGGACAAGTTTTTGTTTTGTTTTTTATTATTATGTAAAACTTTACAGGATAAAATTTATCCTTTTAGGGATATTTTGTTTGGTTGGGGTTTTTTTTTTTTTTTTAAAGTTTTCTATATTCAGATAATTTTTATTGCAACATAATTGAACTATAACATTATATTAGTTGCAGGTGTACCACATAATGATGTATATGTTGCAAAATGATCACCCTAATAAGTTAATATCCATCACCATATACACTTAATGAGTTTTTTCCTTACTATGAGAACATTTAAGATCTCCCCTAACTATAGTCACCATGCAATATATTCCATCCCCGTGACTTCTGTATGTGGAAATTTCTTCTTTTTGACCTCACTCACCCATTTCGACCTCACTCCAGCCGTGGGGTGATGGTTGGACAACAGTGTGAATGTACTTTTTGCCCCTGTCCTGTAAACTTAACAAAGGGTTATAATGGGAAATTTTTGTTCCAAGTATTTCGCCAGCAAAAAGAAGAGATAAACTGTACGTATAAAGAACAAAATCTTGATTTCGGAATAGGGTCGGCAGTTTTACAACTGGTGAAAGGAACAAAAGCGGAGCTGTTGTGGGACATGGTATTCACCCTTCTGCACAGTAGTCCGAGGTGGCTCCCTGGAACAAAACTGGAAAACCCCTGAATAGGTCCAATCTCCTCAGCTTACAACTTAAGAAACTTTAAGTTATGAAAAACGTCTTTCAAACTACCTCTCCACTACTAACTTTAATTCTGATCAACAACAACAACAAAAAACCCTTCTGGTTGACCAGAAGGAGAAAGTTTGAGTGAGCCTCAGGCTCCCATGTGGCCACATCTCCTCTGTTTTGGAGCTTCACTGCCTCTATCCTCTGGACTCCCAGCCTCTTGATCACCATGAAAGGCCAGGCTAGAATGTTCCTCAAGAAACAGCTGAGCTAGGCTTCCTGATAGGCTTTTTGTTATGGGTTGACCTCTGTGCCCCCCCAAAATATATGCTGAAGTCCTAACCCCTTGTACCTGTGAATATTACCTTATTTGGAAATAGGGCTATTCCAGATGTAATTAATTAGGACAAAGTCTTATTGGAGTAAGATAACCCTTAATCTGAGCATTGTCCTTACAAGAAGAGAGAGAGACACAAAACGCTAGAGATGGCCATGTGGTGACGGACACAGAGACTGGAGTGTTATAAATACTAGCCAAGGAGGCAAGGAGGAATACTTCCTTAATTGTTTCAGAGGGAACCTGGTCATGCCAACACCTTGATTTCATACTTCTAGATTCTAGAGCTAAGACAAGATATTTCTGTGGTCTGAAGTCTCCCGTCTGTGGCGCTTCTTCAGAGGAAGGGCCAAGAACCTAATCCACTGTGCTGGAGGAGGAGGCTTGCATGTGGACAGACCAGCCTGCAAGATCAGAGCTTCGCTCATTCACCATCCACATTCAAGGTGATTGTCACAGCCCAGTGCTGCTATTTACAATGTATTTTTTTTATTGCCTCACTTTTTAATGTTAAACAGATTTTAAAAGGAAGCCATATAACCCTGTAGTACATCCATCCTGGAGAAAAAGTCTTGGTGATTGATGGAATCGTGTTATTAGATCAGGCAATATGACAAAGCACAAAATTTAGAACATCAGTGTGAATTCATGGACTTAAAAGAAATACCGTTGACAGTTATTTTGGAAAAAAATGTCCCTACAACGTCAACAAAAAATAGCATTTCTTCCAGAGTGGCAACTCACACACACTCGTGGGGGCTAATACTTGACTTTTAACACTCATCTCTAAAAAGGAAAAGACTAAATTGAGGGTTGAATGCTTTGGAACAAGAATAAAAAAATCAAGATAGGTAATATAATGTTTAAAAATGGAGTTATTCCAAGAAAGGGTGGGTTTAATGGCAAAGGCTTCATACTTGTTATTTTCATAAAGAAAGTGTTGTCTCTGTTAGCTGTGGATATCATGTTTCTTTGGTGAGCACCTATTTGTCAGCTGTCGACGCGGACCAGCATAAGCAGGAAGGAGTGACTTGAGACTGGTGAGTCAGCTAAAATAATCCCAGTAAACAAAGGAACCGGGCCACGAACAAGAAAGCATACGGAAAGTGAAGTAGCCATTGGCCGTTTGTGATCCCACACAGTAACCAACTAAACACTATCCAAACATGAGCTCCTAGAAAGCAAATTAGCCAAATGCCCTTAAAAGAAGAAAAACAACCCCCAGACTTACTCCCTTTTTTCCCAATGAAACTCTGGATAACGCCACTAGTTTTAATGCAATGCTAATAAGACATGGGTCTCTGAGCTTCCAATTACTGGGATAAAACAGACCAACAATCTTAATTATTGCAAAGTAAGTAAATGCCACATAAAAAACCTAGAGACCAGTTCATTACTGGAAAACTTTGAGTCTCAAGGTCAACACCATTAAGGAAGATCGGAAGTGAAATGTCCCATTATATAACATGTGCTTTTTCTTGGCAATCAAAAGAAACTCACCCTGATGACAGGTGGCTCAGGTTTGAATGAACTTGTCCTCTCTGCCTCTAGGACTCGAATGTTTGTTTCATTCCCCGGATTAGCAACGTTCTCAGCTACGATTTGCTCAAATCCATCTTCTAGTCCTCTCTCTCTCCACTCCCTCCGGGATTCCAATTATTCTGACATTGGAATGCCTCATGGTGTCACTTATTTCTCTGATTCTATTTTCATGGATTGTGAGTTGTTTTTCCCTGGCCTCCTCTTTTCCCTTTTTATGTATTATATTGTTTTCCAGGTCGCTTATTCTCTCTTCTGCCTCAGTTACCCTAGCTGTTAGATTATCTAGATTGGATTGGATCTCATTGATTGCATTTTTAAGTTCTGCCAATTCACCTTTTATTTTTGCCCTTAGAAACTCTTAATTGACTTCTCCATTCTAGCCATTGTCTTCACAATTGCTAGCCTGAATTCCATCTCTGACATCTTGGTTATATCTGCATCCATTTGTAAATCTACAGCATAAGTCATAATCTCGGAGTGTTTTCGGTTTGGGGGGGGCTCCTCCTCCTACTCATTCTGTTGATGGGTGTTAGAGGGAATGTATAGAGTCCAAATTATTGACCAAAACCCAAGCAAGATGCACCTGTTTTCTTGGGACCTTAGAGTTTCTGGCCTCTTCTTTTCCCAGCCTGTCTTCTGCGGGAAGGGCCTGCCTTGCTGTTACCCAGGCAACCCTGTTTGGGCGGAGTTGCCCTGCGCCCCTGTGGTGGGGGATGGGCTCAGTGGGAATCAGTCTTTGGGGATTTTGTTCTCTGGTGCCTTTCCCTGGCGGCTTTCCATGTCTCTTCAGCGGGTCAGGGCAAAAGAGACCGTTTCCAAACTTCTGCCTCAAAGCGGAGAGACAACAGTCTGTTCTTCAGTGAGCTCTCCAGGTCACACCATCTCCGTTTCTGTCCGTGCTCCTATAAACTGCAGCGTCCTGGGTTGTGTGACCCTCCACAGCGGTCCCCGTCCTGCCTCCAGGTTGGGGCACTTCTCTACCCTTTGTGCTTCTAAAACAGCCAGCTGCTCCCAGTTCGCCCGCACACGACCCCGGCACACCGGGTTTCCATCTCAGAGGCTGCCGTTCGCGTGTGCGTGACCCCGGCGCTCGGTGTTTCCACCCCGGGGGCTGCCCTAAAGTCCTTTCCCGACGCTACCGGTCTGCGAGTCTGTGCCCCATCTGGCGCGCGCGGGGCCGTCACTCACCGGCAGTGTAGGATCCCTATGTCCAGGCTCCCTCCCGCTGCCGTTTATCCTCCGATATCTGCCCGCAGAATCCCGGCTCTCCGCTTCGTACCTCAAAACCTACTGCCTGCGATATTCTGTTTGTAGAGACCCAGATCTTCTTACATCTCAGGCCGGTTTCATGGGTGCTCAGAGTGGTCTGGTAGATATCCAGCTCAGTTCCGGGGACCAGTTGAAATAGGGTCCCCTACTCCTCCACCATCTTCTCCCCCCTCTAGAATTCTCTTGAATCATTGTCTAATTCCTCCTCAACAAAAACTAACACTGTATATAACACAGAATTCTATACTCACACAAGCAAACATAAAAGACCTGTAGAACACGCAGTCACTGAAACCACGGCACTGAGTAGTGTTCATTAAGTAGCACACGGAGGCCTTTTACGAAAAACAGAACGCCAGCGTCAGATCAGGCTGACTACTGCCCTCCACCTGAGAGGCGAGCCCAAATCCATCTACACTGGGGTAAGTCTGGAGACTTCTGATTTGCAGGAACCCATGTTGAATGGGTATAGAGGGAGGATATTGGGGGATCGAGCCTAACAGAGCGGCCCCCTTTGGTGGCAGAAAGTACATTTCTGCAACCGGCGAGGATCGGGGCAGATTTTACAAGGTTCTTCTATGATTGAAAAGACCAAGCCATCAACCCAGCTTTCCTTTTGATATGTGGCTTTCGATATTGTACACAGATGTGACCTGTACAGTATTGAAAGAAAGCACAAAGGAGCAAGGTGCTAAGCCATTCTGGGCAAACTACCCCATCAGGTGTGTTGTGTATTTTCATTTTGGCCAAATTTCATTTCAAGTCTTAGGGGCTTTACCCACAATGACTTTGGATTGTGCTGTGCCCCCAGAAAAGGTCCGAGGCATCATGTCTCTCTAGAACCCTGGAGTACAGAAGGGAAATTTTCTTGTCCCCCAGCCAACTTCAGTCCCAAAGAGGAAAATGCTGCTCTGAGCTTGTCATTGAACCTCTAAAGGATTCCCTTCTGTGTTCAAATATTCTATAGTAAATCACTCTGGATGTTATCACGTTTTTTTCTCTTTTTTACTTAAGTTGTGCGTTTTTGAAAGTTTCTATTCCTTGGCCCTGCTGAATCAACCCAAAATAGAGGCCTATTTTGTCTTCTTTTCAACTGCTTTCCGAATCTTGGAGGACGGCCTTAATGCATAAATATTTTCTTTTTCAGGCTTAACACATGGAGTTTGGCCAAAACTTCTTCCCATGGTATGGATTCTGCTATGTGCAGTGCAACCAGAACATCCTGAATTTGAAGACCTTGGACAAATTACTAAATCTTTCTGAGCCCAAGTGTTCTGTTTTGTAAAATTGGTGTAGGAAGGCTGTATTGATTATTTGTTTCATAATGTCGTGGGTGAAAAACCATTGATTTAGGTAGAGAGGTTCTTGTGGTTTAGGCTGAATTGGCCTATCTCAGCTGGGTTTGTGCATGTGTGTGAGGCAGGCTGACATGTTGGCAGATGCTAGCTAATCACGGGTGGACTCGCGCATGTGAGGGGGTCAGTTGTGACACAGGTGACCGGGCCATAATTTCTCATACTACTGGCGAAGGTCTGTTTACATAGTAATAATGCTCTAAGAAGCCTCAGTGCATACACCTTTTTGAAACCTCTGCTTACATCCCATTTACTAAAATTCCATTGGCCAAAGAATGTAGCATCGCCAACAAGATTCAAAATTCAAGAGATGGGAAGCCGGACTCTGCTTATGTATAAAGGATGATGGTGAACTGTGGGGGTCTTTATAATCTATCCCCAAATGTCAAACACATAGTGGTGACCCAAGGATTAAATGCCAGAAAAATGCCAAGGGTTAAGTTCAGAGCCTGGCACACAGGAGGCATGCAATAAATCTCGGTCTTCTTCCTCCACGACTCTTCATCACCTGGTGATAAATTAGTGTTCATGTAATAAATGGAGACTCTGTGATAAGCTTTGGGAAGACGGGGAGACTTGAGTGGGCAGAGGCTCTCCCTCGTTAAAGCAGCAGGTGAGCGGGACCCCAGCGTGATGCCTCCGGTCGGGGACAGACAGCCAGTACGTGGGGTGCAAAATCCCAGATCCAGTAACTTTCCAGCCCCAGAAAAACTTCTCTTCAGCCCAGGAAAGGCAGCACAAGCTCCTCCGCTTTGCCAGCTAGTGAAGAGTTTTGATGATCTGGAATCTGACGGCACTGGAAAGATGCCGAAGCTGTCCCTGTGGGTAACAGATCTAACCTGCAACCCCCCAGGCTTCCTCCTAGGGAGCAGGAGTGCAATCCAATGCATTAGCTCAGCCAGAAAGGACCAGTAACGGGAAGGGCCACCCCCCGCTTCCCCCCAGGAGAAGGCCCCCTCCCAGCATTCCTGGCAGGACCAAGGTCAGGAAGGAAAGAGGAGTGGGAGCCTGGCAAGTTGGGTGAAGCGAGAGACCAGGGGCAAGTGGCGAAGCTGCCAGTCAGTTTTTCAAGTACAAGGGCGCCCCTCTTGCTGCCGTGCTATGACCTAAGATGGCAAAGCTGAGGGAGAGGGCAGCAACTGCTGGTTTCTCTGCTACTTCCAGGTGGCCGGGGGACTCTGGAAAAATCAGGGACTCAGGAGCGTGCTTGCTTAGCATGCACACCAAGGTTTGGCTGGCCAGAGGAATCCCAGAGAAGGCTCTGACCCAACTCCTGTTTCGGTGGCTGCATCCCTGGGCCGGAGTGCCAGTCCTCCCAGGGAACTTCTGCAGTCTGGTCTGCTTTCCAAGGCCACTGTTTGCCTGAGCTTTCTCTGGCATTCGTCATGTGTTCACGGACTCCCAGATCTGGGCTTTTTTCTTCATCTTGTGAATTAGCTGCAAATCCACTGTGTCCCCCACAAGAGAAAGTGAAAGGAGACGCCTCTGTGGAAATGCTCTGGGGTATGACTGCCGAGGCCAGACTGGTGGCAAGACCGCCGTTCATTTTCAATTAGGGGGAGGGGGGAAGAAAAGGAAAGCAAAGAACCCACGTATCTTCTCAAAACGTGCCCGTGGTCAGGAAGTGCTTGACTGAGTTGTCCAGAGGCGGAAATTAAGACAGAGAGATTTAACTGCCCAAGATCCAACAGCCGAAGAGCCAAGTGGCCATGGCTTGAACCTAAGAAGCTGGTTCTCGAGCCCAGGCCTGCTAAGTGAGGGTCCGGTGGACAAGGGGGTGCAGATTACTTGAGTTTCTGTCTTGCAAAGGGCACGTGGAGCTGGTGCAACCTCAGGGAAGCCACTGTATCAGTTTCTACGCCTGCAAAATGGGGCTGAAAAAACCATCTTCCTGGGGGCATTTTTGGAGAATGAAGGTGCGGTCTGCCAAGAGCTAGTGTAGACCAAGGTCCCCAAATCCAATATTTCGTACACCAGGAGCAAGGGGCAACTTTCAGAGCCATTCTTAATTAAGTAGCTATGGTATTTACATTTTCATCCTTTTATTTATATGAACGTAGAGGGATAAAAGGGCATCTTATTGGTGCTTTAATGAACCAAGAGAAAGCGTCTGCAGATGCTAAGCAGCGCATCTGCAGCCTGGTTGCAGTGTTATCTCTGTTTATGGGCCCCTCCGGCTCCTGGCTTAGCTCCAGGCCTGGGGGGCCCAGCTCGTTCATGGAAACGGTGAGAAGAGCCTAGAGTCCACTATGGTTTTGCTGCCCAGATGCTGCGGTGAAGAATTGTCTATTCCTGTGATTTCGCATCATATTTAGTTCCATTAATGACCATTTTAAGTACCACAACTACTCCTTTAGGTGTGTGAAAATCTTTGGCTAGATCCTTACATCTGATACCCTTATCAGCTGTGGTTTTCATTCTTGGGGCTCTTTTAATGTTTACCATACTTTCCTATTTCATTTTGTTCTGTGCCACCTCCTTGCAGGAAGAAGAGGGAAGGCCCTGCCTTCACACAGATGAAGCCAGGAGGTGGTTGGACAGGCTTCTCCCCCGGGGGGGAGGGGCGGTGGCAAGTTAATTTCTTTTCCGTCTGACCCGGGGAACCGGGGGCTCTGGTATAGTCTCTGCTCTCTCAGGAGAAGAAAAAGTGGAGTGGAACGCTGTCTCGTTCTTTATATAAATACACTCAACAAACATCCAATGACACTGGGTTTCTAGGCTGACCCGTGACTTACATGGCACATCATTTTCTCACGATGCAATAAGATTGAGATCGAGATATCTTGGTTGTTGTTGGTTAAACATCTGCCTTCCGCTCGGTCATGATCCCAAGTTCCTGTGATCATCTCTTGCAGAAGGCTCCCTGCTCAGCGGGGAGTCTGCTTCTTCTCCCTCTGCACCTCCACCCTGCTCTTGTGCACGTGCGTGTGCACTCTCTTTTTCAAATATATAAATAAAATCTTTGAAAAAATAAGATTGAGGCAGCTGTATGGTTTCTCTTATAGGAAAAGGTGAAGAGGTCAAACGGTTAGGTGTCCCCCACCCCACTAGCAGATGACAGTCTAATCATATTGAAATGGCTCTGGTAGGCTACATCTTATATTTAGTGGATTCCAGCTCAGCACTAGCACAGTAGCAAGAGCTAGAGATTCAAGGCAGGGTCAAAAAGAGTTATCTCATAGAGAGAGGATACATGGAAGAGAACCCTGCAGATGGGAAAGATTTGTCATAAGAGCTACTCTTCAATCTGTTTGGGGCTGAAATTCACATATGCTTCCTGGCATGGATGTTTCCTGAAGGAGGAGATCCTACTGAGAGACGAAGTGAAGGGGCCCCAGGGATGCTTTGGGTTGTGGTGAGCTGGAACGATCCAGAGCTGGTCAAAAAGGTCTAGATGTTCCCAAAAGCAAAGGTCCCATCCCTGTTTTTACCAGTCACCTATTTGTTGCTTCATGCTGCTAAGGAAAAAAAAAAAAAAACACTCTGCTTCCCACTTGGAATCCTCTAAAGGCAAACATAAAATCTACGGGAGCTCTCCGCAGAGAGGAAATTCAAAGCCACAGAACTCTCGAGGCCCTGCAGAGGCGAAGACTGGGACTGGGATGTGGGTCTGGATAGTGCGGAGAGAGAGAACAAGAGTGATGTTTCAAGCTGTGCAAGAGGCAGGATGTGACCCCAACAGGCTCTCCAGTTTGGAAGCCTTATCCTTCACCCTAAGGTATTTACATCACCTGGGAAAGGAGGAGGACAAGTTTTTGTTTTGTTTTTTATTATTATGTAAAACTTTACAGGATAAAATTTATCCTTTTAGGGATATTTTGTTTGGTTGGGGTTTTTTTTTTTTTTTTAAAGTTTTCTATATTCAGATAATTTTTATTGCAACATAATTGAACTATAACATTATATTAGTTGCAGGTGTACCACATAATGATGTATATGTTGCAAAATGATCACCCTAATAAGTTAATATCCATCACCATATACACTTAATGAGTTTTTTCCTTACTATGAGAACATTTAAGATCTCCCCTAACTATAGTCACCATGCAATATATTCCATCCCCGTGACTTCTGTATGTGGAAATTTCTTCTTTTTGACCTCACTCACCCATTTCGACCTCACTCCAGCCGTGGGGTGATGGTTGGACAACAGTGTGAATGTACTTTTTGCCCCTGTCCTGTAAACTTAACAAAGGGTTATAATGGGAAATTTTTGTTCCAAGTATTTCGCCAGCAAAAAGAAGAGATAAACTGTACGTATAAAGAACAAAATCTTGATTTCGGAATAGGGTCGGCAGTTTTACAACTGGTGAAAGGAACAAAAGCGGAGCTGTTGTGGGACATGGTATTCACCCTTCTGCACAGTAGTCCGAGGTGGCTCCCTGGAACAAAACTGGAAAACCCCTGAATAGGTCCAATCTCCTCAGCTTACAACTTAAGAAACTTTAAGTTATGAAAAACGTCTTTCAAACTACCTCTCCACTACTAACTTTAATTCTGATCAACAACAACAACAAAAAACCCTTCTGGTTGACCAGAAGGAGAAAGTTTGAGTGAGCCTCAGGCTCCCATGTGGCCACATCTCCTCTGTTTTGGAGCTTCACTGCCTCTATCCTCTGGACTCCCAGCCTCTTGATCACCATGAAAGGCCAGGCTAGAATGTTCCTCAAGAAACAGCTGAGCTAGGCTTCCTGATAGGCTTTTTGTTATGGGTTGACCTCTGTGCCCCCCCAAAATATATGCTGAAGTCCTAACCCCTTGTACCTGTGAATATTACCTTATTTGGAAATAGGGCTATTCCAGATGTAATTAATTAGGACAAAGTCTTATTGGAGTAAGATAACCCTTAATCTGAGCATTGTCCTTACAAGAAGAGAGAGAGACACAAAACGCTAGAGATGGCCATGTGGTGACGGACACAGAGACTGGAGTGTTATAAATACTAGCCAAGGAGGCAAGGAGGAATACTTCCTTAATTGTTTCAGAGGGAACCTGGTCATGCCAACACCTTGATTTCATACTTCTAGATTCTAGAGCTAAGACAAGATATTTCTGTGGTCTGAAGTCTCCCGTCTGTGGCGCTTCTTCAGAGGAAGGGCCAAGAACCTAATCCACTGTGCTGGAGGAGGAGGCTTGCATGTGGACAGACCAGCCTGCAAGATCAGAGCTTCGCTCATTCACCATCCACATTCAAGGTGATTGTCACAGCCCAGTGCTGCTATTTACAATGTATTTTTTTTATTGCCTCACTTTTTAATGTTAAACAGATTTTAAAAGGAAGCCATATAACCCTGTAGTACATCCATCCTGGAGAAAAAGTCTTGGTGATTGATGGAATCGTGTTATTAGATCAGGCAATATGACAAAGCACAAAATTTAGAACATCAGTGTGAATTCATGGACTTAAAAGAAATACCGTTGACAGTTATTTTGGAAAAAAATGTCCCTACAACGTCAACAAAAAATAGCATTTCTTCCAGAGTGGCAACTCACACACACTCGTGGGGGCTAATACTTGACTTTTAACACTCATCTCTAAAAAGGAAAAGACTAAATTGAGGGTTGAATGCTTTGGAACAAGAATAAAAAAATCAAGATAGGTAATATAATGTTTAAAAATGGAGTTATTCCAAGAAAGGGTGGGTTTAATGGCAAAGGCTTCATACTTGTTATTTTCATAAAGAAAGTGTTGTCTCTGTTAGCTGTGGATATCATGTTTCTTTGGTGAGCACCTATTTGTCAGCTGTCGACGCGGACCAGCATAAGCAGGAAGGAGTGACTTGAGACTGGTGAGTCAGCTAAAATAATCCCAGTAAACAAAGGAACCGGGCCACGAACAAGAAAGCATACGGAAAGTGAAGTAGCCATTGGCCGTTTGTGATCCCACACAGTAACCAACTAAACACTATCCAAACATGAGCTCCTAGAAAGCAAATTAGCCAAATGCCCTTAAAAGAAGAAAAACAACCCCCAGACTTACTCCCTTTTTTCCCAATGAAACTCTGGATAACGCCACTAGTTTTAATGCAATGCTAATAAGACATGGGTCTCTGAGCTTCCAATTACTGGGATAAAACAGACCAACAATCTTAATTATTGCAAAGTAAGTAAATGCCACATAAAAAACCTAGAGACCAGTTCATTACTGGAAAACTTTGAGTCTCAAGGTCAACACCATTAAGGAAGATCGGAAGTGAAATGTCCCATTATATAACATGTGCTTTTTCTTGGCAATCAAAAGAAACTCACCCTGATGACAGGTGGCTCAGGTTTGAATGAACTTGTCCTCTCTGCCTCTAGGACTCGAATGTTTGTTTCATTCCCCGGATTAGCAACGTTCTCAGCTACGATTTGCTCAAATCCATCTTCTAGTCCTCTCTCTCTCCACTCCCTCCGGGATTCCAATTATTCTGACATTGGAATGCCTCATGGTGTCACTTATTTCTCTGATTCTATTTTCATGGATTGTGAGTTGTTTTTCCCTGGCCTCCTCTTTTCCCTTTTTATGTATTATATTGTTTTCCAGGTCGCTTATTCTCTCTTCTGCCTCAGTTACCCTAGCTGTTAGATTATCTAGATTGGATTGGATCTCATTGATTGCATTTTTAAGTTCTGCCAATTCACCTTTTATTTTTGCCCTTAGAAACTCTTAATTGACTTCTCCATTCTAGCCATTGTCTTCACAATTGCTAGCCTGAATTCCATCTCTGACATCTTGGTTATATCTGCATCCATTTGTAAATCTACAGCATAAGTCATAATCTCGGAGTGTTTTCGGTTTGGGGGGGGCTCCTCCTCCTACTCATTCTGTTGATGGGTGTTAGAGGGAATGTATAGAGTCCAAATTATTGACCAAAACCCAAGCAAGATGCACCTGTTTTCTTGGGACCTTAGAGTTTCTGGCCTCTTCTTTTCCCCGCCTGTCTTCTGCGGGAAGGGCCTGCCTTGCTGTTACCCAGGCAACCCTGTTTGGGCGGAGTTGCCCTGCGCCCCTGTGGTGGGGGATGGGCTCAGTGGGAATCAGTCTTTGGGGATTTTGTTCTCTGGTGCCTTTCCCTGGCGGCTTTCCATGTCTCTTCAGCGGGTCAGGGCAAAAGAGACCGTTTCCAAACTTCTGCCTCAAAGCGGAGAGACAACAGTCTGTTCTTCAGTGAGCTCTCCAGGTCACACCATCTCCGTTTCTGTCCGTGCTCCTATAAACTGCAGCGTCCTGGGTTGTGTGACCCTCCACAGCGGTCCCCGTCCTGCCTCCAGGTTGGGGCACTTCTCTACCCTTTGTGCTTCTAAAACAGCCAGCTGCTCCCAGTTCGCCCGCACACGACCCCGGCACACCGGGTTTCCATCTCAGAGGCTGCCGTTCGCGTGTGCGTGACCCCGGCGCTCGGTGTTTCCACCCCGGGGGCTGCCCTAAAGTCCTTTCCCGACGCTACCGGTCTGCGAGTCTGTGCCCCATCTGGCGCGCGCGGGGCCGTCACTCACCGGCAGTGTAGGATCCCTATGTCCAGGCTCCCTCCCGCTGCCGTTTATCCTCCGATATCTGCCCGCAGAATCCCGGCTCTCCGCTTCGTACCTCAAAACCTACTGCCTGCGATATTCTGTTTGTAGAGACCCAGATCTTCTTACATCTCAGGCCGGTTTCATGGGTGCTCAGAGTGGTCTGGTAGATATCCAGCTCAGTTCCGGGGACCAGTTGAAATAGGGTCCCCTACTCCTCCACCATCTTCTCCCCCCTCTAGAATTCTCTTGAATCATTGTCTAATTCCTCCTCAACAAAAACTAACACTGTATATAACACAGAATTCTATACTCACACAAGCAAACATAAAAGACCTGTAGAACACGCAGTCACTGAAACCACGGCACTGAGTAGTGTTCATTAAGTAGCACACGGAGGCCTTTTACGAAAAACAGAACGCCAGCGTCAGATCAGGCTGACTACTGCCCTCCACCTGAGAGGCGAGCCCAAATCCATCTACACTGGGGTAAGTCTGGAGACTTCTGATTTGCAGGAACCCATGTTGAATGGGTATAGAGGGAGGATATTGGGGGATCGAGCCTAACAGAGCGGCCCCCTTTGGTGGCAGAAAGTACATTTCTGCAACCGGCGAGGATCGGGGCAGATTTTACAAGGTTCTTCTATGATTGAAAAGACCAAGCCATCAACCCAGCTTTCCTTTTGATATGTGGCTTTCGATATTGTACACAGATGTGACCTGTACAGTATTGAAAGAAAGCACAAAGGAGCAAGGTGCTAAGCCATTCTGGGCAAACTACCCCATCAGGTGTGTTGTGTATTTTCATTTTGGCCAAATTTCATTTCAAGTCTTAGGGGCTTTACCCACAATGACTTTGGATTGTGCTGTGCCCCCAGAAAAGGTCCGAGGCATCATGTCTCTCTAGAACCCTGGAGTACAGAAGGGAAATTTTCTTGTCCCCCAGCCAACTTCAGTCCCAAAGAGGAAAATGCTGCTCTGAGCTTGTCATTGAACCTCTAAAGGATTCCCTTCTGTGTTCAAATATTCTATAGTAAATCACTCTGGATGTTATCACGTTTTTTTCTCTTTTTTACTTAAGTTGTGCGTTTTTGAAAGTTTCTATTCCTTGGCCCTGCTGAATCAACCCAAAATAGAGGCCTATTTTGTCTTCTTTTCAACTGCTTTCCGAATCTTGGAGGACGGCCTTAATGCATAAATATTTTCTTTTTCAGGCTTAACACATGGAGTTTGGCCAAAACTTCTTCCCATGGTATGGATTCTGCTATGTGCAGTGCAACCAGAACATCCTGAATTTGAAGACCTTGGACAAATTACTAAATCTTTCTGAGCCCAAGTGTTCTGTTTTGTAAAATTGGTGTAGGAAGGCTGTATTGATTATTTGTTTCATAATGTCGTGGGTGAAAAACCATTGATTTAGGTAGAGAGGTTCTTGTGGTTTAGGCTGAATTGGCCTATCTCAGCTGGGTTTGTGCATGTGTGTGAGGCAGGCTGACATGTTGGCAGATGCTAGCTAATCACGGGTGGACTCGCGCATGTGAGGGGGTCAGTTGTGACACAGGTGACCGGGCCATAATTTCTCATACTACTGGCGAAGGTCTGTTTACATAGTAATAATGCTCTAAGAAGCCTCAGTGCATACACCTTTTTGAAACCTCTGCTTACATCCCATTTACTAAAATTCCATTGGCCAAAGAATGTAGCATCGCCAACAAGATTCAAAATTCAAGAGATGGGAAGCCGGACTCTGCTTATGTATAAAGGATGATGGTGAACTGTGGGGGTCTTTATAATCTATCCCCAAATGTCAAACACATAGTGGTGACCCAAGGATTAAATGCCAGAAAAATGCCAAGGGTTAAGTTCAGAGCCTGGCACACAGGAGGCATGCAATAAATCTCGGTCTTCTTCCTCCACGACTCTTCATCACCTGGTGATAAATTAGTGTTCATGTAATAAATGGAGACTCTGTGATAAGCTTTGGGAAGACGGGGAGACTTGAGTGGGCAGAGGCTCTCCCTCGTTAAAGCAGCAGGTGAGCGGGACCCCAGCGTGATGCCTCCGGTCGGGGACAGACAGCCAGTACGTGGGGTGCAAAATCCCAGATCCAGTAACTTTCCAGCCCCAGAAAAACTTCTCTTCAGCCCAGGAAAGGCAGCACAAGCTCCTCCGCTTTGCCAGCTAGTGAAGAGTTTTGATGATCTGGAATCTGACGGCACTGGAAAGATGCCGAAGCTGTCCCTGTGGGTAACAGATCTAACCTGCAACCCCCCAGGCTTCCTCCTAGGGAGCAGGAGTGCAATCCAATGCATTAGCTCAGCCAGAAAGGACCAGTAACGGGAAGGGCCACCCCCCGCTTCCCCCCAGGAGAAGGCCCCCTCCCAGCATTCCTGGCAGGACCAAGGTCAGGAAGGAAAGAGGAGTGGGAGCCTGGCAAGTTGGGTGAAGCGAGAGACCAGGGGCAAGTGGCGAAGCTGCCAGTCAGTTTTTCAAGTACAAGGGCGCCCCTCTTGCTGCCGTGCTATGACCTAAGATGGCAAAGCTGAGGGAGAGGGCAGCAACTGCTGGTTTCTCTGCTACTTCCAGGTGGCCGGGGGACTCTGGAAAAATCAGGGACTCAGGAGCGTGCTTGCTTAGCATGCACACCAAGGTTTGGCTGGCCAGAGGAATCCCAGAGAAGGCTCTGACCCAACTCCTGTTTCGGTGGCTGCATCCCTGGGCCGGAGTGCCAGTCCTCCCAGGGAACTTCTGCAGTCTGGTCTGCTTTCCAAGGCCACTGTTTGCCTGAGCTTTCTCTGGCATTCGTCATGTGTTCACGGACTCCCAGATCTGGGCTTTTTTCTTCATCTTGTGAATTAGCTGCAAATCCACTGTGTCCCCCACAAGAGAAAGTGAAAGGAGACGCCTCTGTGGAAATGCTCTGGGGTATGACTGCCGAGGCCAGACTGGTGGCAAGACCGCCGTTCATTTTCAATTAGGGGGAGGGGGGAAGAAAAGGAAAGCAAAGAACCCACGTATCTTCTCAAAACGTGCCCGTGGTCAGGAAGTGCTTGACTGAGTTGTCCAGAGGCGGAAATTAAGACAGAGAGATTTAACTGCCCAAGATCCAACAGCCGAAGAGCCAAGTGGCCATGGCTTGAACCTAAGAAGCTGGTTCTCGAGCCCAGGCCTGCTAAGTGAGGGTCCGGTGGACAAGGGGGTGCAGATTACTTGAGTTTCTGTCTTGCAAAGGGCACGTGGAGCTGGTGCAACCTCAGGGAAGCCACTGTATCAGTTTCTACGCCTGCAAAATGGGGCTGAAAAAACCATCTTCCTGGGGGCATTTTTGGAGAATGAAGGTGCGGTCTGCCAAGAGCTAGTGTAGACCAAGGTCCCCAAATCCAATATTTCGTACACCAGGAGCAAGGGGCAACTTTCAGAGCCATTCTTAATTAAGTAGCTATGGTATTTACATTTTCATCCTTTTATTTATATGAACGTAGAGGGATAAAAGGGCATCTTATTGGTGCTTTAATGAACCAAGAGAAAGCGTCTGCAGATGCTAAGCAGCGCATCTGCAGCCTGGTTGCAGTGTTATCTCTGTTTATGGGCCCCTCCGGCTCCTGGCTTAGCTCCAGGCCTGGGGGGCCCAGCTCGTTCATGGAAACGGTGAGAAGAGCCTAGAGTCCACTATGGTTTTGCTGCCCAGATGCTGCGGTGAAGAATTGTCTATTCCTGTGATTTCGCATCATATTTAGTTCCATTAATGACCATTTTAAGTACCACAACTACTCCTTTAGGTGTGTGAAAATCTTTGGCTAGATCCTTACATCTGATACCCTTATCAGCTGTGGTTTTCATTCTTGGGGCTCTTTTAATGTTTACCATACTTTCCTATTTCATTTTGTTCTGTGCCACCTCCTTGCAGGAAGAAGAGGGAAGGCCCTGCCTTCACACAGATGAAGCCAGGAGGTGGTTGGACAGGCTTCTCCCCCGGGGGGGAGGGGCGGTGGCAAGTTAATTTCTTTTCCGTCTGACCCGGGGAACCGGGGGCTCTGGTATAGTCTCTGCTCTCTCAGGAGAAGAAAAAGTGGAGTGGAACGCTGTCTCGTTCTTTATATAAATACACTCAACAAACATCCAATGACACTGGGTTTCTAGGCTGACCCGTGACTTACATGGCACATCATTTTCTCACGATGCAATAAGATTGAGATCGAGATATCTTGGTTGTTGTTGGTTAAACATCTGCCTTCCGCTCGGTCATGATCCCAAGTTCCTGTGATCATCTCTTGCAGAAGGCTCCCTGCTCAGCGGGGAGTCTGCTTCTTCTCCCTCTGCACCTCCACCCTGCTCTTGTGCACGTGCGTGTGCACTCTCTTTTTCAAATATATAAATAAAATCTTTGAAAAAATAAGATTGAGGCAGCTGTATGGTTTCTCTTATAGGAAAAGGTGAAGAGGTCAAACGGTTAGGTGTCCCCCACCCCACTAGCAGATGACAGTCTAATCATATTGAAATGGCTCTGGTAGGCTACATCTTATATTTAGTGGATTCCAGCTCAGCACTAGCACAGTAGCAAGAGCTAGAGATTCAAGGCAGGGTCAAAAAGAGTTATCTCATAGAGAGAGGATACATGGAAGAGAACCCTGCAGATGGGAAAGATTTGTCATAAGAGCTACTCTTCAATCTGTTTGGGGCTGAAATTCACATATGCTTCCTGGCATGGATGTTTCCTGAAGGAGGAGATCCTACTGAGAGATGAAGTGAAGGGGCCCCAGGGATGCTTTGGGTTGTGGTGAGCTGGAACGATCCAGAGCTGGTCAAAAAGGTCTAGATGTTCCCAAAAGCAAAGGTCCCATCCCTGTTTTTACCAGTCACCTATTTGTTGCTTCATGCTGCTAAGGAAAAAAAAAAAAAAAACACTCTGCTTCCCACTTGGAATCCTCTAAAGGCAAACATAAAATCTACGGGAGCTCTCCGCAGAGAGGAAATTCAAAGCCACAGAACTCTCGAGGCCCTGCAGAGGCGAAGACTGGGACTGGGATGTGGGTCTGGATAGTGCGGAGAGAGAGAACAAGAGTGATGTTTCAAGCTGTGCAAGAGGCAGGATGTGACCCCAACAGGCTCTCCAGTTTGGAAGCCTTATCCTTCACCCTAAGGTATTTACATCACCTGGGAAAGGAGGAGGACAAGTTTTTGTTTTGTTTTTTATTATTATGTAAAACTTTACAGGATAAAATTTATCCTTTTAGGGATATTTTGTTTGGTTGGGGTTTTTTTTTTTTTTTTAAAGTTTTCTATATTCAGATAATTTTTATTGCAACATAATTGAACTATAACATTATATTAGTTGCAGGTGTACCACATAATGATGTATATGTTGCAAAATGATCACCCTAATAAGTTAATATCCATCACCATATACACTTAATGAGTTTTTTCCTTACTATGAGAACATTTAAGATCTCCCCTAACTATAGTCACCATGCAATATATTCCATCCCCGTGACTTCTGTATGTGGAAATTTCTTCTTTTTGACCTCACTCACCCATTTCGACCTCACTCCAGCCGTGGGGTGATGGTTGGACAACAGTGTGAATGTACTTTTTGCCCCTGTCCTGTAAACTTAACAAAGGGTTATAATGGGAAATTTTTGTTCCAAGTATTTCGCCAGCAAAAAGAAGAGATAAACTGTACGTATAAAGAACAAAATCTTGATTTCGGAATAGGGTCGGCAGTTTTACAACTGGTGAAAGGAACAAAAGCGGAGCTGTTGTGGGACATGGTATTCACCCTTCTGCACAGTAGTCCGAGGTGGCTCCCTGGAACAAAACTGGAAAACCCCTGAATAGGTCCAATCTCCTCAGCTTACAACTTAAGAAACTTTAAGTTATGAAAAACGTCTTTCAAACTACCTCTCCACTACTAACTTTAATTCTGATCAACAACAACAACAAAAAACCCTTCTGGTTGACCAGAAGGAGAAAGTTTGAGTGAGCCTCAGGCTCCCATGTGGCCACATCTCCTCTGTTTTGGAGCTTCACTGCCTCTATCCTCTGGACTCCCAGCCTCTTGATCACCATGAAAGGCCAGGCTTAGAATGTTCCTCAAGAAACAGCTGAGCTAGGCTTCCTGATAGGCTTTTTGTTATGGGTTGACCTCTGTGCCCCCCCAAAATATATGCTGAAGTCCTAACCCCTTGTACCTGTGAATATTACCTTATTTGGAAATAGGGCTATTCCAGATGTAATTAATTAGGACAAAGTCTTATTGGAGTAAGATAACCCTTAATCTGAGCATTGTCCTTACAAGAAGAGAGAGAGACACAAAACGCTAGAGATGGCCATGTGGTGACGGACACAGAGACTGGAGTGTTATAAATACTAGCCAAGGAGGCAAGGAGGAATACTTCCTTAATTGTTTCAGAGGGAACCTGGTCATGCCAACACCTTGATTTCATACTTCTAGATTCTAGAGCTAAGACAAGATATTTCTGTGGTCTGAAGTCTCCCGTCTGTGGCGCTTCTTCAGAGGAAGGGCCAAGAACCTAATCCACTGTGCTGGAGGAGGAGGCTTGCATGTGGACAGACCAGCCTGCAAGATCAGAGCTTCGCTCATTCACCATCCACATTCAAGGTGATTGTCACAGCCCAGTGCTGCTATTTACAATGTATTTTTTTTATTGCCTCACTTTTTAATGTTAAACAGATTTTAAAAGGAAGCCATATAACCCTGTAGTACATCCATCCTGGAGAAAAAGTCTTGGTGATTGATGGAATCGTGTTATTAGATCAGGCAATATGACAAAGCACAAAATTTAGAACATCAGTGTGAATTCATGGACTTAAAAGAAATACCGTTGACAGTTATTTTGGAAAAAAATGTCCCTACAACGTCAACAAAAAATAGCATTTCTTCCAGAGTGGCAACTCACACACACTCGTGGGGGCTAATACTTGACTTTTAACACTCATCTCTAAAAAGGAAAAGACTAAATTGAGGGTTGAATGCTTTGGAACAAGAATAAAAAAATCAAGATAGGTAATATAATGTTTAAAAATGGAGTTATTCCAAGAAAGGGTGGGTTTAATGGCAAAGGCTTCATACTTGTTATTTTCATAAAGAAAGTGTTGTCTCTGTTAGCTGTGGATATCATGTTTCTTTGGTGAGCACCTATTTGTCAGCTGTCGACGCGGACCAGCATAAGCAGGAAGGAGTGACTTGAGACTGGTGAGTCAGCTAAAATAATCCCAGTAAACAAAGGAACCGGGCCACGAACAAGAAAGCATACGGAAAGTGAAGTAGCCATTGGCCGTTTGTGATCCCACACAGTAACCAACTAAACACTATCCAAACATGAGCTCCTAGAAAGCAAATTAGCCAAATGCCCTTAAAAGAAGAAAAACAACCCCCAGACTTACTCCCTTTTTTCCCAATGAAACTCTGGATAACGCCACTAGTTTTAATGCAATGCTAATAAGACATGGGTCTCTGAGCTTCCAATTACTGGGATAAAACAGACCAACAATCTTAATTATTGCAAAGTAAGTAAATGCCACATAAAAAACCTAGAGACCAGTTCATTACTGGAAAACTTTGAGTCTCAAGGTCAACACCATTAAGGAAGATCGGAAGTGAAATGTCCCATTATATAACATGTGCTTTTTCTTGGCAATCAAAAGAAACTCACCCTGATGACAGGTGGCTCAGGTTTGAATGAACTTGTCCTCTCTGCCTCTAGGACTCGAATGTTTGTTTCATTCCCCGGATTAGCAACGTTCTCAGCTACGATTTGCTCAAATCCATCTTCTAGTCCTCTCTCTCTCCACTCCCTCCGGGATTCCAATTATTCTGACATTGGAATGCCTCATGGTGTCACTTATTTCTCTGATTCTATTTTCATGGATTGTGAGTTGTTTTTCCCTGGCCTCCTCTTTTCCCTTTTTATGTATTATATTGTTTTCCAGGTCGCTTATTCTCTCTTCTGCCTCAGTTACCCTAGCTGTTAGATTATCTAGATTGGATTGGATCTCATTGATTGCATTTTTAAGTTCTGCCAATTCACCTTTTATTTTTGCCCTTAGAAACTCTTAATTGACTTCTCCATTCTAGCCATTGTCTTCACAATTGCTAGCCTGAATTCCATCTCTGACATCTTGGTTATATCTGCATCCATTTGTAAATCTACAGCATAAGTCATAATCTCGGAGTGTTTTCGGTTTGGGGGGGGCTCCTCCTCCTACTCATTCTGTTGATGGGTGTTAGAGGGAATGTATAGAGTCCAAATTATTGACCAGAACCCAAGCAAGATGCACCTGTTTTCTTGGGACCTTAGAGTTTCTGGCCTCTTCTTTTCCCAGCCTGTCTTCTGCGGGAAGGGCCTGCCTTGCTGTTACCCAGGCAACCCTGTTTGGGCGGAGTTGCCCTGCGCCCCTGTGGTGGGGGATGGGCTCAGTGGGAATCAGTCTTTGGGGATTTTGTTCTCTGGTGCCTTTCCCTGGCGGCTTTCCATGTCTCTTCAGCGGGTCAGGGCAAAAGAGACCGTTTCCAAACTTCTGCCTCAAAGCGGAGAGACAACAGTCTGTTCTTCAGTGAGCTCTCCAGGTCACACCATCTCCGTTTCTGTCCGTGCTCCTATAAACTGCAGCGTCCTGGGTTGTGTGACCCTCCACAGCGGTCCCCGTCCTGCCTCCAGGTTGGGGCACTTCTCTACCCTTTGTGCTTCTAAAACAGCCAGCTGCTCCCAGTTCGCCCGCACACGACCCCGGCACACCGGGTTTCCATCTCAGAGGCTGCCGTTCGCGTGTGCGTGACCCCGGCGCTCGGTGTTTCCACCCCGGGGGCTGCCCTAAAGTCCTTTCCCGACGCTACCGGTCTGCGAGTCTGTGCCCCATCTGGCGCGCGCGGGGCCGTCACTCACCGGCAGTGTAGGATCCCTATGTCCAGGCTCCCTCCCGCTGCCGTTTATCCTCCGATATCTGCCCGCAGAATCCCGGCTCTCCGCTTCGTACCTCAAAACCTACTGCCTGCGATATTCTGTTTGTAGAGACCCAGATCTTCTTACATCTCAGGCCGGTTTCATGGGTGCTCAGAGTGGTCTGGTAGATATCCAGCTCAGTTCCGGGGACCAGTTGAAATAGGGTCCCCTACTCCTCCACCATCTTCTCCCCCCTCTAGAATTCTCTTGAATCATTGTCTAATTCCTCCTCAACAAAAACTAACACTGTATATAACACAGAATTCTATACTCACACAAGCAAACATAAAAGACCTGTAGAACACGCAGTCACTGAAACCACGGCACTGAGTAGTGTTCATTAAGTAGCACACGGAGGCCTTTTACGAAAAACAGAACGCCAGCGTCAGATCAGGCTGACTACTGCCCTCCACCTGAGAGGCGAGCCCAAATCCATCTACACTGGGGTAAGTCTGGAGACTTCTGATTTGCAGGAACCCATGTTGAATGGGTATAGAGGGAGGATATTGGGGGATCGAGCCTAACAGAGCGGCCCCCTTTGGTGGCAGAAAGTACATTTCTGCAACCGGCGAGGATCGGGGCAGATTTTACAAGGTTCTTCTATGATTGAAAAGACCAAGCCATCAACCCAGCTTTCCTTTTGATATGTGGCTTTCGATATTGTACACAGATGTGACCTGTACAGTATTGAAAGAAAGCACAAAGGAGCAAGGTGCTAAGCCATTCTGGGCAAACTACCCCATCAGGTGTGTTGTGTATTTTCATTTTGGCCAAATTTCATTTCAAGTCTTAGGGGCTTTACCCACAATGACTTTGGATTGTGCTGTGCCCCCAGAAAAGGTCCGAGGCATCATGTCTCTCTAGAACCCTGGAGTACAGAAGGGAAATTTTCTTGTCCCCCAGCCAACTTCAGTCCCAAAGAGGAAAATGCTGCTCTGAGCTTGTCATTGAACCTCTAAAGGATTCCCTTCTGTGTTCAAATATTCTATAGTAAATCACTCTGGATGTTATCACGTTTTTTTCTCTTTTTTACTTAAGTTGTGCGTTTTTGAAAGTTTCTATTCCTTGGCCCTGCTGAATCAACCCAAAATAGAGGCCTATTTTGTCTTCTTTTCAACTGCTTTCCGAATCTTGGAGGACGGCCTTAATGCATAAATATTTTCTTTTTCAGGCTTAACACATGGAGTTTGGCCAAAACTTCTTCCCATGGTATGGATTCTGCTATGTGCAGTGCAACCAGAACATCCTGAATTTGAAGACCTTGGACAAATTACTAAATCTTTCTGAGCCCAAGTGTTCTGTTTTGTAAAATTGGTGTAGGAAGGCTGTATTGATTATTTGTTTCATAATGTCGTGGGTGAAAAACCATTGATTTAGGTAGAGAGGTTCTTGTGGTTTAGGCTGAATTGGCCTATCTCAGCTGGGTTTGTGCATGTGTGTGAGGCAGGCTGACATGTTGGCAGATGCTAGCTAATCACGGGTGGACTCGCGCATGTGAGGGGGTCAGTTGTGACACAGGTGACCGGGCCATAATTTCTCATACTACTGGCGAAGGTCTGTTTACATAGTAATAATGCTCTAAGAAGCCTCAGTGCATACACCTTTTTGAAACCTCTGCTTACATCCCATTTACTAAAATTCCATTGGCCAAAGAATGTAGCATCGCCAACAAGATTCAAAATTCAAGAGATGGGAAGCCGGACTCTGCTTATGTATAAAGGATGATGGTGAACTGTGGGGGTCTTTATAATCTATCCCCAAATGTCAAACACATAGTGGTGACCCAAGGATTAAATGCCAGAAAAATGCCAAGGGTTAAGTTCAGAGCCTGGCACACAGGAGGCATGCAATAAATCTCGGTCTTCTTCCTCCACGACTCTTCATCACCTGGTGATAAATTAGTGTTCATGTAATAAATGGAGACTCTGTGATAAGCTTTGGGAAGACGGGGAGACTTGAGTGGGCAGAGGCTCTCCCTCGTTAAAGCAGCAGGTGAGCGGGACCCCAGCGTGATGCCTCCGGTCGGGGACAGACAGCCAGTACGTGGGGTGCAAAATCCCAGATCCAGTAACTTTCCAGCCCCAGAAAAACTTCTCTTCAGCCCAGGAAAGGCAGCACAAGCTCCTCCGCTTTGCCAGCTAGTGAAGAGTTTTGATGATCTGGAATCTGACGGCACTGGAAAGATGCCGAAGCTGTCCCTGTGGGTAACAGATCTAACCTGCAACCCCCCAGGCTTCCTCCTAGGGAGCAGGAGTGCAATCCAATGCATTAGCTCAGCCAGAAAGGACCAGTAACGGGAAGGGCCACCCCCCGCTTCCCCCCAGGAGAAGGCCCCCTCCCAGCATTCCTGGCAGGACCAAGGTCAGGAAGGAAAGAGGAGTGGGAGCCTGGCAAGTTGGGTGAAGCGAGAGACCAGGGGCAAGTGGCGAAGCTGCCAGTCAGTTTTTCAAGTACAAGGGCGCCCCTCTTGCTGCCGTGCTATGACCTAAGATGGCAAAGCTGAGGGAGAGGGCAGCAACTGCTGGTTTCTCTGCTACTTCCAGGTGGCCGGGGGACTCTGGAAAAATCAGGGACTCAGGAGCGTGCTTGCTTAGCATGCACACCAAGGTTTGGCTGGCCAGAGGAATCCCAGAGAAGGCTCTGACCCAACTCCTGTTTCGGTGGCTGCATCCCTGGGCCGGAGTGCCAGTCCTCCCAGGGAACTTCTGCAGTCTGGTCTGCTTTCCAAGGCCACTGTTTGCCTGAGCTTTCTCTGGCATTCGTCATGTGTTCACGGACTCCCAGATCTGGGCTTTTTTCTTCATCTTGTGAATTAGCTGCAAATCCACTGTGTCCCCCACAAGAGAAAGTGAAAGGAGACGCCTCTGTGGAAATGCTCTGGGGTATGACTGCCGAGGCCAGACTGGTGGCAAGACCGCCGTTCATTTTCAATTAGGGGGAGGGGGGAAGAAAAGGAAAGCAAAGAACCCACGTATCTTCTCAAAACGTGCCCGTGGTCAGGAAGTGCTTGACTGAGTTGTCCAGAGGCGGAAATTAAGACAGAGAGATTTAACTGCCCAAGATCCAACAGCCGAAGAGCCAAGTGGCCATGGCTTGAACCTAAGAAGCTGGTTCTCGAGCCCAGGCCTGCTAAGTGAGGGTCCGGTGGACAAGGGGGTGCAGATTACTTGAGTTTCTGTCTTGCAAAGGGCACGTGGAGCTGGTGCAACCTCAGGGAAGCCACTGTATCAGTTTCTACGCCTGCAAAATGGGGCTGAAAAAACCATCTTCCTGGGGGCATTTTTGGAGAATGAAGGTGCGGTCTGCCAAGAGCTAGTGTAGACCAAGGTCCCCAAATCCAATATTTCGTACACCAGGAGCAAGGGGCAACTTTCAGAGCCATTCTTAATTAAGTAGCTATGGTATTTACATTTTCATCCTTTTATTTATATGAACGTAGAGGGATAAAAGGGCATCTTATTGGTGCTTTAATGAACCAAGAGAAAGCGTCTGCAGATGCTAAGCAGCGCATCTGCAGCCTGGTTGCAGTGTTATCTCTGTTTATGGGCCCCTCCGGCTCCTGGCTTAGCTCCAGGCCTGGGGGGCCCAGCTCGTTCATGGAAACGGTGAGAAGAGCCTAGAGTCCACTATGGTTTTGCTGCCCAGATGCTGCGGTGAAGAATTGTCTATTCCTGTGATTTCGCATCATATTTAGTTCCATTAATGACCATTTTAAGTACCACAACTACTCCTTTAGGTGTGTGAAAATCTTTGGCTAGATCCTTACATCTGATACCCTTATCAGCTGTGGTTTTCATTCTTGGGGCTCTTTTAATGTTTACCATACTTTCCTATTTCATTTTGTTCTGTGCCACCTCCTTGCAGGAAGAAGAGGGAAGGCCCTGCCTTCACACAGATGAAGCCAGGAGGTGGTTGGACAGGCTTCTCCCCCGGGGGGGAGGGGCGGTGGCAAGTTAATTTCTTTTCCGTCTGACCCGGGGAACCGGGGGCTCTGGTATAGTCTCTGCTCTCTCAGGAGAAGAAAAAGTGGAGTGGAACGCTGTCTCGTTCTTTATATAAATACACTCAACAAACATCCAATGACACTGGGTTTCTAGGCTGACCCGTGACTTACATGGCACATCATTTTCTCACGATGCAATAAGATTGAGATCGAGATATCTTGGTTGTTGTTGGTTAAACATCTGCCTTCCGCTCGGTCATGATCCCAAGTTCCTGTGATCATCTCTTGCAGAAGGCTCCCTGCTCAGCGGGGAGTCTGCTTCTTCTCCCTCTGCACCTCCACCCTGCTCTTGTGCACGTGCGTGTGCACTCTCTTTTTCAAATATATAAATAAAATCTTTGAAAAAATAAGATTGAGGCAGCTGTATGGTTTCTCTTATAGGAAAAGGTGAAGAGGTCAAACGGTTAGGTGTCCCCCACCCCACTAGCAGATGACAGTCTAATCATATTGAAATGGCTCTGGTAGGCTACATCTTATATTTAGTGGATTCCAGCTCAGCACTAGCACAGTAGCAAGAGCTAGAGATTCAAGGCAGGGTCAAAAAGAGTTATCTCATAGAGAGAGGATACATGGAAGAGAACCCTGCAGATGGGAAAGATTTGTCATAAGAGCTACTCTTCAATCTGTTTGGGGCTGAAATTCACATATGCTTCCTGGCATGGATGTTTCCTGAAGGAGGAGATCCTACTGAGAGACGAAGTGAAGGGGCCCCAGGGATGCTTTGGGTTGTGGTGAGCTGGAACGATCCAGAGCTGGTCAAAAAGGTCTAGATGTTCCCAAAAGCAAAGGTCCCATCCCTGTTTTTACCAGTCACCTATTTGTTGCTTCATGCTGCTAAGGAAAAAAAAAAAAAAACACTCTGCTTCCCACTTGGAATCCTCTAAAGGCAAACATAAAATCTACGGGAGCTCTCCGCAGAGAGGAAATTCAAAGCCACAGAACTCTCGAGGCCCTGCAGAGGCGAAGACTGGGACTGGGATGTGGGTCTGGATAGTGCGGAGAGAGAGAACAAGAGTGATGTTTCAAGCTGTGCAAGAGGCAGGATGTGACCCCAACAGGCTCTCCAGTTTGGAAGCCTTATCCTTCACCCTAAGGTATTTACATCACCTGGGAAAGGAGGAGGACAAGTTTTTGTTTTGTTTTTTATTATTATGTAAAACTTTACAGGATAAAATTTATCCTTTTAGGGATATTTTGTTTGGTTGGGGTTTTTTTTTTTTTTTAAAGTTTTCTATATTCAGATAATTTTTATTGCAACATAATTGAACTATAACATTATATTAGTTGCAGGTGTACCACATAATGATGTATATGTTGCAAAATGATCACCCTAATAAGTTAATATCCATCACCATATACACTTAATGAGTTTTTTCCTTACTATGAGAACATTTAAGATCTCCCCTAACTATAGTCACCATGCAATATATTCCATCCCCGTGACTTCTGTATGTGGAAATTTCTTCTTTTTGACCTCACTCACCCATTTCGACCTCACTCCAGCCGTGGGGTGATGGTTGGACAACAGTGTGAATGTACTTTTTGCCCCTGTCCTGTAAACTTAACAAAGGGTTATAATGGGAAATTTTTGTTCCAAGTATTTCGCCAGCAAAAAGAAGAGATAAACTGTACGTATAAAGAACAAAATCTTGATTTCGGAATAGGGTCGGCAGTTTTACAACTGGTGAAAGGAACAAAAGCGGAGCTGTTGTGGGACATGGTATTCACCCTTCTGCACAGTAGTCCGAGGTGGCTCCCTGGAACAAAACTGGAAAACCCCTGAATAGGTCCAATCTCCTCAGCTTACAACTTAAGAAACTTTAAGTTATGAAAAACGTCTTTCAAACTACCTCTCCACTACTAACTTTAATTCTGATCAACAACAACAACAAAAAACCCTTCTGGTTGACCAGAAGGAGAAAGTTTGAGTGAGCCTCAGGCTCCCATGTGGCCACATCTCCTCTGTTTTGGAGCTTCACTGCCTCTATCCTCTGGACTCCCAGCCTCTTGATCACCATGAAAGGCCAGGCTAGAATGTTCCTCAAGAAACAGCTGAGCTAGGCTTCCTGATAGGCTTTTTGTTATGGGTTGACCTCTGTGCCCCCCCAAAATATATGCTGAAGTCCTAACCCCTTGTACCTGTGAATATTACCTTATTTGGAAATAGGGCTATTCCAGATGTAATTAATTAGGACAAAGTCTTATTGGAGTAAGATAACCCTTAATCTGAGCATTGTCCTTACAAGAAGAGAGAGAGACACAAAACGCTAGAGATGGCCATGTGGTGACGGACACAGAGACTGGAGTGTTATAAATACTAGCCAAGGAGGCAAGGAGGAATACTTCCTTAATTGTTTCAGAGGGAACCTGGTCATGCCAACACCTTGATTTCATACTTCTAGATTCTAGAGCTAAGACAAGATATTTCTGTGGTCTGAAGTCTCCCGTCTGTGGCGCTTCTTCAGAGGAAGGGCCAAGAACCTAATCCACTGTGCTGGAGGAGGAGGCTTGCATGTGGACAGACCAGCCTGCAAGATCAGAGCTTCGCTCATTCACCATCCACATTCAAGGTGATTGTCACAGCCCAGTGCTGCTATTTACAATGTATTTTTTTTATTGCCTCACTTTTTAATGTTAAACAGATTTTAAAAGGAAGCCATATAACCCTGTAGTACATCCATCCTGGAGAAAAAGTCTTGGTGATTGATGGAATCGTGTTATTAGATCAGGCAATATGACAAAGCACAAAATTTAGAACATCAGTGTGAATTCATGGACTTAAAAGAAATACCGTTGACAGTTATTTTGGAAAAAAATGTCCCTACAACGTCAACAAAAAATAGCATTTCTTCCAGAGTGGCAACTCACACACACTCGTGGGGGCTAATACTTGACTTTTAACACTCATCTCTAAAAAGGAAAAGACTAAATTGAGGGTTGAATGCTTTGGAACAAGAATAAAAAAATCAAGATAGGTAATATAATGTTTAAAAATGGAGTTATTCCAAGAAAGGGTGGGTTTAATGGCAAAGGCTTCATACTTGTTATTTTCATAAAGAAAGTGTTGTCTCTGTTAGCTGTGGATATCATGTTTCTTTGGTGAGCACCTATTTGTCAGCTGTCGACGCGGACCAGCATAAGCAGGAAGGAGTGACTTGAGACTGGTGAGTCAGCTAAAATAATCCCAGTAAACAAAGGAACCGGGCCACGAACAAGAAAGCATACGGAAAGTGAAGTAGCCATTGGCCGTTTGTGATCCCACACAGTAACCAACTAAACACTATCCAAACATGAGCTCCTAGAAAGCAAATTAGCCAAATGCCCTTAAAAGAAGAAAAACAACCCCCAGACTTACTCCCTTTTTTCCCAATGAAACTCTGGATAACGCCACTAGTTTTAATGCAATGCTAATAAGACATGGGTCTCTGAGCTTCCAATTACTGGGATAAAACAGACCAACAATCTTAATTATTGCAAAGTAAGTAAATGCCACATAAAAAACCTAGAGACCAGTTCATTACTGGAAAACTTTGAGTCTCAAGGTCAACACCATTAAGGAAGATCGGAAGTGAAATGTCCCATTATATAACATGTGCTTTTTCTTGGCAATCAAAAGAAACTCACCCTGATGACAGGTGGCTCAGGTTTGAATGAACTTGTCCTCTCTGCCTCTAGGACTCGAATGTTTGTTTCATTCCCCGGATTAGCAACGTTCTCAGCTACGATTTGCTCAAATCCATCTTCTAGTCCTCTCTCTCTCCACTCCCTCCGGGATTCCAATTATTCTGACATTGGAATGCCTCATGGTGTCACTTATTTCTCTGATTCTATTTTCATGGATTGTGAGTTGTTTTTCCCTGGCCTCCTCTTTTCCCTTTTTATGTATTATATTGTTTTCCAGGTCGCTTATTCTCTCTTCTGCCTCAGTTACCCTAGCTGTTAGATTATCTAGATTGGATTGGATCTCATTGATTGCATTTTTAAGTTCTGCCAATTCACCTTTTATTTTTGCCCTTAGAAACTCTTAATTGACTTCTCCATTCTAGCCATTGTCTTCACAATTGCTAGCCTGAATTCCATCTCTGACATCTTGGTTATATCTGCATCCATTTGTAAATCTACAGCATAAGTCATAATCTCGGAGTGTTTTCGGTTTGGGGGGGGCTCCTCCTCCTACTCATTCTGTTGATGGGTGTTAGAGGGAATGTATAGAGTCCAAATTATTGACCAGAACCCAAGCAAGATGCACCTGTTTTCTTGGGACCTTAGAGTTTCTGGCCTCTTCTTTTCCCAGCCTGTCTTCTGCGGGAAGGGCCTGCCTTGCTGTTACCCAGGCAACCCTGTTTGGGCGGAGTTGCCCTGCGCCCCTGTGGTGGGGGATGGGCTCAGTGGGAATCAGTCTTTGGGGATTTTGTTCTCTGGTGCCTTTCCCTGGCGGCTTTCCATGTCTCTTCAGCGGGTCAGGGCAAAAGAGACCGTTTCCAAACTTCTGCCTCAAAGCGGAGAGACAACAGTCTGTTCTTCAGTGAGCTCTCCAGGTCACACCATCTCCGTTTCTGTCCGTGCTCCTATAAACTGCAGCGTCCTGGGTTGTGTGACCCTCCACAGCGGTCCCCGTCCTGCCTCCAGGTTGGGGCACTTCTCTACCCTTTGTGCTTCTAAAACAGCCAGCTGCTCCCAGTTCGCCCGCACACGACCCCGGCACACCGGGTTTCCATCTCAGAGGCTGCCGTTCGCGTGTGCGTGACCCCGGCGCTCGGTGTTTCCACCCCGGGGGCTGCCCTAAAGTCCTTTCCCGACGCTACCGGTCTGCGAGTCTGTGCCCCATCTGGCGCGCGCGGGGCCGTCACTCACCGGCAGTGTAGGATCCCTATGTCCAGGCTCCCTCCCGCTGCCGTTTATCCTCCGATATCTGCCCGCAGAATCCCGGCTCTCCGCTTCGTACCTCAAAACCTACTGCCTGCGATATTCTGTTTGTAGAGACCCAGATCTTCTTACATCTCAGGCCGGTTTCATGGGTGCTCAGAGTGGTCTGGTAGATATCCAGCTCAGTTCCGGGGACCAGTTGAAATAGGGTCCCCTACTCCTCCACCATCTTCTCCCCCCTCTAGAATTCTCTTGAATCATTGTCTAATTCCTCCTCAACAAAAACTAACACTGTATATAACACAGAATTCTATACTCACACAAGCAAACATAAAAGACCTGTAGAACACGCAGTCACTGAAACCACGGCACTGAGTAGTGTTCATTAAGTAGCACACGGAGGCCTTTTACGAAAAACAGAACGCCAGCGTCAGATCAGGCTGACTACTGCCCTCCACCTGAGAGGCGAGCCCAAATCCATCTACACTGGGGTAAGTCTGGAGACTTCTGATTTGCAGGAACCCATGTTGAATGGGTATAGAGGGAGGATATTGGGGGATCGAGCCTAACAGAGCGGCCCCCTTTGGTGGCAGAAAGTACATTTCTGCAACCGGCGAGGATCGGGGCAGATTTTACAAGGTTCTTCTATGATTGAAAAGACCAAGCCATCAACCCAGCTTTCCTTTTGATATGTGGCTTTCGATATTGTACACAGATGTGACCTGTACAGTATTGAAAGAAAGCACAAAGGAGCAAGGTGCTAAGCCATTCTGGGCAAACTACCCCATCAGGTGTGTTGTGTATTTTCATTTTGGCCAAATTTCATTTCAAGTCTTAGGGGCTTTACCCACAATGACTTTGGATTGTGCTGTGCCCCCAGAAAAGGTCCGAGGCATCATGTCTCTCTAGAACCCTGGAGTACAGAAGGGAAATTTTCTTGTCCCCCAGCCAACTTCAGTCCCAAAGAGGAAAATGCTGCTCTGAGCTTGTCATTGAACCTCTAAAGGATTCCCTTCTGTGTTCAAATATTCTATAGTAAATCACTCTGGATGTTATCACGTTTTTTTCTCTTTTTTACTTAAGTTGTGCGTTTTTGAAAGTTTCTATTCCTTGGCCCTGCTGAATCAACCCAAAATAGAGGCCTATTTTGTCTTCTTTTCAACTGCTTTCCGAATCTTGGAGGACGGCCTTAATGCATAAATATTTTCTTTTTCAGGCTTAACACATGGAGTTTGGCCAAAACTTCTTCCCATGGTATGGATTCTGCTATGTGCAGTGCAACCAGAACATCCTGAATTTGAAGACCTTGGACAAATTACTAAATCTTTCTGAGCCCAAGTGTTCTGTTTTGTAAAATTGGTGTAGGAAGGCTGTATTGATTATTTGTTTCATAATGTCGTGGGTGAAAAACCATTGATTTAGGTAGAGAGGTTCTTGTGGTTTAGGCTGAATTGGCCTATCTCAGCTGGGTTTGTGCATGTGTGTGAGGCAGGCTGACATGTTGGCAGATGCTAGCTAATCACGGGTGGACTCGCGCATGTGAGGGGGTCAGTTGTGACACAGGTGACCGGGCCATAATTTCTCATACTACTGGCGAAGGTCTGTTTACATAGTAATAATGCTCTAAGAAGCCTCAGTGCATACACCTTTTTGAAACCTCTGCTTACATCCCATTTACTAAAATTCCATTGGCCAAAGAATGTAGCATCGCCAACAAGATTCAAAATTCAAGAGATGGGAAGCCGGACTCTGCTTATGTATAAAGGATGATGGTGAACTGTGGGGGTCTTTATAATCTATCCCCAAATGTCAAACACATAGTGGTGACCCAAGGATTAAATGCCAGAAAAATGCCAAGGGTTAAGTTCAGAGCCTGGCACACAGGAGGCATGCAATAAATCTCGGTCTTCTTCCTCCACGACTCTTCATCACCTGGTGATAAATTAGTGTTCATGTAATAAATGGAGACTCTGTGATAAGCTTTGGGAAGACGGGGAGACTTGAGTGGGCAGAGGCTCTCCCTCGTTAAAGCAGCAGGTGAGCGGGACCCCAGCGTGATGCCTCCGGTCGGGGACAGACAGCCAGTACGTGGGGTGCAAAATCCCAGATCCAGTAACTTTCCAGCCCCAGAAAAACTTCTCTTCAGCCCAGGAAAGGCAGCACAAGCTCCTCCGCTTTGCCAGCTAGTGAAGAGTTTTGATGATCTGGAATCTGACGGCACTGGAAAGATGCCGAAGCTGTCCCTGTGGGTAACAGATCTAACCTGCAACCCCCCAGGCTTCCTCCTAGGGAGCAGGAGTGCAATCCAATGCATTAGCTCAGCCAGAAAGGACCAGTAACGGGAAGGGCCACCCCCCGCTTCCCCCCAGGAGAAGGCCCCCTCCCAGCATTCCTGGCAGGACCAAGGTCAGGAAGGAAAGAGGAGTGGGAGCCTGGCAAGTTGGGTGAAGCGAGAGACCAGGGGCAAGTGGCGAAGCTGCCAGTCAGTTTTTCAAGTACAAGGGCGCCCCTCTTGCTGCCGTGCTATGACCTAAGATGGCAAAGCTGAGGGAGAGGGCAGCAACTGCTGGTTTCTCTGCTACTTCCAGGTGGCCGGGGGACTCTGGAAAAATCAGGGACTCAGGAGCGTGCTTGCTTAGCATGCACACCAAGGTTTGGCTGGCCAGAGGAATCCCAGAGAAGGCTCTGACCCAACTCCTGTTTCGGTGGCTGCATCCCTGGGCCGGAGTGCCAGTCCTCCCAGGGAACTTCTGCAGTCTGGTCTGCTTTCCAAGGCCACTGTTTGCCTGAGCTTTCTCTGGCATTCGTCATGTGTTCACGGACTCCCAGATCTGGGCTTTTTTCTTCATCTTGTGAATTAGCTGCAAATCCACTGTGTCCCCCACAAGAGAAAGTGAAAGGAGACGCCTCTGTGGAAATGCTCTGGGGTATGACTGCCGAGGCCAGACTGGTGGCAAGACCGCCGTTCATTTTCAATTAGGGGGAGGGGGGAAGAAAAGGAAAGCAAAGAACCCACGTATCTTCTCAAAACGTGCCCGTGGTCAGGAAGTGCTTGACTGAGTTGTCCAGAGGCGGAAATTAAGACAGAGAGATTTAACTGCCCAAGATCCAACAGCCGAAGAGCCAAGTGGCCATGGCTTGAACCTAAGAAGCTGGTTCTCGAGCCCAGGCCTGCTAAGTGAGGGTCCGGTGGACAAGGGGGTGCAGATTACTTGAGTTTCTGTCTTGCAAAGGGCACGTGGAGCTGGTGCAACCTCAGGGAAGCCACTGTATCAGTTTCTACGCCTGCAAAATGGGGCTGAAAAAACCATCTTCCTGGGGGCATTTTTGGAGAATGAAGGTGCGGTCTGCCAAGAGCTAGTGTAGACCAAGGTCCCCAAATCCAATATTTCGTACACCAGGAGCAAGGGGCAACTTTCAGAGCCATTCTTAATTAAGTAGCTATGGTATTTACATTTTCATCCTTTTATTTATATGAACGTAGAGGGATAAAAGGGCATCTTATTGGTGCTTTAATGAACCAAGAGAAAGCGTCTGCAGATGCTAAGCAGCGCATCTGCAGCCTGGTTGCAGTGTTATCTCTGTTTATGGGCCCCTCCGGCTCCTGGCTTAGCTCCAGGCCTGGGGGGCCCAGCTCGTTCATGGAAACGGTGAGAAGAGCCTAGAGTCCACTATGGTTTTGCTGCCCAGATGCTGCGGTGAAGAATTGTCTATTCCTGTGATTTCGCATCATATTTAGTTCCATTAATGACCATTTTAAGTACCACAACTACTCCTTTAGGTGTGTGAAAATCTTTGGCTAGATCCTTACATCTGATACCCTTATCAGCTGTGGTTTTCATTCTTGGGGCTCTTTTAATGTTTACCATACTTTCCTATTTCATTTTGTTCTGTGCCACCTCCTTGCAGGAAGAAGAGGGAAGGCCCTGCCTTCACACAGATGAAGCCAGGAGGTGGTTGGACAGGCTTCTCCCCCGGGGGGGAGGGGCGGTGGCAAGTTAATTTCTTTTCCGTCTGACCCGGGGAACCGGGGGCTCTGGTATAGTCTCTGCTCTCTCAGGAGAAGAAAAAGTGGAGTGGAACGCTGTCTCGTTCTTTATATAAATACACTCAACAAACATCCAATGACACTGGGTTTCTAGGCTGACCCGTGACTTACATGGCACATCATTTTCTCACGATGCAATAAGATTGAGATCGAGATATCTTGGTTGTTGTTGGTTAAACATCTGCCTTCCGCTCGGTCATGATCCCAAGTTCCTGTGATCATCTCTTGCAGAAGGCTCCCTGCTCAGCGGGGAGTCTGCTTCTTCTCCCTCTGCACCTCCACCCTGCTCTTGTGCACGTGCGTGTGCACTCTCTTTTTCAAATATATAAATAAAATCTTTGAAAAAATAAGATTGAGGCAGCTGTATGGTTTCTCTTATAGGAAAAGGTGAAGAGGTCAAACGGTTAGGTGTCCCCCACCCCACTAGCAGATGACAGTCTAATCATATTGAAATGGCTCTGGTAGGCTACATCTTATATTTAGTGGATTCCAGCTCAGCACTAGCACAGTAGCAAGAGCTAGAGATTCAAGGCAGGGTCAAAAAGAGTTATCTCATAGAGAGAGGATACATGGAAGAGAACCCTGCAGATGGGAAAGATTTGTCATAAGAGCTACTCTTCAATCTGTTTGGGGCTGAAATTCACATATGCTTCCTGGCATGGATGTTTCCTGAAGGAGGAGATCCTACTGAGAGACGAAGTGAAGGGGCCCCAGGGATGCTTTGGGTTGTGGTGAGCTGGAACGATCCAGAGCTGGTCAAAAAGGTCTAGATGTTCCCAAAAGCAAAGGTCCCATCCCTGTTTTTACCAGTCACCTATTTGTTGCTTCATGCTGCTAAGGAAAAAAAAAAAAAAACACTCTGCTTCCCACTTGGAATCCTCTAAAGGCAAACATAAAATCTACGGGAGCTCTCCGCAGAGAGGAAATTCAAAGCCACAGAACTCTCGAGGCCCTGCAGAGGCGAAGACTGGGACTGGGATGTGGGTCTGGATAGTGCGGAGAGAGAGAACAAGAGTGATGTTTCAAGCTGTGCAAGAGGCAGGATGTGACCCCAACAGGCTCTCCAGTTTGGAAGCCTTATCCTTCACCCTAAGGTATTTACATCACCTGGGAAAGGAGGAGGACAAGTTTTTGTTTTGTTTTTTATTATTATGTAAAACTTTACAGGATAAAATTTATCCTTTTAGGGATATTTTGTTTGGTTGGGGTTTTTTTTTTTTTTTAAAGTTTTCTATATTCAGATAATTTTTATTGCAACATAATTGAACTATAACATTATATTAGTTGCAGGTGTACCACATAATGATGTATATGTTGCAAAATGATCACCCTAATAAGTTAATATCCATCACCATATACACTTAATGAGTTTTTTCCTTACTATGAGAACATTTAAGATCTCCCCTAACTATAGTCACCATGCAATATATTCCATCCCCGTGACTTCTGTATGTGGAAATTTCTTCTTTTTGACCTCACTCACCCATTTCGACCTCACTCCAGCCGTGGGGTGATGGTTGGACAACAGTGTGAATGTACTTTTTGCCCCTGTCCTGTAAACTTAACAAAGGGTTATAATGGGAAATTTTTGTTCCAAGTATTTCGCCAGCAAAAAGAAGAGATAAACTGTACGTATAAAGAACAAAATCTTGATTTCGGAATAGGGTCGGCAGTTTTACAACTGGTGAAAGGAACAAAAGCGGAGCTGTTGTGGGACATGGTATTCACCCTTCTGCACAGTAGTCCGAGGTGGCTCCCTGGAACAAAACTGGAAAACCCCTGAATAGGTCCAATCTCCTCAGCTTACAACTTAAGAAACTTTAAGTTATGAAAAACGTCTTTCAAACTACCTCTCCACTACTAACTTTAATTCTGATCAACAACAACAACAAAAAACCCTTCTGGTTGACCAGAAGGAGAAAGTTTGAGTGAGCCTCAGGCTCCCATGTGGCCACATCTCCTCTGTTTTGGAGCTTCACTGCCTCTATCCTCTGGACTCCCAGCCTCTTGATCACCATGAAAGGCCAGGCTAGAATGTTCCTCAAGAAACAGCTGAGCTAGGCTTCCTGATAGGCTTTTTGTTATGGGTTGACCTCTGTGCCCCCCCAAAATATATGCTGAAGTCCTAACCCCTTGTACCTGTGAATATTACCTTATTTGGAAATAGGGCTATTCCAGATGTAATTAATTAGGACAAAGTCTTATTGGAGTAAGATAACCCTTAATCTGAGCATTGTCCTTACAAGAAGAGAGAGAGACACAAAACGCTAGAGATGGCCATGTGGTGACGGACACAGAGACTGGAGTGTTATAAATACTAGCCAAGGAGGCAAGGAGGAATACTTCCTTAATTGTTTCAGAGGGAACCTGGTCATGCCAACACCTTGATTTCATACTTCTAGATTCTAGAGCTAAGACAAGATATTTCTGTGGTCTGAAGTCTCCCGTCTGTGGCGCTTCTTCAGAGGAAGGGCCAAGAACCTAATCCACTGTGCTGGAGGAGGAGGCTTGCATGTGGACAGACCAGCCTGCAAGATCAGAGCTTCGCTCATTCACCATCCACATTCAAGGTGATTGTCACAGCCCAGTGCTGCTATTTACAATGTATTTTTTTTATTGCCTCACTTTTTAATGTTAAACAGATTTTAAAAGGAAGCCATATAACCCTGTAGTACATCCATCCTGGAGAAAAAGTCTTGGTGATTGATGGAATCGTGTTATTAGATCAGGCAATATGACAAAGCACAAAATTTAGAACATCAGTGTGAATTCATGGACTTAAAAGAAATACCGTTGACAGTTATTTTGGAAAAAAATGTCCCTACAACGTCAACAAAAAATAGCATTTCTTCCAGAGTGGCAACTCACACACACTCGTGGGGGCTAATACTTGACTTTTAACACTCATCTCTAAAAAGGAAAAGACTAAATTGAGGGTTGAATGCTTTGGAACAAGAATAAAAAAATCAAGATAGGTAATATAATGTTTAAAAATGGAGTTATTCCAAGAAAGGGTGGGTTTAATGGCAAAGGCTTCATACTTGTTATTTTCATAAAGAAAGTGTTGTCTCTGTTAGCTGTGGATATCATGTTTCTTTGGTGAGCACCTATTTGTCAGCTGTCGACGCGGACCAGCATAAGCAGGAAGGAGTGACTTGAGACTGGTGAGTCAGCTAAAATAATCCCAGTAAACAAAGGAACCGGGCCACGAACAAGAAAGCATACGGAAAGTGAAGTAGCCATTGGCCGTTTGTGATCCCACACAGTAACCAACTAAACACTATCCAAACATGAGCTCCTAGAAAGCAAATTAGCCAAATGCCCTTAAAAGAAGAAAAACAACCCCCAGACTTACTCCCTTTTTTCCCAATGAAACTCTGGATAACGCCACTAGTTTTAATGCAATGCTAATAAGACATGGGTCTCTGAGCTTCCAATTACTGGGATAAAACAGACCAACAATCTTAATTATTGCAAAGTAAGTAAATGCCACATAAAAAACCTAGAGACCAGTTCATTACTGGAAAACTTTGAGTCTCAAGGTCAACACCATTAAGGAAGATCGGAAGTGAAATGTCCCATTATATAACATGTGCTTTTTCTTGGCAATCAAAAGAAACTCACCCTGATGACAGGTGGCTCAGGTTTGAATGAACTTGTCCTCTCTGCCTCTAGGACTCGAATGTTTGTTTCATTCCCCGGATTAGCAACGTTCTCAGCTACGATTTGCTCAAATCCATCTTCTAGTCCTCTCTCTCTCCACTCCCTCCGGGATTCCAATTATTCTGACATTGGAATGCCTCATGGTGTCACTTATTTCTCTGATTCTATTTTCATGGATTGTGAGTTGTTTTTCCCTGGCCTCCTCTTTTCCCTTTTTATGTATTATATTGTTTTCCAGGTCGCTTATTCTCTCTTCTGCCTCAGTTACCCTAGCTGTTAGATTATCTAGATTGGATTGGATCTCATTGATTGCATTTTTAAGTTCTGCCAATTCACCTTTTATTTTTGCCCTTAGAAACTCTTAATTGACTTCTCCATTCTAGCCATTGTCTTCACAATTGCTAGCCTGAATTCCATCTCTGACATCTTGGTTATATCTGCATCCATTTGTAAATCTACAGCATAAGTCATAATCTCGGAGTGTTTTCGGTTTGGGGGGGGCTCCTCCTCCTACTCATTCTGTTGATGGGTGTTAGAGGGAATGTATAGAGTCCAAATTATTGACCAGAACCCAAGCAAGATGCACCTGTTTTCTTGGGACCTTAGAGTTTCTGGCCTCTTCTTTTCCCCGCCTGTCTTCTGCGGGAAGGGCCTGCCTTGCTGTTACCCAGGCAACCCTGTTTGGGCGGAGTTGCCCTGCGCCCCTGTGGTGGGGGATGGGCTCAGTGGGAATCAGTCTTTGGGGATTTTGTTCTCTGGTGCCTTTCCCTGGCGGCTTTCCATGTCTCTTCAGCGGGTCAGGGCAAAAGAGACCGTTTCCAAACTTCTGCCTCAAAGCGGAGAGACAACAGTCTGTTCTTCAGTGAGCTCTCCAGGTCACACCATCTCCGTTTCTGTCCGTGCTCCTATAAACTGCAGCGTCCTGGGTTGTGTGACCCTCCACAGCGGTCCCCGTCCTGCCTCCAGGTTGGGGCACTTCTCTACCCTTTGTGCTTCTAAAACAGCCAGCTGCTCCCAGTTCGCCCGCACACGACCCCGGCACACCGGGTTTCCATCTCAGAGGCTGCCGTTCGCGTGTGCGTGACCCCGGCGCTCGGTGTTTCCACCCCGGGGGCTGCCCTAAAGTCCTTTCCCGACGCTACCGGTCTGCGAGTCTGTGCCCCATCTGGCGCGCGCGGGGCCGTCACTCACCGGCAGTGTAGGATCCCTATGTCCAGGCTCCCTCCCGCTGCCGTTTATCCTCCGATATCTGCCCGCAGAATCCCGGCTCTCCGCTTCGTACCTCAAAACCTACTGCCTGCGATATTCTGTTTGTAGAGACCCAGATCTTCTTACATCTCAGGCCGGTTTCATGGGTGCTCAGAGTGGTCTGGTAGATATCCAGCTCAGTTCCGGGGACCAGTTGAAATAGGGTCCCCTACTCCTCCACCATCTTCTCCCCCCTCTAGAATTCTCTTGAATCATTGTCTAATTCCTCCTCAACAAAAACTAACACTGTATATAACACAGAATTCTATACTCACACAAGCAAACATAAAAGACCTGTAGAACACGCAGTCACTGAAACCACGGCACTGAGTAGTGTTCATTAAGTAGCACACGGAGGCCTTTTACGAAAAACAGAACGCCAGCGTCAGATCAGGCTGACTACTGCCCTCCACCTGAGAGGCGAGCCCAAATCCATCTACACTGGGGTAAGTCTGGAGACTTCTGATTTGCAGGAACCCATGTTGAATGGGTATAGAGGGAGGATATTGGGGGATCGAGCCTAACAGAGCGGCCCCCTTTGGTGGCAGAAAGTACATTTCTGCAACCGGCGAGGATCGGGGCAGATTTTACAAGGTTCTTCTATGATTGAAAAGACCAAGCCATCAACCCAGCTTTCCTTTTGATATGTGGCTTTCGATATTGTACACAGATGTGACCTGTACAGTATTGAAAGAAAGCACAAAGGAGCAAGGTGCTAAGCCATTCTGGGCAAACTACCCCATCAGGTGTGTTGTGTATTTTCATTTTGGCCAAATTTCATTTCAAGTCTTAGGGGCTTTACCCACAATGACTTTGGATTGTGCTGTGCCCCCAGAAAAGGTCCGAGGCATCATGTCTCTCTAGAACCCTGGAGTACAGAAGGGAAATTTTCTTGTCCCCCAGCCAACTTCAGTCCCAAAGAGGAAAATGCTGCTCTGAGCTTGTCATTGAACCTCTAAAGGATTCCCTTCTGTGTTCAAATATTCTATAGTAAATCACTCTGGATGTTATCACGTTTTTTTCTCTTTTTTACTTAAGTTGTGCGTTTTTGAAAGTTTCTATTCCTTGGCCCTGCTGAATCAACCCAAAATAGAGGCCTATTTTGTCTTCTTTTCAACTGCTTTCCGAATCTTGGAGGACGGCCTTAATGCATAAATATTTTCTTTTTCAGGCTTAACACATGGAGTTTGGCCAAAACTTCTTCCCATGGTATGGATTCTGCTATGTGCAGTGCAACCAGAACATCCTGAATTTGAAGACCTTGGACAAATTACTAAATCTTTCTGAGCCCAAGTGTTCTGTTTTGTAAAATTGGTGTAGGAAGGCTGTATTGATTATTTGTTTCATAATGTCGTGGGTGAAAAACCATTGATTTAGGTAGAGAGGTTCTTGTGGTTTAGGCTGAATTGGCCTATCTCAGCTGGGTTTGTGCATGTGTGTGAGGCAGGCTGACATGTTGGCAGATGCTAGCTAATCACGGGTGGACTCGCGCATGTGAGGGGGTCAGTTGTGACACAGGTGACCGGGCCATAATTTCTCATACTACTGGCGAAGGTCTGTTTACATAGTAATAATGCTCTAAGAAGCCTCAGTGCATACACCTTTTTGAAACCTCTGCTTACATCCCATTTACTAAAATTCCATTGGCCAAAGAATGTAGCATCGCCAACAAGATTCAAAATTCAAGAGATGGGAAGCCGGACTCTGCTTATGTATAAAGGATGATGGTGAACTGTGGGGGTCTTTATAATCTATCCCCAAATGTCAAACACATAGTGGTGACCCAAGGATTAAATGCCAGAAAAATGCCAAGGGTTAAGTTCAGAGCCTGGCACACAGGAGGCATGCAATAAATCTCGGTCTTCTTCCTCCACGACTCTTCATCACCTGGTGATAAATTAGTGTTCATGTAATAAATGGAGACTCTGTGATAAGCTTTGGGAAGACGGGGAGACTTGAGTGGGCAGAGGCTCTCCCTCGTTAAAGCAGCAGGTGAGCGGGACCCCAGCGTGATGCCTCCGGTCGGGGACAGACAGCCAGTACGTGGGGTGCAAAATCCCAGATCCAGTAACTTTCCAGCCCCAGAAAAACTTCTCTTCAGCCCAGGAAAGGCAGCACAAGCTCCTCCGCTTTGCCAGCTAGTGAAGAGTTTTGATGATCTGGAATCTGACGGCACTGGAAAGATGCCGAAGCTGTCCCTGTGGGTAACAGATCTAACCTGCAACCCCCCAGGCTTCCTCCTAGGGAGCAGGAGTGCAATCCAATGCATTAGCTCAGCCAGAAAGGACCAGTAACGGGAAGGGCCACCCCCCGCTTCCCCCCAGGAGAAGGCCCCCTCCCAGCATTCCTGGCAGGACCAAGGTCAGGAAGGAAAGAGGAGTGGGAGCCTGGCAAGTTGGGTGAAGCGAGAGACCAGGGGCAAGTGGCGAAGCTGCCAGTCAGTTTTTCAAGTACAAGGGCGCCCCTCTTGCTGCCGTGCTATGACCTAAGATGGCAAAGCTGAGGGAGAGGGCAGCAACTGCTGGTTTCTCTGCTACTTCCAGGTGGCCGGGGGACTCTGGAAAAATCAGGGACTCAGGAGCGTGCTTGCTTAGCATGCACACCAAGGTTTGGCTGGCCAGAGGAATCCCAGAGAAGGCTCTGACCCAACTCCTGTTTCGGTGGCTGCATCCCTGGGCCGGAGTGCCAGTCCTCCCAGGGAACTTCTGCAGTCTGGTCTGCTTTCCAAGGCCACTGTTTGCCTGAGCTTTCTCTGGCATTCGTCATGTGTTCACGGACTCCCAGATCTGGGCTTTTTTCTTCATCTTGTGAATTAGCTGCAAATCCACTGTGTCCCCCACAAGAGAAAGTGAAAGGAGACGCCTCTGTGGAAATGCTCTGGGGTATGACTGCCGAGGCCAGACTGGTGGCAAGACCGCCGTTCATTTTCAATTAGGGGGAGGGGGGAAGAAAAGGAAAGCAAAGAACCCACGTATCTTCTCAAAACGTGCCCGTGGTCAGGAAGTGCTTGACTGAGTTGTCCAGAGGCGGAAATTAAGACAGAGAGATTTAACTGCCCAAGATCCAACAGCCGAAGAGCCAAGTGGCCATGGCTTGAACCTAAGAAGCTGGTTCTCGAGCCCAGGCCTGCTAAGTGAGGGTCCGGTGGACAAGGGGGTGCAGATTACTTGAGTTTCTGTCTTGCAAAGGGCACGTGGAGCTGGTGCAACCTCAGGGAAGCCACTGTATCAGTTTCTACGCCTGCAAAATGGGGCTGAAAAAACCATCTTCCTGGGGGCATTTTTGGAGAATGAAGGTGCGGTCTGCCAAGAGCTAGTGTAGACCAAGGTCCCCAAATCCAATATTTCGTACACCAGGAGCAAGGGGCAACTTTCAGAGCCATTCTTAATTAAGTAGCTATGGTATTTACATTTTCATCCTTTTATTTATATGAACGTAGAGGGATAAAAGGGCATCTTATTGGTGCTTTAATGAACCAAGAGAAAGCGTCTGCAGATGCTAAGCAGCGCATCTGCAGCCTGGTTGCAGTGTTATCTCTGTTTATGGGCCCCTCCGGCTCCTGGCTTAGCTCCAGGCCTGGGGGGCCCAGCTCGTTCATGGAAACGGTGAGAAGAGCCTAGAGTCCACTATGGTTTTGCTGCCCAGATGCTGCGGTGAAGAATTGTCTATTCCTGTGATTTCGCATCATATTTAGTTCCATTAATGACCATTTTAAGTACCACAACTACTCCTTTAGGTGTGTGAAAATCTTTGGCTAGATCCTTACATCTGATACCCTTATCAGCTGTGGTTTTCATTCTTGGGGCTCTTTTAATGTTTACCATACTTTCCTATTTCATTTTGTTCTGTGCCACCTCCTTGCAGGAAGAAGAGGGAAGGCCCTGCCTTCACACAGATGAAGCCAGGAGGTGGTTGGACAGGCTTCTCCCCCGGGGGGGAGGGGCGGTGGCAAGTTAATTTCTTTTCCGTCTGACCCGGGGAACCGGGGGCTCTGGTATAGTCTCTGCTCTCTCAGGAGAAGAAAAAGTGGAGTGGAACGCTGTCTCGTTCTTTATATAAATACACTCAACAAACATCCAATGACACTGGGTTTCTAGGCTGACCCGTGACTTACATGGCACATCATTTTCTCACGATGCAATAAGATTGAGATCGAGATATCTTGGTTGTTGTTGGTTAAACATCTGCCTTCCGCTCGGTCATGATCCCAAGTTCCTGTGATCATCTCTTGCAGAAGGCTCCCTGCTCAGCGGGGAGTCTGCTTCTTCTCCCTCTGCACCTCCACCCTGCTCTTGTGCACGTGCGTGTGCACTCTCTTTTTCAAATATATAAATAAAATCTTTGAAAAAATAAGATTGAGGCAGCTGTATGGTTTCTCTTATAGGAAAAGGTGAAGAGGTCAAACGGTTAGGTGTCCCCCACCCCACTAGCAGATGACAGTCTAATCATATTGAAATGGCTCTGGTAGGCTACATCTTATATTTAGTGGATTCCAGCTCAGCACTAGCACAGTAGCAAGAGCTAGAGATTCAAGGCAGGGTCAAAAAGAGTTATCTCATAGAGAGAGGATACATGGAAGAGAACCCTGCAGATGGGAAAGATTTGTCATAAGAGCTACTCTTCAATCTGTTTGGGGCTGAAATTCACATATGCTTCCTGGCATGGATGTTTCCTGAAGGAGGAGATCCTACTGAGAGACGAAGTGAAGGGGCCCCAGGGATGCTTTGGGTTGTGGTGAGCTGGAACGATCCAGAGCTGGTCAAAAAGGTCTAGATGTTCCCAAAAGCAAAGGTCCCATCCCTGTTTTTACCAGTCACCTATTTGTTGCTTCATGCTGCTAAGGAAAAAAAAAAAAAAACACTCTGCTTCCCACTTGGAATCCTCTAAAGGCAAACATAAAATCTACGGGAGCTCTCCGCAGAGAGGAAATTCAAAGCCACAGAACTCTCGAGGCCCTGCAGAGGCGAAGACTGGGACTGGGATGTGGGTCTGGATAGTGCGGAGAGAGAGAACAAGAGTGATGTTTCAAGCTGTGCAAGAGGCAGGATGTGACCCCAACAGGCTCTCCAGTTTGGAAGCCTTATCCTTCACCCTAAGGTATTTACATCACCTGGGAAAGGAGGAGGACAAGTTTTTGTTTTGTTTTTTATTATTATGTAAAACTTTACAGGATAAAATTTATCCTTTTAGGGATATTTTGTTTGGTTGGGGTTTTTTTTTTTTTTTAAAGTTTTCTATATTCAGATAATTTTTATTGCAACATAATTGAACTATAACATTATATTAGTTGCAGGTGTACCACATAATGATGTATATGTTGCAAAATGATCACCCTAATAAGTTAATATCCATCACCATATACACTTAATGAGTTTTTTCCTTACTATGAGAACATTTAAGATCTCCCCTAACTATAGTCACCATGCAATATATTCCATCCCCGTGACTTCTGTATGTGGAAATTTCTTCTTTTTGACCTCACTCAACCATTTCGACCTCACTCCAGCCGTGGGGTGATGGTTGGACAACAGTGTGAATGTACTTTTTGCCCCTGTCCTGTAAACTTAACAAAGGGTTATAATGGGAAATTTTTGTTCCAAGTATTTCGCCAGCAAAAAGAAGAGATAAACTGTACGTATAAAGAACAAAATCTTGATTTCGGAATAGGGTCGGCAGTTTTACAACTGGTGAAAGGAACAAAAGCGGAGCTGTTGTGGGACATGGTATTCACCCTTCTGCACAGTAGTCCGAGGTGGCTCCCTGGAACAAAACTGGAAAACCCCTGAATAGGTCCAATCTCCTCAGCTTACAACTTAAGAAACTTTAAGTTATGAAAAACGTCTTTCAAACTACCTCTCCACTACTAACTTTAATTCTGATCAACAACAACAACCAAAAACCCTTCTGGTTGACCAGAAGGAGAAAGTTTGAGTGAGCCTCAGGCTCCCATGTGGCCACATCTCCTCTGTTTTGGAGCTTCACTGCCTCTATCCTCTGGACTCCCAGCCTCTTGATCACCATGAAAGGCCAGGCTAGAATGTTCCTCAAGAAACAGCTGAGCTAGGCTTCCTGATAGGCTTTTTGTTATGGGTTGACCTCTGTGCCCCCCCAAAATATATGCTGAAGTCCTAACCCCTTGTACCTGTGAATATTACCTTATTTGGAAATAGGGCTATTCCAGATGTAATTAATTAGGACAAAGTCTTATTGGAGTAAGATAACCCTTAATCTGAGCATTGTCCTTACAAGAAGAGAGAGAGACACAAAACGCTAGAGATGGCCATGTGGTGACGGACACAGAGACTGGAGTGTTATAAATACTAGCCAAGGAGGCAAGGAGGAATACTTCCTTAATTGTTTCAGAGGGAACCTGGTCATGCCAACACCTTGATTTCATACTTCTAGATTCTAGAGCTAAGACAAGATATTTCTGTGGTCTGAAGTCTCCCGTCTGTGGCGCTTCTTCAGAGGAAGGGCCAAGAACCTAATCCACTGTGCTGGAGGAGGAGGCTTGCATGTGGACAGACCAGCCTGCAAGATCAGAGCTTCGCTCATTCACCATCCACATTCAAGGTGATTGTCACAGCCCAGTGCTGCTATTTACAATGTATTTTTTTTATTGCCTCACTTTTTAATGTTAAACAGATTTTAAAAGGAAGCCATATAACCCTGTAGTACATCCATCCTGGAGAAAAAGTCTTGGTGATTGATGGAATCGTGTTATTAGATCAGGCAATATGACAAAGCACAAAATTTAGAACATCAGTGTGAATTCATGGACTTAAAAGAAATACCGTTGACAGTTATTTTGGAAAAAAATGTCCCTACAACGTCAACAAAAAATAGCATTTCTTCCAGAGTGGCAACTCACACACACTCGTGGGGGCTAATACTTGACTTTTAACACTCATCTCTAAAAAGGAAAAGACTAAATTGAGGGTTGAATGCTTTGGAACAAGAATAAAAAAATCAAGATAGGTAATATAATGTTTAAAAATGGAGTTATTCCAAGAAAGGGTGGGTTTAATGGCAAAGGCTTCATACTTGTTATTTTCATAAAGAAAGTGTTGTCTCTGTTAGCTGTGGATATCATGTTTCTTTGGTGAGCACCTATTTGTCAGCTGTCGACGCGGACCAGCATAAGCAGGAAGGAGTGACTTGAGACTGGTGAGTCAGCTAAAATAATCCCAGTAAACAAAGGAACCGGGCCACGAACAAGAAAGCATACGGAAAGTGAAGTAGCCATTGGCCGTTTGTGATCCCACACAGTAACCAACTAAACACTATCCAAACATGAGCTCCTAGAAAGCAAATTAGCCAAATGCCCTTAAAAGAAGAAAAACAACCCCCAGACTTACTCCCTTTTTTCCCAATGAAACTCTGGATAACGCCACTAGTTTTAATGCAATGCTAATAAGACATGGGTCTCTGAGCTTCCAATTACTGGGATAAAACAGACCAACAATCTTAATTATTGCAAAGTAAGTAAATGCCACATAAAAAACCTAGAGACCAGTTCATTACTGGAAAACTTTGAGTCTCAAGGTCAACACCATTAAGGAAGATCGGAAGTGAAATGTCCCATTATATAACATGTGCTTTTTCTTGGCAATCAAAAGAAACTCACCCTGATGACAGGTGGCTCAGGTTTGAATGAACTTGTCCTCTCTGCCTCTAGGACTCGAATGTTTGTTTCATTCCCCGGATTAGCAACGTTCTCAGCTACGATTTGCTCAAATCCATCTTCTAGTCCTCTCTCTCTCCACTCCCTCCGGGATTCCAATTATTCTGACATTGGAATGCCTCATGGTGTCACTTATTTCTCTGATTCTATTTTCATGGATTGTGAGTTGTTTTTCCCTGGCCTCCTCTTTTCCCTTTTTATGTATTATATTGTTTTCCAGGTCGCTTATTCTCTCTTCTGCCTCAGTTACCCTAGCTGTTAGATTATCTAGATTGGATTGGATCTCATTGATTGCATTTTTAAGTTCTGCCAATTCACCTTTTATTTTTGCCCTTAGAAACTCTTAATTGACTTCTCCATTCTAGCCATTGTCTTCACAATTGCTAGCCTGAATTCCATCTCTGACATCTTGGTTATATCTGCATCCATTTGTAAATCTACAGCATAAGTCATAATCTCGGAGTGTTTTCGGTTTGGGGGGGGCTCCTCCTCCTACTCATTCTGTTGATGGGTGTTAGAGGGAATGTATAGAGTCCAAATTATTGACCAGAACCCAAGCAAGATGCACCTGTTTTCTTGGGACCTTAGAGTTTCTGGCCTCTTCTTTTCCCAGCCTGTCTTCTGCGGGAAGGGCCTGCCTTGCTGTTACCCAGGCAACCCTGTTTGGGCGGAGTTGCCCTGCGCCCCTGTGGTGGGGGATGGGCTCAGTGGGAATCAGTCTTTGGGGATTTTGTTCTCTGGTGCCTTTCCCTGGCGGCTTTCCATGTCTCTTCAGCGGGTCAGGGCAAAAGAGACCGTTTCCAAACTTCTGCCTCAAAGCGGAGAGACAACAGTCTGTTCTTCAGTGAGCTCTCCAGGTCACACCATCTCCGTTTCTGTCCGTGCTCCTATAAACTGCAGCGTCCTGGGTTGTGTGACCCTCCACAGCGGTCCCCGTCCTGCCTCCAGGTTGGGGCACTTCTCTACCCTTTGTGCTTCTAAAACAGCCAGCTGCTCCCAGTTCGCCCGCACACGACCCCGGCACACCGGGTTTCCATCTCAGAGGCTGCCGTTCGCGTGTGCGTGACCCCGGCGCTCGGTGTTTCCACCCCGGGGGCTGCCCTAAAGTCCTTTCCCGACGCTACCGGTCTGCGAGTCTGTGCCCCATCTGGCGCGCGCGGGGCCGTCACTCACCGGCAGTGTAGGATCCCTATGTCCAGGCTCCCTCCCGCTGCCGTTTATCCTCCGATATCTGCCCGCAGAATCCCGGCTCTCCGCTTCGTACCTCAAAACCTACTGCCTGCGATATTCTGTTTGTAGAGACCCAGATCTTCTTACATCTCAGGCCGGTTTCATGGGTGCTCAGAGTGGTCTGGTAGATATCCAGCTCAGTTCCGGGGACCAGTTGAAATAGGGTCCCCTACTCCTCCACCATCTTCTCCCCCCTCTAGAATTCTCTTGAATCATTGTCTAATTCCTCCTCAACAAAAACTAACACTGTATATAACACAGAATTCTATACTCACACAAGCAAACATAAAAGACCTGTAGAACACGCAGTCACTGAAACCACGGCACTGAGTAGTGTTCATTAAGTAGCACACGGAGGCCTTTTACGAAAAACAGAACGCCAGCGTCAGATCAGGCTGACTACTGCCCTCCACCTGAGAGGCGAGCCCAAATCCATCTACACTGGGGTAAGTCTGGAGACTTCTGATTTGCAGGAACCCATGTTGAATGGGTATAGAGGGAGGATATTGGGGGATCGAGCCTAACAGAGCGGCCCCCTTTGGTGGCAGAAAGTACATTTCTGCAACCGGCGAGGATCGGGGCAGATTTTACAAGGTTCTTCTATGATTGAAAAGACCAAGCCATCAACCCAGCTTTCCTTTTGATATGTGGCTTTCGATATTGTACACAGATGTGACCTGTACAGTATTGAAAGAAAGCACAAAGGAGCAAGGTGCTAAGCCATTCTGGGCAAACTACCCCATCAGGTGTGTTGTGTATTTTCATTTTGGCCAAATTTCATTTCAAGTCTTAGGGGCTTTACCCACAATGACTTTGGATTGTGCTGTGCCCCCAGAAAAGGTCCGAGGCATCATGTCTCTCTAGAACCCTGGAGTACAGAAGGGAAATTTTCTTGTCCCCCAGCCAACTTCAGTCCCAAAGAGGAAAATGCTGCTCTGAGCTTGTCATTGAACCTCTAAAGGATTCCCTTCTGTGTTCAAATATTCTATAGTAAATCACTCTGGATGTTATCACGTTTTTTTCTCTTTTTTACTTAAGTTGTGCGTTTTTGAAAGTTTCTATTCCTTGGCCCTGCTGAATCAACCCAAAATAGAGGCCTATTTTGTCTTCTTTTCAACTGCTTTCCGAATCTTGGAGGACGGCCTTAATGCATAAATATTTTCTTTTTCAGGCTTAACACATGGAGTTTGGCCAAAACTTCTTCCCATGGTATGGATTCTGCTATGTGCAGTGCAACCAGAACATCCTGAATTTGAAGACCTTGGACAAATTACTAAATCTTTCTGAGCCCAAGTGTTCTGTTTTGTAAAATTGGTGTAGGAAGGCTGTATTGATTATTTGTTTCATAATGTCGTGGGTGAAAAACCATTGATTTAGGTAGAGAGGTTCTTGTGGTTTAGGCTGAATTGGCCTATCTCAGCTGGGTTTGTGCATGTGTGTGAGGCAGGCTGACATGTTGGCAGATGCTAGCTAATCACGGGTGGACTCGCGCATGTGAGGGGGTCAGTTGTGACACAGGTGACCGGGCCATAATTTCTCATACTACTGGCGAAGGTCTGTTTACATAGTAATAATGCTCTAAGAAGCCTCAGTGCATACACCTTTTTGAAACCTCTGCTTACATCCCATTTACTAAAATTCCATTGGCCAAAGAATGTAGCATCGCCAACAAGATTCAAAATTCAAGAGATGGGAAGCCGGACTCTGCTTATGTATAAAGGATGATGGTGAACTGTGGGGGTCTTTATAATCTATCCCCAAATGTCAAACACATAGTGGTGACCCAAGGATTAAATGCCAGAAAAATGCCAAGGGTTAAGTTCAGAGCCTGGCACACAGGAGGCATGCAATAAATCTCGGTCTTCTTCCTCCACGACTCTTCATCACCTGGTGATAAATTAGTGTTCATGTAATAAATGGAGACTCTGTGATAAGCTTTGGGAAGACGGGGAGACTTGAGTGGGCAGAGGCTCTCCCTCGTTAAAGCAGCAGGTGAGCGGGACCCCAGCGTGATGCCTCCGGTCGGGGACAGACAGCCAGTACGTGGGGTGCAAAATCCCAGATCCAGTAACTTTCCAGCCCCAGAAAAACTTCTCTTCAGCCCAGGAAAGGCAGCACAAGCTCCTCCGCTTTGCCAGCTAGTGAAGAGTTTTGATGATCTGGAATCTGACGGCACTGGAAAGATGCCGAAGCTGTCCCTGTGGGTAACAGATCTAACCTGCAACCCCCCAGGCTTCCTCCTAGGGAGCAGGAGTGCAATCCAATGCATTAGCTCAGCCAGAAAGGACCAGTAACGGGAAGGGCCACCCCCCGCTTCCCCCCAGGAGAAGGCCCCCTCCCAGCATTCCTGGCAGGACCAAGGTCAGGAAGGAAAGAGGAGTGGGAGCCTGGCAAGTTGGGTGAAGCGAGAGACCAGGGGCAAGTGGCGAAGCTGCCAGTCAGTTTTTCAAGTACAAGGGCGCCCCTCTTGCTGCCGTGCTATGACCTAAGATGGCAAAGCTGAGGGAGAGGGCAGCAACTGCTGGTTTCTCTGCTACTTCCAGGTGGCCGGGGGACTCTGGAAAAATCAGGGACTCAGGAGCGTGCTTGCTTAGCATGCACACCAAGGTTTGGCTGGCCAGAGGAATCCCAGAGAAGGCTCTGACCCAACTCCTGTTTCGGTGGCTGCATCCCTGGGCCGGAGTGCCAGTCCTCCCAGGGAACTTCTGCAGTCTGGTCTGCTTTCCAAGGCCACTGTTTGCCTGAGCTTTCTCTGGCATTCGTCATGTGTTCACGGACTCCCAGATCTGGGCTTTTTTCTTCATCTTGTGAATTAGCTGCAAATCCACTGTGTCCCCCACAAGAGAAAGTGAAAGGAGACGCCTCTGTGGAAATGCTCTGGGGTATGACTGCCGAGGCCAGACTGGTGGCAAGACCGCCGTTCATTTTCAATTAGGGGGAGGGGGGAAGAAAAGGAAAGCAAAGAACCCACGTATCTTCTCAAAACGTGCCCGTGGTCAGGAAGTGCTTGACTGAGTTGTCCAGAGGCGGAAATTAAGACAGAGAGATTTAACTGCCCAAGATCCAACAGCCGAAGAGCCAAGTGGCCATGGCTTGAACCTAAGAAGCTGGTTCTCGAGCCCAGGCCTGCTAAGTGAGGGTCCGGTGGACAAGGGGGTGCAGATTACTTGAGTTTCTGTCTTGCAAAGGGCACGTGGAGCTGGTGCAACCTCAGGGAAGCCACTGTATCAGTTTCTACGCCTGCAAAATGGGGCTGAAAAAACCATCTTCCTGGGGGCATTTTTGGAGAATGAAGGTGCGGTCTGCCAAGAGCTAGTGTAGACCAAGGTCCCCAAATCCAATATTTCGTACACCAGGAGCAAGGGGCAACTTTCAGAGCCATTCTTAATTAAGTAGCTATGGTATTTACATTTTCATCCTTTTATTTATATGAACGTAGAGGGATAAAAGGGCATCTTATTGGTGCTTTAATGAACCAAGAGAAAGCGTCTGCAGATGCTAAGCAGCGCATCTGCAGCCTGGTTGCAGTGTTATCTCTGTTTATGGGCCCCTCCGGCTCCTGGCTTAGCTCCAGGCCTGGGGGGCCCAGCTCGTTCATGGAAACGGTGAGAAGAGCCTAGAGTCCACTATGGTTTTGCTGCCCAGATGCTGCGGTGAAGAATTGTCTATTCCTGTGATTTCGCATCATATTTAGTTCCATTAATGACCATTTTAAGTACCACAACTACTCCTTTAGGTGTGTGAAAATCTTTGGCTAGATCCTTACATCTGATACCCTTATCAGCTGTGGTTTTCATTCTTGGGGCTCTTTTAATGTTTACCATACTTTCCTATTTCATTTTGTTCTGTGCCACCTCCTTGCAGGAAGAAGAGGGAAGGCCCTGCCTTCACACAGATGAAGCCAGGAGGTGGTTGGACAGGCTTCTCCCCCGGGGGGGAGGGGCGGTGGCAAGTTAATTTCTTTTCCGTCTGACCCGGGGAACCGGGGGCTCTGGTATAGTCTCTGCTCTCTCAGGAGAAGAAAAAGTGGAGTGGAACGCTGTCTCGTTCTTTATATAAATACACTCAACAAACATCCAATGACACTGGGTTTCTAGGCTGACCCGTGACTTACATGGCACATCATTTTCTCACGATGCAATAAGATTGAGATCGAGATATCTTGGTTGTTGTTGGTTAAACATCTGCCTTCCGCTCGGTCATGATCCCAAGTTCCTGTGATCATCTCTTGCAGAAGGCTCCCTGCTCAGCGGGGAGTCTGCTTCTTCTCCCTCTGCACCTCCACCCTGCTCTTGTGCACGTGCGTGTGCACTCTCTTTTTCAAATATATAAATAAAATCTTTGAAAAAATAAGATTGAGGCAGCTGTATGGTTTCTCTTATAGGAAAAGGTGAAGAGGTCAAACGGTTAGGTGTCCCCCACCCCACTAGCAGATGACAGTCTAATCATATTGAAATGGCTCTGGTAGGCTACATCTTATATTTAGTGGATTCCAGCTCAGCACTAGCACAGTAGCAAGAGCTAGAGATTCAAGGCAGGGTCAAAAAGAGTTATCTCATAGAGAGAGGATACATGGAAGAGAACCCTGCAGATGGGAAAGATTTGTCATAAGAGCTACTCTTCAATCTGTTTGGGGCTGAAATTCACATATGCTTCCTGGCATGGATGTTTCCTGAAGGAGGAGATCCTACTGAGAGACGAAGTGAAGGGGCCCCAGGGATGCTTTGGGTTGTGGTGAGCTGGAACGATCCAGAGCTGGTCAAAAAGGTCTAGATGTTCCCAAAAGCAAAGGTCCCATCCCTGTTTTTACCAGTCACCTATTTGTTGCTTCATGCTGCTAAGGAAAAAAAAAAAAAAACACTCTGCTTCCCACTTGGAATCCTCTAAAGGCAAACATAAAATCTACGGGAGCTCTCCGCAGAGAGGAAATTCAAAGCCACAGAACTCTCGAGGCCCTGCAGAGGCGAAGACTGGGACTGGGATGTGGGTCTGGATAGTGCGGAGAGAGAGAACAAGAGTGATGTTTCAAGCTGTGCAAGAGGCAGGATGTGACCCCAACAGGCTCTCCAGTTTGGAAGCCTTATCCTTCACCCTAAGGTATTTACATCACCTGGGAAAGGAGGAGGACAAGTTTTTGTTTTGTTTTTTATTATTATGTAAAACTTTACAGGATAAAATTTATCCTTTTAGGGATATTTTGTTTGGTTGGGGTTTTTTTTTTTTTTTTAAAGTTTTCTATATTCAGATAATTTTTATTGCAACATAATTGAACTATAACATTATATTAGTTGCAGGTGTACCACATAATGATGTATATGTTGCAAAATGATCACCCTAATAAGTTAATATCCATCACCATATACACTTAATGAGTTTTTTCCTTACTATGAGAACATTTAAGATCTCCCCTAACTATAGTCACCATGCAATATATTCCATCCCCGTGACTTCTGTATGTGGAAATTTCTTCTTTTTGACCTCACTCACCCATTTCGACCTCACTCCAGCCGTGGGGTGATGGTTGGACAACAGTGTGAATGTACTTTTTGCCCCTGTCCTGTAAACTTAACAAAGGGTTATAATGGGAAATTTTTGTTCCAAGTATTTCGCCAGCAAAAAGAAGAGATAAACTGTACGTATAAAGAACAAAATCTTGATTTCGGAATAGGGTCGGCAGTTTTACAACTGGTGAAAGGAACAAAAGCGGAGCTGTTGTGGGACATGGTATTCACCCTTCTGCACAGTAGTCCGAGGTGGCTCCCTGGAACAAAACTGGAAAACCCCTGAATAGGTCCAATCTCCTCAGCTTACAACTTAAGAAACTTTAAGTTATGAAAAACGTCTTTCAAACTACCTCTCCACTACTAACTTTAATTCTGATCAACAACAACAACAAAAAACCCTTCTGGTTGACCAGAAGGAGAAAGTTTGAGTGAGCCTCAGGCTCCCATGTGGCCACATCTCCTCTGTTTTGGAGCTTCACTGCCTCTATCCTCTGGACTCCCAGCCTCTTGATCACCATGAAAGGCCAGGCTTAGAATGTTCCTCAAGAAACAGCTGAGCTAGGCTTCCTGATAGGCTTTTTGTTATGGGTTGACCTCTGTGCCCCCCCAAAATATATGCTGAAGTCTAACCCCTTGTACCTGTGAATATTACCTTATTTGGAAATAGGGCTATTCCAGATGTAATTAATTAGGACAAAGTCTTATTGGAGTAAGATAACCCTTAATCTGAGCATTGTCCTTACAAGAAGAGAGAGAGACACAAAACGCTAGAGATGGCCATGTGGTGACGGACACAGAGACTGGAGTGTTATAAATACTAGCCAAGGAGGCAAGGAGGAATACTTCCTTAATTGTTTCAGAGGGAACCTGGTCATGCCAACACCTTGATTTCATACTTCTAGATTCTAGAGCTAAGACAAGATATTTCTGTGGTCTGAAGTCTCCCGTCTGTGGCGCTTCTTCAGAGGAAGGGCCAAGAACCTAATCCACTGTGCTGGAGGAGGAGGCTTGCATGTGGACAGACCAGCCTGCAAGATCAGAGCTTCGCTCATTCACCATCCACATTCAAGGTGATTGTCACAGCCCAGTGCTGCTATTTACAATGTATTTTTTTTATTGCCTCACTTTTTAATGTTAAACAGATTTTAAAAGGAAGCCATATAACCCTGTAGTACATCCATCCTGGAGAAAAAGTCTTGGTGATTGATGGAATCGTGTTATTAGATCAGGCAATATGACAAAGCACAAAATTTAGAACATCAGTGTGAATTCATGGACTTAAAAGAAATACCGTTGACAGTTATTTTGGAAAAAAATGTCCCTACAACGTCAACAAAAAATAGCATTTCTTCCAGAGTGGCAACTCACACACACTCGTGGGGGCTAATACTTGACTTTTAACACTCATCTCTAAAAAGGAAAAGACTAAATTGAGGGTTGAATGCTTTGGAACAAGAATAAAAAAATCAAGATAGGTAATATAATGTTTAAAAATGGAGTTATTCCAAGAAAGGGTGGGTTTAATGGCAAAGGCTTCATACTTGTTATTTTCATAAAGAAAGTGTTGTCTCTGTTAGCTGTGGATATCATGTTTCTTTGGTGAGCACCTATTTGTCAGCTGTCGACGCGGACCAGCATAAGCAGGAAGGAGTGACTTGAGACTGGTGAGTCAGCTAAAATAATCCCAGTAAACAAAGGAACCGGGCCACGAACAAGAAAGCATACGGAAAGTGAAGTAGCCATTGGCCGTTTGTGATCCCACACAGTAACCAACTAAACACTATCCAAACATGAGCTCCTAGAAAGCAAATTAGCCAAATGCCCTTAAAAGAAGAAAAACAACCCCCAGACTTACTCCCTTTTTTCCCAATGAAACTCTGGATAACGCCACTAGTTTTAATGCAATGCTAATAAGACATGGGTCTCTGAGCTTCCAATTACTGGGATAAAACAGACCAACAATCTTAATTATTGCAAAGTAAGTAAATGCCACATAAAAAACCTAGAGACCAGTTCATTACTGGAAAACTTTGAGTCTCAAGGTCAACACCATTAAGGAAGATCGGAAGTGAAATGTCCCATTATATAACATGTGCTTTTTCTTGGCAATCAAAAGAAACTCACCCTGATGACAGGTGGCTCAGGTTTGAATGAACTTGTCCTCTCTGCCTCTAGGACTCGAATGTTTGTTTCATTCCCCGGATTAGCAACGTTCTCAGCTACGATTTGCTCAAATCCATCTTCTAGTCCTCTCTCTCTCCACTCCCTCCGGGATTCCAATTATTCTGACATTGGAATGCCTCATGGTGTCACTTATTTCTCTGATTCTATTTTCATGGATTGTGAGTTGTTTTTCCCTGGCCTCCTCTTTTCCCTTTTTATGTATTATATTGTTTTCCAGGTCGCTTATTCTCTCTTCTGCCTCAGTTACCCTAGCTGTTAGATTATCTAGATTGGATTGGATCTCATTGATTGCATTTTTAAGTTCTGCCAATTCACCTTTTATTTTTGCCCTTAGAAACTCTTAATTGACTTCTCCATTCTAGCCATTGTCTTCACAATTGCTAGCCTGAATTCCATCTCTGACATCTTGGTTATATCTGCATCCATTTGTAAATCTACAGCATAAGTCATAATCTCGGAGTGTTTTCGGTTTGGGGGGGGCTCCTCCTCCTACTCATTCTGTTGATGGGTGTTAGAGGGAATGTATAGAGTCCAAATTATTGACCAGAACCCAAGCAAGATGCACCTGTTTTCTTGGGACCTTAGAGTTTCTGGCCTCTTCTTTTCCCCGCCTGTCTTCTGCGGGAAGGGCCTGCCTTGCTGTTACCCAGGCAACCCTGTTTGGGCGGAGTTGCCCTGCGCCCCTGTGGTGGGGGATGGGCTCAGTGGGAATCAGTCTTTGGGGATTTTGTTCTCTGGTGCCTTTCCCTGGCGGCTTTCCATGTCTCTTCAGCGGGTCAGGGCAAAAGAGACCGTTTCCAAACTTCTGCCTCAAAGCGGAGAGACAACAGTCTGTTCTTCAGTGAGCTCTCCAGGTCACACCATCTCCGTTTCTGTCCGTGCTCCTATAAACTGCAGCGTCCTGGGTTGTGTGACCCTCCACAGCGGTCCCCGTCCTGCCTCCAGGTTGGGGCACTTCTCTACCCTTTGTGCTTCTAAAACAGCCAGCTGCTCCCAGTTCGCCCGCACACGACCCCGGCACACCGGGTTTCCATCTCAGAGGCTGCCGTTCGCGTGTGCGTGACCCCGGCGCTCGGTGTTTCCACCCCGGGGGCTGCCCTAAAGTCCTTTCCCGACGCTACCGGTCTGCGAGTCTGTGCCCCATCTGGCGCGCGCGGGGCCGTCACTCACCGGCAGTGTAGGATCCCTATGTCCAGGCTCCCTCCCGCTGCCGTTTATCCTCCGATATCTGCCCGCAGAATCCCGGCTCTCCGCTTCGTACCTCAAAACCTACTGCCTGCGATATTCTGTTTGTAGAGACCCAGATCTTCTTACATCTCAGGCCGGTTTCATGGGTGCTCAGAGTGGTCTGGTAGATATCCAGCTCAGTTCCGGGGACCAGTTGAAATAGGGTCCCCTACTCCTCCACCATCTTCTCCCCCCTCTAGAATTCTCTTGAATCATTGTCTAATTCCTCCTCAACAAAAACTAACACTGTATATAACACAGAATTCTATACTCACACAAGCAAACATAAAAGACCTGTAGAACACGCAGTCACTGAAACCACGGCACTGAGTAGTGTTCATTAAGTAGCACACGGAGGCCTTTTACGAAAAACAGAACGCCAGCGTCAGATCAGGCTGACTACTGCCCTCCACCTGAGAGGCGAGCCCAAATCCATCTACACTGGGGTAAGTCTGGAGACTTCTGATTTGCAGGAACCCATGTTGAATGGGTATAGAGGGAGGATATTGGGGGATCGAGCCTAACAGAGCGGCCCCCTTTGGTGGCAGAAAGTACATTTCTGCAACCGGCGAGGATCGGGGCAGATTTTACAAGGTTCTTCTATGATTGAAAAGACCAAGCCATCAACCCAGCTTTCCTTTTGATATGTGGCTTTCGATATTGTACACAGATGTGACCTGTACAGTATTGAAAGAAAGCACAAAGGAGCAAGGTGCTAAGCCATTCTGGGCAAACTACCCCATCAGGTGTGTTGTGTATTTTCATTTTGGCCAAATTTCATTTCAAGTCTTAGGGGCTTTACCCACAATGACTTTGGATTGTGCTGTGCCCCCAGAAAAGGTCCGAGGCATCATGTCTCTCTAGAACCCTGGAGTACAGAAGGGAAATTTTCTTGTCCCCCAGCCAACTTCAGTCCCAAAGAGGAAAATGCTGCTCTGAGCTTGTCATTGAACCTCTAAAGGATTCCCTTCTGTGTTCAAATATTCTATAGTAAATCACTCTGGATGTTATCACGTTTTTTTCTCTTTTTTACTTAAGTTGTGCGTTTTTGAAAGTTTCTATTCCTTGGCCCTGCTGAATCAACCCAAAATAGAGGCCTATTTTGTCTTCTTTTCAACTGCTTTCCGAATCTTGGAGGACGGCCTTAATGCATAAATATTTTCTTTTTCAGGCTTAACACATGGAGTTTGGCCAAAACTTCTTCCCATGGTATGGATTCTGCTATGTGCAGTGCAACCAGAACATCCTGAATTTGAAGACCTTGGACAAATTACTAAATCTTTCTGAGCCCAAGTGTTCTGTTTTGTAAAATTGGTGTAGGAAGGCTGTATTGATTATTTGTTTCATAATGTCGTGGGTGAAAAACCATTGATTTAGGTAGAGAGGTTCTTGTGGTTTAGGCTGAATTGGCCTATCTCAGCTGGGTTTGTGCATGTGTGTGAGGCAGGCTGACATGTTGGCAGATGCTAGCTAATCACGGGTGGACTCGCGCATGTGAGGGGGTCAGTTGTGACACAGGTGACCGGGCCATAATTTCTCATACTACTGGCGAAGGTCTGTTTACATAGTAATAATGCTCTAAGAAGCCTCAGTGCATACACCTTTTTGAAACCTCTGCTTACATCCCATTTACTAAAATTCCATTGGCCAAAGAATGTAGCATCGCCAACAAGATTCAAAATTCAAGAGATGGGAAGCCGGACTCTGCTTATGTATAAAGGATGATGGTGAACTGTGGGGGTCTTTATAATCTATCCCCAAATGTCAAACACATAGTGGTGACCCAAGGATTAAATGCCAGAAAAATGCCAAGGGTTAAGTTCAGAGCCTGGCACACAGGAGGCATGCAATAAATCTCGGTCTTCTTCCTCCACGACTCTTCATCACCTGGTGATAAATTAGTGTTCATGTAATAAATGGAGACTCTGTGATAAGCTTTGGGAAGACGGGGAGACTTGAGTGGGCAGAGGCTCTCCCTCGTTAAAGCAGCAGGTGAGCGGGACCCCAGCGTGATGCCTCCGGTCGGGGACAGACAGCCAGTACGTGGGGTGCAAAATCCCAGATCCAGTAACTTTCCAGCCCCAGAAAAACTTCTCTTCAGCCCAGGAAAGGCAGCACAAGCTCCTCCGCTTTGCCAGCTAGTGAAGAGTTTTGATGATCTGGAATCTGACGGCACTGGAAAGATGCCGAAGCTGTCCCTGTGGGTAACAGATCTAACCTGCAACCCCCCAGGCTTCCTCCTAGGGAGCAGGAGTGCAATCCAATGCATTAGCTCAGCCAGAAAGGACCAGTAACGGGAAGGGCCACCCCCCGCTTCCCCCCAGGAGAAGGCCCCCTCCCAGCATTCCTGGCAGGACCAAGGTCAGGAAGGAAAGAGGAGTGGGAGCCTGGCAAGTTGGGTGAAGCGAGAGACCAGGGGCAAGTGGCGAAGCTGCCAGTCAGTTTTTCAAGTACAAGGGCGCCCCTCTTGCTGCCGTGCTATGACCTAAGATGGCAAAGCTGAGGGAGAGGGCAGCAACTGCTGGTTTCTCTGCTACTTCCAGGTGGCCGGGGGACTCTGGAAAAATCAGGGACTCAGGAGCGTGCTTGCTTAGCATGCACACCAAGGTTTGGCTGGCCAGAGGAATCCCAGAGAAGGCTCTGACCCAACTCCTGTTTCGGTGGCTGCATCCCTGGGCCGGAGTGCCAGTCCTCCCAGGGAACTTCTGCAGTCTGGTCTGCTTTCCAAGGCCACTGTTTGCCTGAGCTTTCTCTGGCATTCGTCATGTGTTCACGGACTCCCAGATCTGGGCTTTTTTCTTCATCTTGTGAATTAGCTGCAAATCCACTGTGTCCCCCACAAGAGAAAGTGAAAGGAGACGCCTCTGTGGAAATGCTCTGGGGTATGACTGCCGAGGCCAGACTGGTGGCAAGACCGCCGTTCATTTTCAATTAGGGGGAGGGGGGAAGAAAAGGAAAGCAAAGAACCCACGTATCTTCTCAAAACGTGCCCGTGGTCAGGAAGTGCTTGACTGAGTTGTCCAGAGGCGGAAATTAAGACAGAGAGATTTAACTGCCCAAGATCCAACAGCCGAAGAGCCAAGTGGCCATGGCTTGAACCTAAGAAGCTGGTTCTCGAGCCCAGGCCTGCTAAGTGAGGGTCCGGTGGACAAGGGGGTGCAGATTACTTGAGTTTCTGTCTTGCAAAGGGCACGTGGAGCTGGTGCAACCTCAGGGAAGCCACTGTATCAGTTTCTACGCCTGCAAAATGGGGCTGAAAAAACCATCTTCCTGGGGGCATTTTTGGAGAATGAAGGTGCGGTCTGCCAAGAGCTAGTGTAGACCAAGGTCCCCAAATCCAATATTTCGTACACCAGGAGCAAGGGGCAACTTTCAGAGCCATTCTTAATTAAGTAGCTATGGTATTTACATTTTCATCCTTTTATTTATATGAACGTAGAGGGATAAAAGGGCATCTTATTGGTGCTTTAATGAACCAAGAGAAAGCGTCTGCAGATGCTAAGCAGCGCATCTGCAGCCTGGTTGCAGTGTTATCTCTGTTTATGGGCCCCTCCGGCTCCTGGCTTAGCTCCAGGCCTGGGGGGCCCAGCTCGTTCATGGAAACGGTGAGAAGAGCCTAGAGTCCACTATGGTTTTGCTGCCCAGATGCTGCGGTGAAGAATTGTCTATTCCTGTGATTTCGCATCATATTTAGTTCCATTAATGACCATTTTAAGTACCACAACTACTCCTTTAGGTGTGTGAAAATCTTTGGCTAGATCCTTACATCTGATACCCTTATCAGCTGTGGTTTTCATTCTTGGGGCTCTTTTAATGTTTACCATACTTTCCTATTTCATTTTGTTCTGTGCCACCTCCTTGCAGGAAGAAGAGGGAAGGCCCTGCCTTCACACAGATGAAGCCAGGAGGTGGTTGGACAGGCTTCTCCCCCGGGGGGGAGGGGCGGTGGCAAGTTAATTTCTTTTCCGTCTGACCCGGGGAACCGGGGGCTCTGGTATAGTCTCTGCTCTCTCAGGAGAAGAAAAAGTGGAGTGGAACGCTGTCTCGTTCTTTATATAAATACACTCAACAAACATCCAATGACACTGGGTTTCTAGGCTGACCCGTGACTTACATGGCACATCATTTTCTCACGATGCAATAAGATTGAGATCGAGATATCTTGGTTGTTGTTGGTTAAACATCTGCCTTCCGCTCGGTCATGATCCCAAGTTCCTGTGATCATCTCTTGCAGAAGGCTCCCTGCTCAGCGGGGAGTCTGCTTCTTCTCCCTCTGCACCTCCACCCTGCTCTTGTGCACGTGCGTGTGCACTCTCTTTTTCAAATATATAAATAAAATCTTTGAAAAAATAAGATTGAGGCAGCTGTATGGTTTCTCTTATAGGAAAAGGTGAAGAGGTCAAACGGTTAGGTGTCCCCCACCCCACTAGCAGATGACAGTCTAATCATATTGAAATGGCTCTGGTAGGCTACATCTTATATTTAGTGGATTCCAGCTCAGCACTAGCACAGTAGCAAGAGCTAGAGATTCAAGGCAGGGTCAAAAAGAGTTATCTCATAGAGAGAGGATACATGGAAGAGAACCCTGCAGATGGGAAAGATTTGTCATAAGAGCTACTCTTCAATCTGTTTGGGGCTGAAATTCACATATGCTTCCTGGCATGGATGTTTCCTGAAGGAGGAGATCCTACTGAGAGACGAAGTGAAGGGGCCCCAGGGATGCTTTGGGTTGTGGTGAGCTGGAACGATCCAGAGCTGGTCAAAAAGGTCTAGATGTTCCCAAAAGCAAAGGTCCCATCCCTGTTTTTACCAGTCACCTATTTGTTGCTTCATGCTGCTAAGGAAAAAAAAAAAAAAACACTCTGCTTCCCACTTGGAATCCTCTAAAGGCAAACATAAAATCTACGGGAGCTCTCCGCAGAGAGGAAATTCAAAGCCACAGAACTCTCGAGGCCCTGCAGAGGCGAAGACTGGGACTGGGATGTGGGTCTGGATAGTGCGGAGAGAGAGAACAAGAGTGATGTTTCAAGCTGTGCAAGAGGCAGGATGTGACCCCAACAGGCTCTCCAGTTTGGAAGCCTTATCCTTCACCCTAAGGTATTTACATCACCTGGGAAAGGAGGAGGACAAGTTTTTGTTTTGTTTTTTATTATTATGTAAAACTTTACAGGATAAAATTTATCCTTTTAGGGATATTTTGTTTGGTTGGGGTTTTTTTTTTTTTTTAAAGTTTTCTATATTCAGATAATTTTTATTGCAACATAATTGAACTATAACATTATATTAGTTGCAGGTGTACCACATAATGATGTATATGTTGCAAAATGATCACCCTAATAAGTTAATATCCATCACCATATACACTTAATGAGTTTTTTCCTTACTATGAGAACATTTAAGATCTCCCCTAACTATAGTCACCATGCAATATATTCCATCCCCGTGACTTCTGTATGTGGAAATTTCTTCTTTTTGACCTCACTCACCCATTTCGACCTCACTCCAGCCGTGGGGTGATGGTTGGACAACAGTGTGAATGTACTTTTTGCCCCTGTCCTGTAAACTTAACAAAGGGTTATAATGGGAAATTTTTGTTCCAAGTATTTCGCCAGCAAAAAGAAGAGATAAACTGTACGTATAAAGAACAAAATCTTGATTTCGGAATAGGGTCGGCAGTTTTACAACTGGTGAAAGGAACAAAAGCGGAGCTGTTGTGGGACATGGTATTCACCCTTCTGCACAGTAGTCCGAGGTGGCTCCCTGGAACAAAACTGGAAAACCCCTGAATAGGTCCAATCTCCTCAGCTTACAACTTAAGAAACTTTAAGTTATGAAAAACGTCTTTCAAACTACCTCTCCACTACTAACTTTAATTCTGATCAACAACAACAACAAAAAACCCTTCTGGTTGACCAGAAGGAGAAAGTTTGAGTGAGCCTCAGGCTCCCATGTGGCCACATCTCCTCTGTTTTGGAGCTTCACTGCCTCTATCCTCTGGACTCCCAGCCTCTTGATCACCATGAAAGGCCAGGCTAGAATGTTCCTCAAGAAACAGCTGAGCTAGGCTTCCTGATAGGCTTTTTGTTATGGGTTGACCTCTGTGCCCCCCCAAAATATATGCTGAAGTCCTAACCCCTTGTACCTGTGAATATTACCTTATTTGGAAATAGGGCTATTCCAGATGTAATTAATTAGGACAAAGTCTTATTGGAGTAAGATAACCCTTAATCTGAGCATTGTCCTTACAAGAAGAGAGAGAGACACAAAACGCTAGAGATGGCCATGTGGTGACGGACACAGAGACTGGAGTGTTATAAATACTAGCCAAGGAGGCAAGGAGGAATACTTCCTTAATTGTTTCAGAGGGAACCTGGTCATGCCAACACCTTGATTTCATACTTCTAGATTCTAGAGCTAAGACAAGATATTTCTGTGGTCTGAAGTCTCCCGTCTGTGGCGCTTCTTCAGAGGAAGGGCCAAGAACCTAATCCACTGTGCTGGAGGAGGAGGCTTGCATGTGGACAGACCAGCCTGCAAGATCAGAGCTTCGCTCATTCACCATCCACATTCAAGGTGATTGTCACAGCCCAGTGCTGCTATTTACAATGTATTTTTTTTATTGCCTCACTTTTTAATGTTAAACAGATTTTAAAAGGAAGCCATATAACCCTGTAGTACATCCATCCTGGAGAAAAAGTCTTGGTGATTGATGGAATCGTGTTATTAGATCAGGCAATATGACAAAGCACAAAATTTAGAACATCAGTGTGAATTCATGGACTTAAAAGAAATACCGTTGACAGTTATTTTGGAAAAAAATGTCCCTACAACGTCAACAAAAAATAGCATTTCTTCCAGAGTGGCAACTCACACACACTCGTGGGGGCTAATACTTGACTTTTAACACTCATCTCTAAAAAGGAAAAGACTAAATTGAGGGTTGAATGCTTTGGAACAAGAATAAAAAAATCAAGATAGGTAATATAATGTTTAAAAATGGAGTTATTCCAAGAAAGGGTGGGTTTAATGGCAAAGGCTTCATACTTGTTATTTTCATAAAGAAAGTGTTGTCTCTGTTAGCTGTGGATATCATGTTTCTTTGGTGAGCACCTATTTGTCAGCTGTCGACGCGGACCAGCATAAGCAGGAAGGAGTGACTTGAGACTGGTGAGTCAGCTAAAATAATCCCAGTAAACAAAGGAACCGGGCCACGAACAAGAAAGCATACGGAAAGTGAAGTAGCCATTGGCCGTTTGTGATCCCACACAGTAACCAACTAAACACTATCCAAACATGAGCTCCTAGAAAGCAAATTAGCCAAATGCCCTTAAAAGAAGAAAAACAACCCCCAGACTTACTCCCTTTTTTCCCAATGAAACTCTGGATAACGCCACTAGTTTTAATGCAATGCTAATAAGACATGGGTCTCTGAGCTTCCAATTACTGGGATAAAACAGACCAACAATCTTAATTATTGCAAAGTAAGTAAATGCCACATAAAAAACCTAGAGACCAGTTCATTACTGGAAAACTTTGAGTCTCAAGGTCAACACCATTAAGGAAGATCGGAAGTGAAATGTCCCATTATATAACATGTGCTTTTTCTTGGCAATCAAAAGAAACTCACCCTGATGACAGGTGGCTCAGGTTTGAATGAACTTGTCCTCTCTGCCTCTAGGACTCGAATGTTTGTTTCATTCCCCGGATTAGCAACGTTCTCAGCTACGATTTGCTCAAATCCATCTTCTAGTCCTCTCTCTCTCCACTCCCTCCGGGATTCCAATTATTCTGACATTGGAATGCCTCATGGTGTCACTTATTTCTCTGATTCTATTTTCATGGATTGTGAGTTGTTTTTCCCTGGCCTCCTCTTTTCCCTTTTTATGTATTATATTGTTTTCCAGGTCGCTTATTCTCTCTTCTGCCTCAGTTACCCTAGCTGTTAGATTATCTAGATTGGATTGGATCTCATTGATTGCATTTTTAAGTTCTGCCAATTCACCTTTTATTTTTGCCCTTAGAAACTCTTAATTGACTTCTCCATTCTAGCCATTGTCTTCACAATTGCTAGCCTGAATTCCATCTCTGACATCTTGGTTATATCTGCATCCATTTGTAAATCTACAGCATAAGTCATAATCTCGGAGTGTTTTCGGTTTGGGGGGGGCTCCTCCTCCTACTCATTCTGTTGATGGGTGTTAGAGGGAATGTATAGAGTCCAAATTATTGACCAGAACCCAAGCAAGATGCACCTGTTTTCTTGGGACCTTAGAGTTTCTGGCCTCTTCTTTTCCCAGCCTGTCTTCTGCGGGAAGGGCCTGCCTTGCTGTTACCCAGGCAACCCTGTTTGGGCGGAGTTGCCCTGCGCCCCTGTGGTGGGGGATGGGCTCAGTGGGAATCAGTCTTTGGGGATTTTGTTCTCTGGTGCCTTTCCCTGGCGGCTTTCCATGTCTCTTCAGCGGGTCAGGGCAAAAGAGACCGTTTCCAAACTTCTGCCTCAAAGCGGAGAGACAACAGTCTGTTCTTCAGTGAGCTCTCCAGGTCACACCATCTCCGTTTCTGTCCGTGCTCCTATAAACTGCAGCGTCCTGGGTTGTGTGACCCTCCACAGCGGTCCCCGTCCTGCCTCCAGGTTGGGGCACTTCTCTACCCTTTGTGCTTCTAAAACAGCCAGCTGCTCCCAGTTCGCCCGCACACGACCCCGGCACACCGGGTTTCCATCTCAGAGGCTGCCGTTCGCGTGTGCGTGACCCCGGCGCTCGGTGTTTCCACCCCGGGGGCTGCCCTAAAGTCCTTTCCCGACGCTACCGGTCTGCGAGTCTGTGCCCCATCTGGCGCGCGCGGGGCCGTCACTCACCGGCAGTGTAGGATCCCTATGTCCAGGCTCCCTCCCGCTGCCGTTTATCCTCCGATATCTGCCCGCAGAATCCCGGCTCTCCGCTTCGTACCTCAAAACCTACTGCCTGCGATATTCTGTTTGTAGAGACCCAGATCTTCTTACATCTCAGGCCGGTTTCATGGGTGCTCAGAGTGGTCTGGTAGATATCCAGCTCAGTTCCGGGGACCAGTTGAAATAGGGTCCCCTACTCCTCCACCATCTTCTCCCCCCTCTAGAATTCTCTTGAATCATTGTCTAATTCCTCCTCAACAAAAACTAACACTGTATATAACACAGAATTCTATACTCACACAAGCAAACATAAAAGACCTGTAGAACACGCAGTCACTGAAACCACGGCACTGAGTAGTGTTCATTAAGTAGCACACGGAGGCCTTTTACGAAAAACAGAACGCCAGCGTCAGATCAGGCTGACTACTGCCCTCCACCTGAGAGGCGAGCCCAAATCCATCTACACTGGGGTAAGTCTGGAGACTTCTGATTTGCAGGAACCCATGTTGAATGGGTATAGAGGGAGGATATTGGGGGATCGAGCCTAACAGAGCGGCCCCCTTTGGTGGCAGAAAGTACATTTCTGCAACCGGCGAGGATCGGGGCAGATTTTACAAGGTTCTTCTATGATTGAAAAGACCAAGCCATCAACCCAGCTTTCCTTTTGATATGTGGCTTTCGATATTGTACACAGATGTGACCTGTACAGTATTGAAAGAAAGCACAAAGGAGCAAGGTGCTAAGCCATTCTGGGCAAACTACCCCATCAGGTGTGTTGTGTATTTTCATTTTGGCCAAATTTCATTTCAAGTCTTAGGGGCTTTACCCACAATGACTTTGGATTGTGCTGTGCCCCCAGAAAAGGTCCGAGGCATCATGTCTCTCTAGAACCCTGGAGTACAGAAGGGAAATTTTCTTGTCCCCCAGCCAACTTCAGTCCCAAAGAGGAAAATGCTGCTCTGAGCTTGTCATTGAACCTCTAAAGGATTCCCTTCTGTGTTCAAATATTCTATAGTAAATCACTCTGGATGTTATCACGTTTTTTTCTCTTTTTTACTTAAGTTGTGCGTTTTTGAAAGTTTCTATTCCTTGGCCCTGCTGAATCAACCCAAAATAGAGGCCTATTTTGTCTTCTTTTCAACTGCTTTCCGAATCTTGGAGGACGGCCTTAATGCATAAATATTTTCTTTTTCAGGCTTAACACATGGAGTTTGGCCAAAACTTCTTCCCATGGTATGGATTCTGCTATGTGCAGTGCAACCAGAACATCCTGAATTTGAAGACCTTGGACAAATTACTAAATCTTTCTGAGCCCAAGTGTTCTGTTTTGTAAAATTGGTGTAGGAAGGCTGTATTGATTATTTGTTTCATAATGTCGTGGGTGAAAAACCATTGATTTAGGTAGAGAGGTTCTTGTGGTTTAGGCTGAATTGGCCTATCTCAGCTGGGTTTGTGCATGTGTGTGAGGCAGGCTGACATGTTGGCAGATGCTAGCTAATCACGGGTGGACTCGCGCATGTGAGGGGGTCAGTTGTGACACAGGTGACCGGGCCATAATTTCTCATACTACTGGCGAAGGTCTGTTTACATAGTAATAATGCTCTAAGAAGCCTCAGTGCATACACCTTTTTGAAACCTCTGCTTACATCCCATTTACTAAAATTCCATTGGCCAAAGAATGTAGCATCGCCAACAAGATTCAAAATTCAAGAGATGGGAAGCCGGACTCTGCTTATGTATAAAGGATGATGGTGAACTGTGGGGGTCTTTATAATCTATCCCCAAATGTCAAACACATAGTGGTGACCCAAGGATTAAATGCCAGAAAAATGCCAAGGGTTAAGTTCAGAGCCTGGCACACAGGAGGCATGCAATAAATCTCGGTCTTCTTCCTCCACGACTCTTCATCACCTGGTGATAAATTAGTGTTCATGTAATAAATGGAGACTCTGTGATAAGCTTTGGGAAGACGGGGAGACTTGAGTGGGCAGAGGCTCTCCCTCGTTAAAGCAGCAGGTGAGCGGGACCCCAGCGTGATGCCTCCGGTCGGGGACAGACAGCCAGTACGTGGGGTGCAAAATCCCAGATCCAGTAACTTTCCAGCCCCAGAAAAACTTCTCTTCAGCCCAGGAAAGGCAGCACAAGCTCCTCCGCTTTGCCAGCTAGTGAAGAGTTTTGATGATCTGGAATCTGACGGCACTGGAAAGATGCCGAAGCTGTCCCTGTGGGTAACAGATCTAACCTGCAACCCCCCAGGCTTCCTCCTAGGGAGCAGGAGTGCAATCCAATGCATTAGCTCAGCCAGAAAGGACCAGTAACGGGAAGGGCCACCCCCCGCTTCCCCCCAGGAGAAGGCCCCCTCCCAGCATTCCTGGCAGGACCAAGGTCAGGAAGGAAAGAGGAGTGGGAGCCTGGCAAGTTGGGTGAAGCGAGAGACCAGGGGCAAGTGGCGAAGCTGCCAGTCAGTTTTTCAAGTACAAGGGCGCCCCTCTTGCTGCCGTGCTATGACCTAAGATGGCAAAGCTGAGGGAGAGGGCAGCAACTGCTGGTTTCTCTGCTACTTCCAGGTGGCCGGGGGACTCTGGAAAAATCAGGGACTCAGGAGCGTGCTTGCTTAGCATGCACACCAAGGTTTGGCTGGCCAGAGGAATCCCAGAGAAGGCTCTGACCCAACTCCTGTTTCGGTGGCTGCATCCCTGGGCCGGAGTGCCAGTCCTCCCAGGGAACTTCTGCAGTCTGGTCTGCTTTCCAAGGCCACTGTTTGCCTGAGCTTTCTCTGGCATTCGTCATGTGTTCACGGACTCCCAGATCTGGGCTTTTTTCTTCATCTTGTGAATTAGCTGCAAATCCACTGTGTCCCCCACAAGAGAAAGTGAAAGGAGACGCCTCTGTGGAAATGCTCTGGGGTATGACTGCCGAGGCCAGACTGGTGGCAAGACCGCCGTTCATTTTCAATTAGGGGGAGGGGGGAAGAAAAGGAAAGCAAAGAACCCACGTATCTTCTCAAAACGTGCCCGTGGTCAGGAAGTGCTTGACTGAGTTGTCCAGAGGCGGAAATTAAGACAGAGAGATTTAACTGCCCAAGATCCAACAGCCGAAGAGCCAAGTGGCCATGGCTTGAACCTAAGAAGCTGGTTCTCGAGCCCAGGCCTGCTAAGTGAGGGTCCGGTGGACAAGGGGGTGCAGATTACTTGAGTTTCTGTCTTGCAAAGGGCACGTGGAGCTGGTGCAACCTCAGGGAAGCCACTGTATCAGTTTCTACGCCTGCAAAATGGGGCTGAAAAAACCATCTTCCTGGGGGCATTTTTGGAGAATGAAGGTGCGGTCTGCCAAGAGCTAGTGTAGACCAAGGTCCCCAAATCCAATATTTCGTACACCAGGAGCAAGGGGCAACTTTCAGAGCCATTCTTAATTAAGTAGCTATGGTATTTACATTTTCATCCTTTTATTTATATGAACGTAGAGGGATAAAAGGGCATCTTATTGGTGCTTTAATGAACCAAGAGAAAGCGTCTGCAGATGCTAAGCAGCGCATCTGCAGCCTGGTTGCAGTGTTATCTCTGTTTATGGGCCCCTCCGGCTCCTGGCTTAGCTCCAGGCCTGGGGGGCCCAGCTCGTTCATGGAAACGGTGAGAAGAGCCTAGAGTCCACTATGGTTTTGCTGCCCAGATGCTGCGGTGAAGAATTGTCTATTCCTGTGATTTCGCATCATATTTAGTTCCATTAATGACCATTTTAAGTACCACAACTACTCCTTTAGGTGTGTGAAAATCTTTGGCTAGATCCTTACATCTGATACCCTTATCAGCTGTGGTTTTCATTCTTGGGGCTCTTTTAATGTTTACCATACTTTCCTATTTCATTTTGTTCTGTGCCACCTCCTTGCAGGAAGAAGAGGGAAGGCCCTGCCTTCACACAGATGAAGCCAGGAGGTGGTTGGACAGGCTTCTCCCCCGGGGGGGAGGGGCGGTGGCAAGTTAATTTCTTTTCCGTCTGACCCGGGGAACCGGGGGCTCTGGTATAGTCTCTGCTCTCTCAGGAGAAGAAAAAGTGGAGTGGAACGCTGTCTCGTTCTTTATATAAATACACTCAACAAACATCCAATGACACTGGGTTTCTAGGCTGACCCGTGACTTACATGGCACATCATTTTCTCACGATGCAATAAGATTGAGATCGAGATATCTTGGTTGTTGTTGGTTAAACATCTGCCTTCCGCTCGGTCATGATCCCAAGTTCCTGTGATCATCTCTTGCAGAAGGCTCCCTGCTCAGCGGGGAGTCTGCTTCTTCTCCCTCTGCACCTCCACCCTGCTCTTGTGCACGTGCGTGTGCACTCTCTTTTTCAAATATATAAATAAAATCTTTGAAAAAATAAGATTGAGGCAGCTGTATGGTTTCTCTTATAGGAAAAGGTGAAGAGGTCAAACGGTTAGGTGTCCCCCACCCCACTAGCAGATGACAGTCTAATCATATTGAAATGGCTCTGGTAGGCTACATCTTATATTTAGTGGATTCCAGCTCAGCACTAGCACAGTAGCAAGAGCTAGAGATTCAAGGCAGGGTCAAAAAGAGTTATCTCATAGAGAGAGGATACATGGAAGAGAACCCTGCAGATGGGAAAGATTTGTCATAAGAGCTACTCTTCAATCTGTTTGGGGCTGAAATTCACATATGCTTCCTGGCATGGATGTTTCCTGAAGGAGGAGATCCTACTGAGAGACGAAGTGAAGGGGCCCCAGGGATGCTTTGGGTTGTGGTGAGCTGGAACGATCCAGAGCTGGTCAAAAAGGTCTAGATGTTCCCAAAAGCAAAGGTCCCATCCCTGTTTTTACCAGTCACCTATTTGTTGCTTCATGCTGCTAAGGAAAAAAAAAAAAAAACACTCTGCTTCCCACTTGGAATCCTCTAAAGGCAAACATAAAATCTACGGGAGCTCTCCGCAGAGAGGAAATTCAAAGCCACAGAACTCTCGAGGCCCTGCAGAGGCGAAGACTGGGACTGGGATGTGGGTCTGGATAGTGCGGAGAGAGAGAACAAGAGTGATGTTTCAAGCTGTGCAAGAGGCAGGATGTGACCCCAACAGGCTCTCCAGTTTGGAAGCCTTATCCTTCACCCTAAGGTATTTACATCACCTGGGAAAGGAGGAGGACAAGTTTTTGTTTTGTTTTTTATTATTATGTAAAACTTTACAGGATAAAATTTATCCTTTTAGGGATATTTTGTTTGGTTGGGGTTTTTTTTTTTTTTTAAAGTTTTCTATATTCAGATAATTTTTATTGCAACATAATTGAACTATAACATTATATTAGTTGCAGGTGTACCACATAATGATGTATATGTTGCAAAATGATCACCCTAATAAGTTAATATCCATCACCATATACACTTAATGAGTTTTTTCCTTACTATGAGAACATTTAAGATCTCCCCTAACTATAGTCACCATGCAATATATTCCATCCCCGTGACTTCTGTATGTGGAAATTTCTTCTTTTTGACCTCACTCACCCATTTCGACCTCACTCCAGCCGTGGGGTGATGGTTGGACAACAGTGTGAATGTACTTTTTGCCCCTGTCCTGTAAACTTAACAAAGGGTTATAATGGGAAATTTTTGTTCCAAGTATTTCGCCAGCAAAAAGAAGAGATAAACTGTACGTATAAAGAACAAAATCTTGATTTCGGAATAGGGTCGGCAGTTTTACAACTGGTGAAAGGAACAAAAGCGGAGCTGTTGTGGGACATGGTATTCACCCTTCTGCACAGTAGTCCGAGGTGGCTCCCTGGAACAAAACTGGAAAACCCCTGAATAGGTCCAATCTCCTCAGCTTACAACTTAAGAAACTTTAAGTTATGAAAAACGTCTTTCAAACTACCTCTCCACTACTAACTTTAATTCTGATCAACAACAACAACAAAAAACCCTTCTGGTTGACCAGAAGGAGAAAGTTTGAGTGAGCCTCAGGCTCCCATGTGGCCACATCTCCTCTGTTTTGGAGCTTCACTGCCTCTATCCTCTGGACTCCCAGCCTCTTGATCACCATGAAAGGCCAGGCTAGAATGTTCCTCAAGAAACAGCTGAGCTAGGCTTCCTGATAGGCTTTTTGTTATGGGTTGACCTCTGTGCCCCCCCAAAATATATGCTGAAGTCCTAACCCCTTGTACCTGTGAATATTACCTTATTTGGAAATAGGGCTATTCCAGATGTAATTAATTAGGACAAAGTCTTATTGGAGTAAGATAACCCTTAATCTGAGCATTGTCCTTACAAGAAGAGAGAGAGACACAAAACGCTAGAGATGGCCATGTGGTGACGGACACAGAGACTGGAGTGTTATAAATACTAGCCAAGGAGGCAAGGAGGAATACTTCCTTAATTGTTTCAGAGGGAACCTGGTCATGCCAACACCTTGATTTCATACTTCTAGATTCTAGAGCTAAGACAAGATATTTCTGTGGTCTGAAGTCTCCCGTCTGTGGCGCTTCTTCAGAGGAAGGGCCAAGAACCTAATCCACTGTGCTGGAGGAGGAGGCTTGCATGTGGACAGACCAGCCTGCAAGATCAGAGCTTCGCTCATTCACCATCCACATTCAAGGTGATTGTCACAGCCCAGTGCTGCTATTTACAATGTATTTTTTTTATTGCCTCACTTTTTAATGTTAAACAGATTTTAAAAGGAAGCCATATAACCCTGTAGTACATCCATCCTGGAGAAAAAGTCTTGGTGATTGATGGAATCGTGTTATTAGATCAGGCAATATGACAAAGCACAAAATTTAGAACATCAGTGTGAATTCATGGACTTAAAAGAAATACCGTTGACAGTTATTTTGGAAAAAAATGTCCCTACAACGTCAACAAAAAATAGCATTTCTTCCAGAGTGGCAACTCACACACACTCGTGGGGGCTAATACTTGACTTTTAACACTCATCTCTAAAAAGGAAAAGACTAAATTGAGGGTTGAATGCTTTGGAACAAGAATAAAAAAATCAAGATAGGTAATATAATGTTTAAAAATGGAGTTATTCCAAGAAAGGGTGGGTTTAATGGCAAAGGCTTCATACTTGTTATTTTCATAAAGGAAAGTGTTGTCTCTGTTAGCTGTGGATATCATGTTTCTTTGGTGAGCACCTATTTGTCAGCTGTCGACGCGGACCAGCATAAGCAGGAAGGAGTGACTTGAGACTGGTGAGTCAGCTAAAATAATCCCAGTAAACAAAGGAACCGGGCCACGAACAAGAAAGCATACGGAAAGTGAAGTAGCCATTGGCCGTTTGTGATCCCACACAGTAACCAACTAAACACTATCCAAACATGAGCTCCTAGAAAGCAAATTAGCCAAATGCCCTTAAAAGAAGAAAAACAACCCCCAGACTTACTCCCTTTTTTCCCAATGAAACTCTGGATAACGCCACTAATTTTAATGCAATACTAATAAGACATGGGTCTCTGAGCTTCCAATTACTGGGATAAAACAGACCAACAATCTTAATTATTGCAAAGTAAGTAAATGCCACATAAAAAACCTAGAGACCAGTTCATTACTGGAAAACTTTGAGTCTCAAGGTCAACACCATTAAGGAAGATCGGAAGTGAAATGTCCCATTATATAACATGTGCTTTTTCTTGGCAATCAAAAGAAACTCACCCTGATGACAGGTGGCTCAGGTTTGAATGAACTTGTTCTGTGCAACCATGTCCTGACTGATAATCAGTAAGTTTTCAGCACAAGGCCTGTCATTTCCCAGTGGCTTCAAAACAATATGACCATACTCTGAAGTTGTAAATTTCTAGAATCCTAGAAAGGTGTAAAATAATCAGTTATGGATGCTGAGAATGTGCAAGGGTAAAGACACCAAATTAAAGCCACCGTACGAGTATCATCATAACCTCCTTTGGTGTAAGGGCATTAATCAGTTTTGCACTTTAACATTGCTGGTATGACCTCACACCAGTCAGAATGGCTAAAATTAACAAGTCAGGAAACGACAGATGCTGGCGGGGATGCGGAGAAAGGGGAACCCTCCTACACTGTTGGTGGGAATGCAAGCTGGTGCAGCCACTCTGGAAAAACAGTATGGAGGTTCCTCAAAAAGCTGAAAATAGAGCTACCATATGATCCAGCAATTGCACTACTGGGTATTTACCCCAAAGATACAAAAGTAGGGATCCGAAGGTGTACGTGCACCCCGATGTTTATAGCAGCAATGTCCACAATAGCCAAACTGTGGAAAGAGTCAAGATGTCCATCGACAGATGAATGGATAAAGATGTGGTATATATATACAATGGAATATTATGCAGCCATCAAAAGGAATGAGATCTTGCTATTTGCGACGACGTGGATGGAACTGGAGGGTATTATGTTGAGTGAAATAAGTCAAACAGAGAAAGACATGTATCATATGATCTCACTGATATGAGGAATTCTTAATCGCAGGAAACAAACTGAGTGTTGTTGGAGTGGGGGGGATGGGGTGACTGGGTGATGGACACTGGGGAGGGTATGTGCTCTGGTAAGCGCTGTGAATTGTGCAAGACTGTTGAATCTCAGGTCTGTACCTCTGAAACAAATAATGCAATATATGTTAAGAAAAGAAGAAGAAGAAGAAGGTAGCGGGAGGGGAAGAATGAAGCGGGGAAATCGGAGGGATGGACGAACCATGAGAGACGATGGACTCTGAAAAACAAACTGAGGGTTCTAGAGGGGAGGGGGGTGGGAGGATGGGTTAGCCTGGTGGTGGGTATTGAGGAGGGCACATTCTGCATGGAGCACTGGGTGTTATGCACAAACAATGAATCATGGAACACTTCATCTAGAACTAATGATGTAATGTATGGGGGTTAACATAAGAATGAACATTGCTGGTATGACCATTTTGCATTTAAATTCTCAGACTATTCAAAGGAATAAATATGTTAGAAGCAAGATTTTAATTTAATGTATAAAATTCTGGGTTACGTTTGTAATCTAGGTTTTTTTATTGATCGGGAACGTTTATTTTGCTAAATCTGTACTTTTTTATTAGTTATTCGTAAGTGGTTGTAAATATTTAGAGCAATGTTGGTTGTTTAATATGTGAGAAATTCCAATTGTTTAATAAATTCCCAAGATTAATAGTTGGGATATCGCCTGAGTTACAGTTAGTAGTGGATATTGCTCTCCATGTTCAAATGCCCCTCAGACACTAAGAAATCCATCAGCACTGAAAATGGAAAACCAGTGCTTTTTAATACATAGTAAAATAAATTTAGAAATGTTATAAAAATAAATGCTCATCTTTGCACCAGCTACAGTCATCTCATGAACCATCTGTGGTATGTGTGTCCGACTTTGAGATATAACACCTGGATAGAAGGTTCCAGAACCTAGAGGACAATAAAGAACATTCATCTACACCTTTACATTTCTAGACTGGACACCCTTCTTTCTGGAAGTTTCTATTAGGTACTGCAGTTGGAACCCAAAGCAGAGATCCTGAATAATCCTTCAAAGCCTAGAGTAAAAATAAAAAATATTTGTTATCTTACAGTTTGCAAGGGTCAGGAATCTGGGGGCAGCTCAGGTGGGTATTTCCAGCTCAGTGTCTCTCATGAGGTGTAGACCGGGGTGCAGTCATTTGGAGGCATACGTGGGGCTGGGAAACCCTCTTCCCACTGTGTCTAGACATTTTGGCCAAGGACCTCACAGGCTGTTTGTTGGGAGCCTTTCTTCGGGCCATCTGGTTGTCCCCCCAGACGAGTGGTCCATGAGGGGGTGAGGACCCTGCCATGCCTTTTCAGAACCTTGTCTCAGAAATCACACAAACTTTTCATTTCCCCTTCATTCCATTTGTGAGAAACACGTCTCAAGAAGAAGGCAGTCAGGTGCCGTCTGTTTTTTGGGGTTTTTTAAAAATTTTTATTTATTTATTTTTGAATATTTTATTTATTTATTTGTCAGAGAGAGGGGGCGAAAGAGCACAAGCGCCCCCCCCCCAGCAGGTAGCAGGCAGCAGAACTTCGTCACAGGACGCCGACACCATGACCCGAGCCGAAGACATTCGCCCAACCGACTGAGCCACCCAGGAGGCCTAGGTGCCACCTGTTGTGGGGAAGCTCTCAGAGGATCTGTGGACTGATCTGTAAAACCAAAGCAACTCCCTCTCCGCACGAGAGCAGGGGACGAAGCTAGGGTTCTTATTCTGAACGGGGAACGTGACAGCCTGTGCAGATGTTCTTACACACTTCAGATTTCCTGGCAGAGCACGTCATGCGGGGCTGAGCCGTGCTGAATCACCACCGTCATTTAAATGCCATTAACTGGAGGTAGAGAAGTAGAGTGGAAACGACACATTGTCTTCCAATTGCCTGCTTTTAAATTTCTAGTCCTTCAGAACATGCACACTTCTTTCTGCTTTCTTTTTTTCACTTTCTCTCAGGACCGAGATCAATACAGCTTCCTTTCCTTTTAGCGCCAGTGAGCCAGGCTTTCTAGCATTTTTTCAAGTAAGAGCAAATATTTTTTGGGAATTGATGTTTCAGAGTTTGGCAAGACCCAAGAGACTCTCCCAGGTGTATAGGACTTGCCTGTGCATTGTTTCTTCGTTGATTCTGCCAGTCTCAACAAACCCAATGTGGTGTGCTCAGTGTCAGGCTCCTTGCCCCTGGAGCTTCTGTCTGGTGGGTGACACAGACATCAAATGGGTAGAGGGGGTTCACAGAGGGTTATGAAGGAGATTTTAAGGTCCTAAGAGATGTAGTCTGCCGGGTCAGGGAAGGCTTTCTGCAATGAAGCAGGATACCATTTTTAAAACATTTTAAGAAGGTTTGGGTTGGGGTTTCCTTCTAGTTGGTGTTTCCTTCTAATTGGTTCCCATTTCCTTTTCCTCATGAAGTCAGGGACTCCTGGCCACGGGAGATCCGTGTGGGTGGGAGGAGAGAAGAAGTTACCTGTGAGACCTTCCCATTGAAGCTGTAGTTATGGGTGCCCTAGGGGGTGAGGTGGGGGGGGTGAAGAGGGACTGGGAGAACTGACACTGAGAGATAAGATGTCTCACGACCGGGTAGGGAAAGAGAGCTGTGGACTCTTGGAGGGTAGGTAAGGGAGGATGTACAACCATATATTGTTGCAACCCAAGGCGGTGGCAAGACCCCAGAGGGGCTGGCTGTGTGATGCTCCCAGAGACGGGACCCTCAATGCCTGACTGCCCAGCCCTGGTTCAGACAGGTTGACATGGCCTGATGATCACATGGTCTGGACGAGGCCACCTTCCTATCTGTCATAGAAGCAGATGGTGGGGGGCTCCTCACTACAAAAGACTGGGGATTTTGCACAATATTGGGGAGTGAGTAGAATAAAAGCCTCAAGAAAGAGTGAGATCTAATTTCCCTCTAGTCTGGCATGGTGGGGGCTGAAGTCAGATATAAATTGACTTGAAAGGAAAATAGGATGAAGCTTCTTGCATGCCCTGAGCTTGTAGTCCGAGTCATCCTGCTCCACTGAAGGAGGGACATTTAAAACAAAGCTGAAGCCGACGGGTGGGCCCAGCAAAAGAGTCACAGGGTGGAGAGACATTCAAGGCCGTGGTCACAGTGGGTGCAAGAGTTTTGACATGCGATGTGGATGTGAAAGAGGACGGTGACCCAGGGAACCAGGGAGGCTGTGGGGGATGAGGTGACCAGGTCACATAAGGCAGATCGAAGAACCAAGGCTTTGCCTTGAATACAAGGCAGGGAGTGGGCAGGGAAGAGTTAAGAAGATGTAGTGGGTGTGACAGAATCATTTTGACTTCCTAGAATATCCTCCGGATGAAGCCTGGACAGTGGATTGGGAGGGCCATAATCAAACACGAGAGAGCAATATGCAGGCCACTGTGGAGGACATAAGAGAGGTACTTGGGTGAGCGTAGTATTGGTTTTGGTCGGGTAAGGAATAGGAAGGACAGATACTTAGGAGGTAGTCTAACAAGCTCAGGTTTCCTGAATAAGCACCCAGGGGAGCAAGGTGTCTATCAGACATGAAGGCAGTGAGCAGCAGCTCCCAGAACAGAAAGGAAACTTACCCATTCATTGGTCATATGGTCCTGAGCCCGTGGACTTAGCGATGGCTCCTGCCCTCAGGACCCGTCCCTTGAGGGATTCTTTCTCTGAATTTGGTAAAAAGGAAGTGAGAATGGACATGGAGATAAATACTCGTATAGCTACGAGAATGGACGAGTAATTTTTGCTGTTAATTTGGTTATAAAGCCTAGATGTCCCCTATGTAGCTTGCGTGTTGAAAGTCTTGAAATATTTGCATGGGGAGTTAGAATGAAAAGACGGATCCCAAGAATTTACAGCAGCAATAATATGCCCATTTGAGTGAATTTCTTCTTACCAGCTTTAGTAGCTTGGGTGTATAACAGAAAGCAGATGGATAGGTTTGTTTATGTTGATACTGCATTTCTTATAGGGAGCATATAGCTGGGTCTTACTTTGTTATCCTATCTGTGAAAATCTTTTACTTTTAAATGGGGAATGTAGCCCATTTACATTTTAAAGGGATTATTTATATAGTCTAGTTAAAATCTATCACTTTGCTCGTCGGTTTCTATTTGTCCCATCTGTTCTTTGTTCCATTTTTTCTCTTATTCTGCCTTCTCTTGGATTAATTGAGCCTTTTTTTCCTTAATATATTTCTAAATTTCATGTTTTGTTAATCACCCTACATTACATCATTAGGTTTTTTTTTTTAAAGATTTTATTCCTTGAGAGAGAGAGAATGAGAGAGCACATGAGAGGGGGGAGAGTCAGAGGGAGAAGCAGACTCCCTGCTGAGCAAGGAGCCCGATGCGGGACTCCATCCAGGGACTCCAGGATCATGACCTGAGCTGAAGGCAGTCGCTTAACCAACTGAGCCAACTGAGGTCTTTCAACCAATTGGAGTTGTCTGATTGCTGTGGCTAGGACTTCTAGTACTCTGTTGAATAGCAGTGGTGATAGTGGACATCCCTGCCACGTTCCTGACCTTAGGGGGAAAGCGCTCAGTTTTCCCCCGAGATTGATATTGTCTGTGGGTTTTTCATAGATGGTTTTTATGATATTGAGGTATGTACCCTCTATCCCTGTACTCTGAAGAGGTTTGATCAAGAAAGGATGCTGTACTTTGTCAAATGCTTTTTCTGCATCTATTGAGAGGATCATATGATTCTTGTTCTTTCTTTTATTGATGTATTGTATCACACTGATTGATTTGTGGATGTTGAACCAACCTTGAAGCCCAGGGATAAATCCCACTTGGTCGTGGTAAATAATCCTTTTAATGTACTGTTGGAGCCAATTGGCTAGTATTTTGGTGAGAATTTTTGCATCCATGTTCATCAGGGATATTGGTCTGTAATTCTCCTTTTTGATGGGGTCTCTACCTGGTTTGGGGATCAAAGTAATGGTGGCCTCATAAAACGAGTTTGGAAGTTTTTCTTCCATTTCTGATTTTTGGTACAGTTTCAGAAGAATAGGGATTAATTCTTTAAATGTTTGGTAGAATTCCCCTGGGAAGCCATCTGGCCCTGGGCTTTTGTTTCTTGGGAGAATTTTGATAACTGCTTCAATTTCCTTGGTTGTTATAGGTCTGCTCAGGTTTTCTATTTCTTCCTGGTTCAGTTTTGGTTAGTTATACATCTCTATAATATTTCTTCCAGATTATCTAATTTGCTGGCATACAGTTGCTCCTAATATATTCTTATAATTGTTTGTATTTCTTTGGTGTTGGTTGTGATCGCTCCTCTTTCATTCACGATTTTATTTATTTGGATCCTTTCTCTTTTCTTTTTGATATGCCTGGCCAGGGGTTTATCGGTCTCATTAAATCTTTCAAAAAACCAGTTCCTAGTTTCGTTTATCTGTTCTGTTCTTTTAGTTTCTATTTCATTGATTTCTGCTCTGATCTTTATGATTTCTCTTCTCCTGCTGGGTTTAGGCATTATTTGCTGTTCTTTCTCCAGCTCCTTTAGGTGTAGGCTCAGGTTGGATAATTGACACTTTTCTTGTTTCTTGAGAAAGGCTTGTATTGCTATATACTTTCCTCTTAAGACTGCCCTCGGTGCAGCCCAAAGTTATTGAACAGTTGTGTTTTCATTTTCACTTGTTCCCACGAATTTTTAAAATTCTTCTTTAATTTCCTGGTTGACCCATTCATTCTTCAGTAGGATGCTCTTTAGCCTCCATGTATCTGAGTTCTTTCTGACTTTCCTCTTGTGATTGCGTTCTAGTTTCAAAGCATTTTGGTCTGAAAATAGGCAGGGAGTGATCCTGATCTTTGGTACCGGTTGAGACCTGATTTGTGACCTGGGATGTGATTTATTCTGGAGAAAATTCCATGGGCACTAAGGAAGAATGTGTATTCTGTTGCTTGGGATGGAATGTTCTTACTAGATACGTGAAGTCCATTTGGTCCAATGTGTCATTTAAAGTCTTTATTTCCTTGTTGATCTTTTGCTTAGAGGATCTGTCCATTTCAGTGAGGGGGGTGTTAAAGTCCCCCACTATTACTGTATTGTTGTCAATGAGTTTCTTTGCTTTTGTTTTTAATTGGCTTATATAATTGGCTGCTCCCATGTTAGGGGCATAGATATTTACAATTGTTAGATCTTGTTTGATAGACGTTTTGGCAATGATACAGTGTCCTTCCTCATCTCTTATTGCAGACTTTGGTTTAAAATCTAATTTCTGTGATACAATTATTGCCACCCCAACTTTCTTTGGTGTCCATTTAACATGTTAAATTTAACATAAGTTTTACCATTAGATGTTGGGGAGTTGACCTATTTTTATTGATCTTGAGGTCCTGTGCTTCCTGGATTTTGATGCCTGTTTCCTTCCCCAAAATAGAGAAGTTCTCTTCTATAATTTGCTCCAGTATACCTTCTGCCTCTCTCTCTTCTTCTTCCGGGATCCCAGTTTTTCTAATACTGTTTCATCTTATGGTATCACTTATCTCTCGAATTTGCAAACACCAAACCAGCCCTACAAGAAATATTGAAGGGGTCCTCTAAGCAAAGAGAGAGCCTACAAGTAACATAGACCAGAAAGGAACACTGTCAATAAACAGGCACCTTATAGTACAATGCCACTAAATCCGTATCTTTCGATAGTAACCCTGAATGTAAGTGGGCTAAATGCCCCAATCAAAAGACACAAGTTATCAGATTGGATAAAAAAAACAAGATCCAATTGATAGGCTTGGTAAATGGTTTTCCACCCCGTCTCTTTTTTTAATAAGATTTTATTTATTTATTTATTTATTTATTTATTTATTTATTTATTTATTTATTTATTTGACAGAGAGAGCGAGCAAGAGCAGGAACACAAGCAGGGGGAGCGGGAGAGGGAGAAGCAGGCTTCCCGCAGAGCAGGGAGCCCAATGTATGTATGTATGAACCAGATCTCAGAAGACTGCAGCCCTGACCCAACATTGTGACAGTCACTTTGTGAATGACCTTAGAGCCAGAATCACCCAGCCAGGCTGCTCCTGCATTTTTTGATTTTAATTTTATTATGTTTTGTTAGTCACCATCATTAGTTTTTGATGTAGTGATCCACGATCCATTGTTTTCGTATAACACCCAGTGCTCCATGCAGTACGTGCCCTCCTTAATACCCATCACCGGGCTAACCAATCCCCCCTCCCCCCTCCCCTCTAAAGCCCTGTTTGTTTCTCAGGTCCATAGTCTCTCATGGTTCATCTCTCCCTCCAATTCCCCCCGCCCATTTTTCCCTTCCTTCTCTTAATGTCCTCCATGTTATTCCTTATCTTCCACAAGTAAGTGAAACCATATGATAATTGACTTTCTCTGCTTGACTTATTTCCCTCAGCATAATCTCCTCCAGTCCCACCCATGTTGATGTAGAAGTTGGGGATTCATCCTTTCTGATGGCTGAGTAATAGTCCATTGTGTATATGGACCACATCTTCTTTATCCATTCATCTGTCGAAGGGCATCTCGGCTCTTTCCACAGTTTGGCTATTGCGGACATCCGCTGCTATGAACATGGGGGTGCATATGGCTCTTCTTTTCACTACATCTATGTCTTTGGGGTAAATACCCAGTAGTGCAATTGCCGGATCATAGGGTAGCTCTATTTTAAAATTTTTGAGGAACCTCCACACTGTTTTCCAAAGTGGATGCACCAACCTGCATTCCCACCAACAGAGTAAGAGGGTTCCCCTTTCTCCACAACCTCTCCAACATTTGTTGTTTCTTTCCCTGTCCATTTTGGCCATTCTAACTCGTGTAAGGTGGTATCTCAGTGTGGTTTTGATTTGGATTTCCCTGATGGCTAATGATGATGAACACTTTTTCATGTGTCTGTTAGCCATTTGTATGTCTTCTTCAGACATACAGTCTGTTCATCTCTTCCGCCCACTTTTTGACTTGATCATTTATTTGTTTTTTGGGTGTCGAGTTTGAGAAGTTCTTTATAGATTTTGGATACCAGCCCTTTATCTGTACTGTCATTTGCAAATATCTTCTCCCATTCTGTGGGTTGCCTCTTTGTTTTGTTGACTGTTTCGTTTGCTGTGCAAAGCTTTTTATCTTGACGAAGTCCCAAAAGTTCATTTTTGCTTTCGTCTCACTAGCTTTTGGAGAGGTATCTTGAAAGAGGTTGCTGTGGCCGATGTCAAAGAGGCTACTGCCTATGTTGTCCTCTAGGATTTTGATGGATTCCTGTCTCACATTGAGGTCTTTCATCCACTTTGAGTTTATCTTTGTGCGTGGTGTTAGAGAATGGTCGAGTTTCATTCTTCTGCATGTGGCTGTCCAATTTTCCCAGCACCATTCGTTGAAGAGACTGTCTTTTTTCCATTGTATGTTTTTTCCTGCTTTGTCAAAGATTATTTGACCATAGAGTTGAGGGTCCATATCTGGGTTCTCTATTCTGTTCCATTGGTCTGTAGGTCTGTTTTTGTGCCAGTACCATGCTGTCTTGGTGATCACAGCTTTGTAATAGGGCTTGAAATCGGGCAACGTGATGCCCCCAGCTTTGTTTTTCTTTTTCAACATCTCCTTGGCGATTCGGGGTCTTTTCTGATTCCATACAAATTTTAGCATTGTTGTTCCACCACTTTGAAAAACGTCATTGGAATTTTGATCGGGATGGCACTGAAGGTATAGATTGCTCTGGGTAGCATAGACATTTTAACAATGTTTATTCTTCCGATCCGTGAGCACGGAATATTTTTCCATCTTTTTGTGTCTTCTTCAATTTCTTTCATGAGTGTTTTGTTGTTCCTAGAGTATAGATCCTTTACCTCTTTGGTTAGGTTTATTCCGTGGTCTCTTATGGTTTTGGGTGCTATGGTAAATGGAATCATTTCTTTAATGTCTCTTTCTACAGTTGCGTTGTTAGTGTATAACTGATTGCTGTGCATTGATTTTGTATCCTGACACATTACTGAATTGCTGGATGAGTTCTAGTAATTTGGGGGTGGCGTCTTTTGGGTTTCCACATAAAGAGAGACTTTGACTTCTTCTTTGCCAATTTGAATACCTTTTATTTCTTTTTGTTGTCTGATTGCTGTTGCTAGGACTTCTAGTACTATGTTGAACAATAGTGGCGAGAGTGGGCCCCCTTGACGTGTTCCTGATCTTAAGGGAAAGGCTCTCAGCTTTTCCCCATTGAGGATGATATTCGCTGTGGATTTTTCATAGATGGATTTTTATGAACTTGAGGAATGTTCCCTCTATCTCTATACTCTGGAGAGTTTTAATCAGGAAAGGATGTTGTATTCTGTCAAATGCCTTTTCTGCATCCATTGAAAGCACCCTATGGTCCTCTTATTAATGTGTTCTATCACATTGATTGATTTGCGAATGTTGAACCACCCTTGCATCCCGGGGATAAATCCCACTTGGTCGTGGTGGATGATCCTTTTAATGTATTGTTGGAGCCTATTAGCTAGGATTTTGTTGAGGATTTTGGAATCCATATTCATCAGGGATAGCGGTCTGAAATTCTCCTTTTTGATGGGGTCTTTGCCTGGTTTGGGGATTAAGGTAAGGCTGGCCTCACAGAATGAGTTTGGAAGTTTTCCCTCTGTTTCTATTTTTTGAAACAGCTTCAGTAGAATAGGTATTATTTCTTCTTTGAACGTTTGGTAGAATTCCCCGGGGAATCCATCAGGCCCTGGACTCTTGTTTTGGGGGAGGTTTTTGATCATTGCTTCAATCTCGTTACTGGTTATTGGCCTATTCAGGTTGTCAATGTCTTCCTGTTTCAGTCTTGGCAGCTTATAGGTTTCCAGGAAGGCCTCCATTTCATCCAGATTGCTCAGTTTATTGGCACATAGATGTTGATAATAATTTCTGGTAATTGTTTCTATTTCCTTCGTGTTAGTCGTGATCTCTCCCCTTGCATTCATAATTTTATTAATTTGGGTCCTTTCTCTTTTCTTTTGGATAAGTCTGGCCAGTGGTTTATCGATCTTATTAATTCTTTCAAAAAACCAACACTTAGTTTCATTGATCTGATCTACTGTGTTTCTGGTTTCTAATTCATTGATTCCTGCTCTAATTTTAATTATTTCTCTTCTAATGCGTGGCTTAGGCATCGTTTGCTGCTTTAAGGTGTCGAGTTAGTTGGTGAATTCGGGGTTTTTCTATCTTTTTGAGTGAGGCTTGGATGGCTATGTATTTCCCCCTTAGGACTGCTTTTGCAGTATCCCATAGGTTTTGGACCGATGTGTTTTCGTTCTCATTGATTTCCATGAATTGTTTAAGTTCTTCTTTGATTTCTTGGTTGACCCAAACATTCTTGAGCAGAGTGGTCTTTCGCTTCCAAGTGTTTGAATTTCTGCCAAATTTTTTCTTGTGATGGAGTTCCAGTTTTAGAGCATTGTGGTCTGAGAATATGCAGGGAATAATCTCAATCTTTTGGTATCGGTTGAGACCTGATTTGTCACCCAGTATATGGTCAATTCTGGAGAAAGTCCCATGTGCGCGCGAGAAGAATGAGTACTCTGTTGTTTTAGGATGGAATGTTCTGTAAATATCTATGAGGTCTATCTGGTCCAATGTTATCATTCAAAGCTCTTGTTTCCTTGTTGATTTTCTGCTTAGATGATCCGTCCATTGCTGAGAGTGGAGTATTGAGGTCTCCTACAATTAACGTATTGTTATCAATATGACTCTTTATTTGGGTTAACAGTTGGCTTATGTAGATGGCTGCTCCCATGTTGGGGGCATAGATATTTACAATTGTTAGATCTTCTTGTTGGATAGACCCTTTAAGAATGATATAGTGTCCTTCTGTGTCTCTTATTACAGACTTTAAAATCTAATTTGTCTGACATAAGAATTGCTACCCCAGCTTTCTCTTGAGGTCCGCTGGCATGGAAGATGGATCTCCATCCCTTCACTTTCAGTCTGGATGTATCTTTAGGTTCAAAATGAGTCTCTTGTAGATAGCATATGGATGGGTCCTGTCTTTTTATCCAATCTGCAACCCTGTGCCATTTTACGGGAGTGTTTAGGCCATTCACGTTGAGAGTGATTACTGAAAGATATGAATTAATTGTCATCATGTTGCCTGTGAAGATGCTGTTTTTATAGATTGTCCCTGTAAATTTCTGTTGTAGCTCATCTTGGGGTCTTTCTCCTTTTATAGAACCCCCCTTAATATTTCTGGCAGGGCCAGCTTAGTGGTCACATATTCTTTCAGTTTCTGCCGGCCTTGGAAGCTGTGCATCTCTCCATCCATTCTAAATGAAAGCCTTGCTGGATAAAGTATTCTTGGCTGCATGTTCTTCTCATTTACTACCCTGACTATGTCTTGCCAGGCCTTTCTGGCTTGCCAGGTCTCTGTGGATAGGTCTGACGTTATTCTGATGTTCCTCCCTTTGTACGTAAGGAATCTCTTCCCCCTCACTGCCCTTAAGGTGGTTTCCTTGGGTCTAAGATTTGCAAGTTTTACTATTACATGCCAGGGTGTTGGCCTGTTTTCCTTGATCTTGGGAGGGGTCCTCTCTGCCTCTAGGACTCGAATGTTTGTTTCATTCCCCAGATTAGCAACGTTCTCAGCTACGATTTGCTCAAATCCATCTTCTAGTCCTCTCTCTCTCCACTCCCTCCGGGATTCCAATTATTCTGACATTGGAATGCCTCATGGTGTCACTTATTTCTCTGATTCTATTTTCATAGATTCTGAGTTGTTTTTCCCTGGCCTCCTCTCTTCCCTTTTTATGTATTATATTGTTTTCCAGGTCACTTATTCTCTCTTTTGTCTCAGTTACCCTAGCTGTTAGATTATCTAGATTGGATTGGATCTCATTGATAGCATTTTTAAGTTCTGCCAATTCACCTTTTATTTTTGCCCTTAGAAACTCTTAATTGACTTTTCCATTCTAGCCATTGTCTTCACAATTGCTAGCCTGAATTCCATCTCTGACATCTTGGTTATATCTGCATCCATTTGTAAATCTGCAGCATAAGTCATAATCTCTGAGTTTTTTCTGTTTTGGGGGCTCCTCCTCCTACTCATTCTGTTTACGGGTGTTTGAGGAATGTATAGAGTCCAATCATTGACCAGAACCCAAGCAAGATGCACCTGTTTCCTTGGGACCTTAGGGTTGCTGGCCTCTTGTTTTCCCAGCCTGTGTCTGCGGGAGGGGCCTTCCGGGCTATTACCCAGGCAACCCTGTTTGGGCGGAGTTGCCCCGGCACCCCTGTGGTGGGGGATGGGCTCAGTGGGAATCAGTCTTTGGGGCTTTTGTTCTCTGGCGCCTATCGGTGGCAGCTTTCCACGTCTCTTCGGCGAGTCAGAGCAGAAGAGACCATTTCCAACCCTCTGCCTCAGATCAGAGAGACTGTAGTCTGTTCTTCAGTGAGCTCTCCAGGCCACACTGTCTCTGTTTCTGTTCGTGCTGCTATAAACCGCAGTGTCCTGGGTTGTGTGACCCTCCGCAGCGCTCCCAGTCCTGCCTCCAGGTTGGGCACGTCTCTGCCCTTTGTGCTTCTAAAACCGCCAGCCGCTCCCAATTCGCATGCGCGGGACTCCACCTCTTGGGGTTTCTATCCCCGGGGGTTGCAGTTCACCGGCGCGACCCTGGAGCACCGGGTTTCCATCTCGGAGGCTGCAGTTCGCGTGTGCACAACCATCCCTCCGGGTTTCTGTCCGGGGGGCTGCGGTTCGCGTGCGCCCGACCCCATCAGTCTGGTTTTCCACCCCGGGGGCTGCCTTAAAGTTCTTTCCTGATGCTACGGGTCTGCGAGTCCATGCCCCGTCCGCAGCGCGCGAGGCTGTCACTCACCAGCGGTGTAGGATCCCCATGTCCAGGCACCCTCCCGCTGCCGTTTTTCCTCCAATATCTGCCTGCAGAATCACGGCTCCCGCTTCGTACCTCAAAACCAACCACCTGCGATATTGTTTGTAGAGATCCAGATCTTCTTACATCTCAGGCTGGTTTTGTGGGTGCTCAGAGTGGTCTGGTAGATACCCAGCTCAATTCCAGGGACCTGTTGAAATAGGGTCCCCTACTCCTCCGCCATCTTTCCCCCCTCCCCTACTCCTGCATTTTTGACCCATAGAAAGTGCATGAGATCATAAGTATTTATTGGTATTTTTAGCATTTCAGTTTGGAACAATTTGTTTTTCAGCAGTAGATAACTAATGTTGATTTTGGTACCTGGAGCTAGCCTGTCTTCACAAAACTTGGAATATGGGTATGAGTTTGGATCCAGAGCACAAGCAGAAGCCAGAAGGACTGCAAGGAATGTGCTGGTGGGCAGCTCATCTGCACTGTCTCATGCTGGTTTACCTTGTTGGCACATGGCAGCAGGTGTGGCTGCAGCTCTACCACCTCCTTAGTGTAAAAACCATATAGATGCTGCCTCATTTCTGCCTTCTGCATTTTGCACAAAATGACCCCCAGGTCTCAGCTATTTGGAAGTACAGAGAGAATGGAAATCTGGGAAATAAGTTCAGTGAAGCCAACGGGACATATTGCAAAGCTACCATAGCACGAACATGGAGTGCTGTTAACAAGTACTCCCTGAGCTGTTAACAAGTAGTTCTTGTCAGGGAGCCAGGGGGCAGGCTTCCCTGTTTTTCTAGCTGTCACAGGCATCGAGGTATCTGGGAGGCTGAGGATGCCACCATGGAGGAGAACCCAGAATACTGAGAGAAGGAAGAGAAGGGGTGCTGAGCCAAGGGGTTAGCTTCTTTTCTGGGCAAGGGGCAGAGACTCTTTGTGCTGAAAGAAATGAGAATCTCAACCATGCTGCAAGGTCTCATGGGAAATCAAAAAAGCCACAAAGTATCCCTTTTCTTCTATCACTATTTCTGCTAAGAGGTGAATCCAAGTGAAAGAAAGATAAAATCCAAGGGTTCAAAAGTCTAGAGAGAACTATTGCCTTCAACATGAGATGGGGCTTGATAACTAGAAATGGGTTGAATTATCAGACTCACCAATCTCAGGCCACTTCTGTGCCATCCTGAGGTGGCTTCTCGGCATCCCCTGGCTAAGGGAATGAAGGCCCCAGTCATGTCTTCATAGGAGAGAATGGAGGGCGCCATCTTCCCCTCTGGTCACAGGCCAACTGGCACACACCGGGTACAGCTTCCCACATGTGTCCATCCCTAGTCCTGTGTCCTGGGGAACCCATTTTGAAGAGTACACAAAGAGCAGTTTTTCACATTTTAGGAGTCTATCAAAGAGAATTGCATGGGGATGTTTAGAGTCCAAGGTGTAGGAGGAGCCAAGCAGTGAGGCATTTCATCTGGAGCCCCAGCTCAGCACTGGCCTGCTCTCCCTGTGTTTTTATGGTGACCCATCCCCTTCAGGGGTGCTGGGAAATCCCTTTAGTCAGGGCAGTATGCATCATGTACTCACCACAGGCCTAAGATGCAGGCATCAACCTCAGTCCCCTCGGTGGACGACCTCTGCTCTTGTCGTCCTTACTCACCAAGGTCCCCAGAGAGGGCAGGAATCACCACCCTCCAGCCTCCCCATTTTCCAGAGTGGGCGATGGGTCCCATATCCCTGTCTTAGCAGGAGCAGCATTTCCTTTTACTGGGTGTTGTAACGAGGGGGCCTGTGACCCTGCCGCTGTCCCTCTGCCTCCCCGGGGTCCCGGAGGCACCTGGCACCAACCGGCTGGGGTGACTTTGGACAGGTTATTTAATGTCTTCCAACCTGAGTCTCTCCAGCTGTAAGATGGCTCCATTACTGTCACGGGGAGGACCTGCTGCCTCTTGGGTACGTGCCCTGCATAGTTTCTGACCTATGGGTGTTTGGTAAAAGTTCATCCTCATTGTCTGTTAGAAATCATTTAACTTAGCCTGCAGCTCAGTTTGAAGAGATACTGTAAGTGCACGGCCTAGCCTCCTCCTTCAGAGGTCAGGCAGAGCCCTTGAGGAGTGAGGAGCAGGCTGCCCTGCGTGATCTTTCCCTCTGACAGGGACTGTCTTGTTCAGCTTTGTGTCCTGCTTAAATGCACTCTGATCCTTTAACCCTTCAAAAAGTGTTCTCTCAGCAAGTTTCAGGTTTGAATGAGGCCTGGAGAGGACATAGGTCACCCACGGTGGCTGAGGTGAAACAGAGAAAGGAAGAGGTTGTTTTAGTCAGGAAGCCGGGCCCCGGCATCAGCCCAGCGCACTCTGAAACACTGTGCCAGGGGTGGGCGTCTCTGGGGCTTGGGTTTCTTCAGCCCCAGGGAGGCTCCCAGGATGGGCCAGGATTTCTCATTGACAGAAGTTCTAAATCCCGACCCTACCTGCTCCAGGCCAACAGACCCCATCTTCCTACAGTGACCGGGGCTGCCCCCATTGCTGGGGCACTGGGACACCAGGAATACAGCAAGACTGGTCACGGGTCTTTATTTATTGAGAAAGAATTCACACAAGGTCACATCATACAATCAGTCATTTCCTGTGCTTCATAAAAATGATTGTCATTCACTGTGCTTCACAAAAATTTCTTTTAATGAATAAATAATTTGATGAAATCAAAAATATTTACAATATAAACAAAGGGAAGAGCTTTGGATCTGTGAATCTGATCGTTGAGCTTTGCATTTTTGAACTGACTTCTTCCAAGCTTTTCCCTTGGAAACAATACAAATCTGATAGAAACAACTCATACAACATATCTTTGTTCATTATACGTTTATCGGTTAGTCTTGGAAAGGTACATAAGCTTATACTATGCAACATGTTAAAATACAAATATTAACTAAAATAATATATTATCATAATGCCAGGTAACATTCTCCACAAAACAAAAATGTACACTCAGCCGTAACAATAACAAAGGTTCACGGGCCACCAAATAATACTCCAAAGGTACAAATTCCTTCATAAGAATATAATTGTGCTCTTCAGTTTACCAGATGTCTACACTGCTCTAACAAGCCGATGCCTAGGACAGTATTTGATGACTCTGCTGTGTGTGGTTTTCCGTCAGGCAGCAGCATTGCTGGGAATTGGGCAGTGCAAAGCAGTTTTAGAAACACTTTCTTGGGCTCTTAAAAAGAGCCAATTATGCAAAGCAAAATAAGCATATTGAGAAGTCTTCATCTCATCAACACAAATACCATGGAACGTCTTGGCTTTGTGGGATGAAAGGGTTGGTGTGCAGAGCTGTTTATGCCATCAGCCAGAATTCAAGTATTCCAGAGCCACCTCGTAGCAGAACTTGTACTGATCCTGGAAAGCAGAAGGGCAAAGATGTCAGCTATGTGATATCCAAAGGCTGGCGTCATTGAAGCAATTATGCCAGATTAGGGTTCTAATTGGAAGAAATCCAACTGAGAAGGATTTGAATCAGCAATGAATCAGAAAATCACGGTTGTGAACCACAAACCTATCTGCTGTCTGGAGACGTTCCCCACAAGGCCTGATGAAAGGTATTTTGACATCTACCTTCACTAGAATTTCTGGAAAGTTCTGGACAACTGGAACACATACAGTGTGTTTGTCCACACATATATGTTTACCTGTACATCAACATCCTGAACACAAAGTATGGGAAAATCAAGAGGTAGGAGGGAAAAAAAATGAAGCCTGGGGGAAATAACTGCGATTTGCTCATACAAGGGCCTCAACAAATAAATGCGTCACTCCTGGCCCAACTATACCCTAGATTTTCAGTCAGCAGGATGTCTCCCATTTTATGAGACTTTATCAAGCACCTCTTAAATACCAAGCACCTTGACCTGGTCCCTGACTTTGAGAAGCCCATGGTCCAGCAAGGAGGCTAAGACCAGTATCCAATGATAACACATGGTGCAGAGTTGAGCCAGGGCCCAAGAATGGTCCCCCGATATAGGTGCAGTGAAGTAGAGAGCAGAACTTCCTAGGGAGGACCTGCAAAGAGGGAGCAGGTGACTAACTGCTAACTCCTAATGGGGGTTAAAACTGGCATCCCAGGTAGAGGAACTGGATAAGTTCCCCAGAGGGGAAGTGTTGGGATACCCGCTGGGAGCCACCTCTCAGCTGTTAATCAGCAATAAAGGCATTTTTCTTGAGCACAGCTTTCTCAGATCATGGACCGCAGCCTAAGGAAGACCTCCATGAGGTCCTGGTACAGCTGGGGTCTCAGGTGTCAGGAGATGGCATTCTGCACCTGTGTTTGAGTGGTGTGCTGCTGGACGCTCACCTGGGTGTGGCCTCTGAGCCAAGCAGAGGGACACAGCAGTTGAGGATGCTTCTATTTGCCACCTGGCAGCAGCCCAGCAGCTGGGACAGAGGGCTCAGCATCTAGAAGGCTCTCTTCCCATCTCCGGAAGAGAGAAGCTTTCACAAGGTGTAAGAGTGCACACCACAGTCTCACTACCCAACACAATGGCCACAACCAAGGAAATGGATCTATTATATTTGGGTTTGCCAAATTAATTAAAACTAAATTTCCATTTTTGGGATATGTGCCTCTTAATTAATTAGTCACTGCAATTTTCTTGTCTTCACCTACATTTTCTTCTCTATATGCCCCACTAGTCCAACCTATGTATTTGAAGACAAGAGCCATACTTTATCCCTTTGTGTGTAATACACCAGTCTTTAGCACAGCACCTGACATCCAGTTGGGGGTGTCAAACGTTGGCTGTATATGTAAATGATGACAAAATACGAGTTTAGCAGCATGTCATTCAACCCAGTAAACACTGAAGGCTAGAGACTAGGGAGTTTAAGATGCAGCTTTAGTCCTTCAGGAGTTCACAATCTGGAGGGGAAGACAGGAAGCAAACAGACCATCTCAACATACTAGAGGGGCCACAAGATTAAAACATCAGTAGCAGAAGCACCCACCAGGATGGCTAAGATAAAAAAAGACAGACAATAACAAGCATTGGTGAGGATGAGGAGAAACTGGATGCTCATACGCTGCCAGTGGGAATGTGAAAGGTGCAGCCACTTTGGGAAATCCTCTGGCAGGTCCTCAAAAGGTTAAACGGAAGAGTTACCCCGTGGCCCAGCAATTCCTTTCCTAGGTATATGCCCAAGAGAACTGAACATATGTCTACACCAAAGCTTTCTGATTCATATTTCAGGATTTGATACTTTCATTTTCAAAATATTTAAAAGAAACCATTTGCATTTCAAAATTCTAAAAGGCCATGTTGTCAGATCGCCAGGCTGACATATTGGCTATGAAGTGGTCAACCCTGTTCTCCTGTCTCCTTCACGGAGACAGTTAATGTTTTTCATGGAAATCTGAGAGATCCAATTACTTACTGCATAAACATGGGTTTGCATAAACCTAATCACGAAATTTCAGTGCCTACTATGAACCATCCTTTTAACATGTGATCACGCATTTAGCGAGTCATATAGCTGCTGGCCTCCGGCCACAACTCCAAAAAGATTTGGGCTTCCCTGCTAAGGGGCTGCTGTGTTGAAAAATCACTGAAGCTGCCCTGTCCCAGGCATGACTACAGTTTTCAAAATGAATTCGCCATCATCTCATCCCTCCTAACAAACTGTCAATCCCAATAGATTCTGTGATGACTGGTTTGTGAATCAGAAAAATAAAGGGAGTGAGAATGAAGACCATAAATTGTTGCGGTGCCCTCCCCAAGCACCCCAGGAAATGCCTGAAATCCTCCTCTGTTGCAAACTATTACCCTTGATTGCCAGGTACAGGCCTGTCTTCTGCGTTTTCCTCTCTCAGCTCGCTTGCTTTTGAGCGGTGTAATTAAGCCACACGAGCTATTCCTGTGCTTCAGGGAGAAAAAAAGAACATTTCTGCCTCGGTCCCAAGTTCTCCTGATTGGGCAACATTAGCTGGCTTTGGGCATGAAAAAGTGACATGAGCAGGGGTTGTCCTTGGGCCGGACCGGAACCAGGGAAGCCAGCTACTCTCCTCCCAAGCCCCCGACCCCACCTTCACTGCAGCCCCACCTCCTGTTCTCCTGAAGAGGGAGAAAGTGAACTCCAAAGAGGCACCTACAAGCTAGGTTCTGTTTTAAAGCCCCCATCGGGCGCCTGGGTGGCTCAGTTGGTTAAGCGACTGCCTTCGGCTCAGGTCATGATCCTGGAGTCCCTGGATCGAGTCCCGCATCGGGCTCCCTGCTCGGCAGGGAGCCTGCTCCTCCCTCTGACCCTCCCCCCTCTCATGTGCTCTCTCTCTCATTCTCTCTCAAATAAATAAATAAAATCTTAAAAAAAAAAAAGCCCCCATCCCCCACCCTGTTCACTCAGTGAGGACATCACGAGGCCACGAGGCCTGCAAGTGACTTTGGGGAGCTCCCTGAAGGGCTCAAGCTGTGCCCGTGTCAGCCCAAGCTGCCTCATGTCTGAGGAACTTGGGGCCCTGCAGTCCCTCTGGGCACTTCCAAGGCCCCGCGCTGCCTGCCCGCGAAGATTCAGAGAGCAGTCTGCGTGGCTCACCTGGGGCAACACTGCCCTCCCTGATGCACTTGCTTTTTGAACCTAAAACAAGTTTCACAATTTCACCTGCTGACAGGTCCCACAGTCTGGAAAAACCCTTTTGACTGATGTCCCTGCCTGGAGGGTCAAGTGGTCCCCAGCGTGCCAATCACCATGGGTGGGGCCGTCTGCTTCGAAGTTCCCAGCACGTTCCCAGCCAAGGCGATCCCTCAATGAGACAGCGGTGTGTCTCTGACAACACCCAGAATGGGCCATTACTTTCATCTCTGCCTTTAAAAATGTAGGGAGGACATTCTTCCCTCAGAGGCCCACACACAGTTTGTGCCTGGTTCCCTAGTGAGACTCATCAGTGTGTAGCCATGGCCTCCCTGGGTTCTAAGGGCAGCGAGGGGCTGCTCAGGATGGGCAGGGGTCTGGGTGCAGGGAAGAAATGTGCTGTCATGCAGCAAATATCTACTGGGTCCTCCTCAGAGCTGGCAGAGTCTGGGGTGGGGGAGGGCACAGGGCTTTCACGGAGATTACTTCCTTCAGAGTGCAGGAAGGCTGACCGCGGGAACACTCGAGGACAATGGCTGCTTCTTCAGGTGTGGCAGGGCCAGGCCCAAGGGAAGGGGAGTGCCCCCAAGTGTCTCCTGAGATGGGTCACACTGTGCCTCTCTGACTCCCCGGCTGGAGCCTATGGGGGGTCCTACAGATGAGATCGGGCACATACAGGGTGGTATGGCTGTCGCCCACACATGTACATTCACCCCTCCTCCACCCCCCCACCTCCCTCCCCCACCTCCTTTCAAATAGCCTGTATGTCTCACAGTTCACAGGTGACCTCTTGGAGGGGCGGGGCAGTTCATACACACAGGTTAGTAGATTCATTGTGTTGTCCACGTGAGAGGGAGGCCCCACACTCCATGCCATTTTGTAGGGAGTACTTTGCACTGAATATTATTTCAGTATACTGAAGGGCCAAGTGGGACTGGGTGTGGGTAGCCAGCTTCAAATTATAGATATTGGGAGATACTGGCAGAGGGCTGGGTCTGAGCAGGAGGGATGGAGGGATAGAGGTGGGGGTGGTGGGGAGGTGGGTTTGGACATGCTCTGCAGCCAGCATGAGGAAAGGGACAGGTTGCTCACCCTGGTGAGCCATGTTCTCACCTGCAGCCCACCAAACTCACTCATCTTGGGCTCCATCTGCCATAATTGGTCTGGGGCATGGCCTGGGCCTTGGCATTTGTGACAGCACTTCAGGTGATTCCAATGGGCAGCCCTGGCTGAGAGCCATCTAGATGGGCACCAAGGTTCTTGACCCTACCACACATTAGAATCACCTGGGATGCTTTTAACATCCGGCTGCCACAGTCAGGCCCCAGATCAACTGAATCATGGTCTCTGGGGTGGGCCCAGGGTTCAGGATTCTTTAAAGCTTTCATTAAAAAAAAAAAAAAAAAAAAAGCGAATGTATAGAAACAGATTAAATGGTGGTTGCCAGGAGCTGGGGGTGAGTAAATGAGGTGATATTGGTCAAGGGCACAAATTTTCAGTTACAAGAAGTTTTGGGGATCTAATGTACAGCATGGTGACTATAGTTAGTGATATAGTATTGTATATTGGAAAGTTGTGGAGGATAGATCTTAAGCATTCTCCCCACAGACACACATGAGTCAAGTATGTTACCTAAGTGGGGTGATGGATATGTTAACTATCTTGATCTTGGTAACCATTGTACAATGTATATGTATGTCACATCTCATCATGTTGGCTAGAGTTCCCCCACCTCCCAGGAGATAATATGTTTCTTGAGGAAAGATCTGTTCCCCAAAGATTGTTTCTTTGTTAAAACAGAGCCCTGGGGGAAGAAAAATAAAATGGGGCTCTGGAAACTTCTAAAGCCCAGTGAGGACAAAAGTGAGAGAGGAGATGTTTGTTGAAGCAGCCCATTTCCCGGAAACTTCAAAGGAGCTCAGGCACTGGGGACTCCATCTGAATCTAACCAGGCAAGAAGGAGGTAGGAGGGAGCACCCCCCGCCCCCGCAACTGAGCACATCCTGTAGGGCCCAGGCCTGGGCCCTCCACACCCCATTCCCCTCTGCCTCCCCAGCCGGCCAGCACAGAAGCGCGCTCCAGGACTTTCTGGAACACATTTCATCATTCTAAGATGCATCTAGGAAGACTCAGTACTCTGTGCTTTTCAGTTGCTGGTACAACAGTTTGTGCTTAGGAGAGACTCAGGTCTCAGATGGTCTTTTATGCCCAATGAAATTGTATTGGGTTTTATCACCCTGACCTGAGTTAATTAATTCCCTCAGCCAACATACTGCCTATATAAATATATATGACTGCCTAACTAAAAGAAACGGTACTTGTAAGCAAAAACAAACAAACGACATGGGTCCTTACTCAATTCAGGAAGCTTCTAGCCCACTGAAAAGAGCTGTGGGCTGTGACATTTCTTTCCTCGGGTCACCAGATTTTACCTATTATTTTGCTAACAGTCATTGTAACAAATTTATCAGGCATTCTTCCAGGAAACTGAAAACTTGCCTTATATTTTTCAGCATGGACCTTATCCTAGAACTGGTACTGACCCTCAGAAGTTTGGGCATCCAAAGATCCTATTTTCTCTATTTGAGTAACACCTCATCACAGAAACGCCTGAGAGTGGGCTCCCTGCTGGTCCAAGCACCTACATGTCCATTCAGTTCATGAAGAATCACCTCCATCCTTTAGTCTGCACCACTGATTTGGAAAAAGCCACATTGTTTCTGCACATAAAAATTCATGAGTGAGGAAAGCTGCAGCCAGAGCCATTAGCGGAAAGACCCCAGATCAACTGGAAGCTACACATCTGTCCCTGAATCCCAGAGGTTAAATGCCAATGAAGACAGAATATTTTAATTTAGGCATTTGCTTCCATCTTCTGCCCACCTTCTTATCTGTCTTAAACTCAGGCCACTTCTGATGGCCCAGCTGCCCTATCTCACCTGCTCCCAGCCCAGAAGAGAGTTCCGTGGTGGTACAACTCTTCAACACTCATGGGTGGTCCCAGGGAGTGAGATAGTTCTCTGCCTCCGGAGGAGCTGGTTCTATTGAAGCCTGCACATGGGACACGACAGCCAGCCTTTCAGCCCATCCACACGAAATCTGTGCCTCCGTAAAAGGCACTGGGCGTGGGGCCTGGCACATATTAAGCACCATGTGAATACCAGCTGCTAGCTGCCACCTCCTCTTCCTCACCCAACCAGCTCACATATACCTGCTGGCTGCAGGATGCCCTGTAGACACCCGTGCTCTCAAGACCCACTTTCTCATCTTTGCGTTTTTCAGCAACACTTTCACATACATTGTCTTATGGGATCACCTCAATAAGCCAACATTATCCTTGGTTTACACGACTCGGGCTCAGGAAAGCTAAGTGCCCGGCCCGAGAAGACTTAAATGGCCAAGTTCATTGTCACTTGACTTGAATTAGTAGCCTTGCTGAGATGAGAATTTGGGTTTTCCTGGGGCCTCCCCTAGGGCGGGGAGGAGAGGGGGCAGCAGGCTGGGGGGCATGGTCCATTCTCCACAGAAGCCAAGGTGCTACCTGCTGATGGTTTTGGGAGTTTGCACCTGGCCAAATAGGCATCCGCCTCCCAAATTCCCCAAGCAGCACCGTGCTTCTTGGAAACATCAAGCAGGACACATGTACCTGGGGGAAGCAGATGCCCTGGGAGAGTGACTTGTGCAGAGGAGGACGTGTCCCAGGAGTGGGTCAGCATTGGTGACTATCATTACCCAGCCTGGGGCACAACTAGGATGACTGGGACCGTGGCTACTCCCTCAACGTTAGCTCGAATCTCCACTCCTTCTTTAGTCCCTTTCTTATATTTTAAATTTGAAGCCCACTGCCGCAGGGCCGTGGGCCGGGTCGCGTGGGCTTTCCAGGTGTGGCGTGGGCACCAGCCGTGTCTTCCTCCTTCTCCCCACCCCAGGCCATTCTCCCAACCTTGGGATCCGTCCCACCGTTTCCTTCAGATCCTTCTTCCACTAGCAGAGAAGTACAAACACCTAATCTGAAAGCTTCCTCCTTCAAGCTATTCTACTCACAAACGGCAGTGGCTGGCATTTTAATAGCGGCATGCAAGATAGAGATCTGAAATACTCTAAGAAAATAACTGCACGTAGTCCTTTGTTTCTCCGCTCCTCTGTCCTCATCTCAGATATGGCCACCAGAATTAAACACAATATTCTGGATGTCAAACTAAAATTCACAGCTTTGATAAATATTAGGTGATTAAGCTATTTATAAAATCTATAATTTGAAAATCTGGCATTTCGGGTGCTATGATTATTCCCTTCCCCGCGAAGACTAAGTGCTTAACCATGTGGAAGGCACTGCCAAGAACAGAAATGAATAAGGATGTTCACTTGTGAGTTTCAACTCTTTCCACGTTGCCTGTGTGTGGAGATGAAGTCTCCCTGTGAAAAGCCAAGTGAGAGAGGAAGAGGGAGAAAAGCCCTTGCAAGCAAAGCGATTCCATTATGCTCCTGAAAACGAGTCTCCCCCAACCCCCGCCCCCCCACCCCGTGAATCAGCATCACCGCCAACTACGTCCCCTAAGCGGGAAAATGCCCCATTCTGCCGGACGGGGGGAGGGGAGGGGGGCTTACCAGGAGGTCCACCATGTTGGGCTTGTTGTTCCTCAGCGTCTTCACCGCGTGGAAGACGTCCACCGTCCTCTGGTGCCGGAGCATCTCACAGACGATGCTGATGGCACAGAACGTCCCACTACGGCCTCCCCCGTTCCTGTCCGAAGAGAAATCAGATGGTTGCGTTTGCCCTCGCACTGCCTGCTCACCTGCCGCCTGAGCCCTGGACAACAGGTCACAGTGAGGGCCTCAGAGGCCAGGGGAATGCTCCCCCACCCCAGCCTGATTCTTTCATTAGAGCAAATGGTGTTAATGAGCCTCAGTGCTGGGCCCATGGGTCACCTCACTGGAGGCGACGATCAACTGGCACATTCTGCTCTCCTAGCTTCGCCTCCGCCCTGGATTATATAATCTGATAAAGCATGCTATCAGTTTTTAGTCAAAGGGCCCATTCCGGAAAGTTTCCAGTGACCAAACACCTCATCTAGTATCTGCCACCAAAACTGGTGATGAGTGTTGGTTATGTTCCAAGATGGACTTGGCCTTAAAAAAAATCCATTAGTGTTTCATTATTTATCTCTAAAACATAAGGGCTCTTTCTGATAAAACTTTTCATTTTGAGCTAATTTTAGATGTACAGAATCATTGCAAACACAACGTGGCGAGTTCCCTGGCATACCCACCTCCCCCTGATGCGAACATCTTACAGTCATAGTAAGTGACCGGAACCAGGAATTAACACTGGTGCAATAGTGTTAACTAAACTACAGGCCTTAGTCAAATATCACCAGTCAAATGTCACCAATGTCCTTTTTTTGGTCCAGGATCCAATCCCAGACCCCGCTTTGCACTGACTTGTCCTGGCTCTTTAGTCTCCTCCATCTGGGACAGGTCCTCAGTCTTTCCTTGTTTTTCTTGACCTTGACACTTTTGAAGAGTACTGATCAGTTATTTTGTAGAATACAAAATATAGAATGTAGATGTAGAAAGTAGCCATGGTTTTAATCTATAAGTTCCTCTTTGCTCTTTTTCTCTTAGCAATTTATTTTGAAGAAATGGGGTCTTCTTTCCTGGAGAGAGCCCCACATTCTGGGTTGTTCTCATTCATTGCATTTCTGTGACTCATTTAGCATGTTTCTCCCTAATCCTTATTTCCTATATACTGGGAGTTAGCTCCACAGCTTCATAAGAATTACATGTTTTTAAAGACAAGGATACCTTACATGTATACTTTCATTAGGAAGCCGGCACAAAATATCAAGTTGTCCCTTGTTTTGTGATTTTAAGACTGATCACTGTGTCAGAATGCCAGCTTTACCAGTTCATTATTAAGTCCCAAATCAGTTTTTTAAATAAAGTCTAATGGAACTAAAATTAAGCTCACAAATGGTAAGTATATATCTCAGTTAATTTCCAAATGCATGTGCCACATAACCACCATTCAGATCAAGCTGCAGACCATGATTAGCCCCCCAGACCTCCCTCAGACTTCTTCCTCATCAATACCATCAGTAACTCAAAGATGAGCCCTGTTTTCATTTTTAGCGTCATAAATTTCTTTGGTCTGTTTTTGAATTTTGTATAAATGGAATCATTTGGTACATACTCTTTTGCATCTGGCTTATTTCACTTAATATTATCTGTGTGAGAATCATCCATCTTGTATCTATGGTTTGTTCTTTTTTTTTAAGATTTTATTTATTTGACAGAGAGAAAGATAGCCAGAGAGGGAACATAAGCAGGGGGAGTGGGAGAGGGAGAAGCAGGCTTCCCATGGAGCAGGAAGCCCGATTCGGGGCTCGATCCCAGGACCCTGGGATCATGACCTGAGCCGAAAGCAGACGCCTAATGACTGAGCCACCCAGGCACCCCTATGGTTTGTTCTTTTATATTGCTCACAATAATCCCATTGACTGGATATAATTTATCTATCTACCAGCTGAGGAATGTTTGGGCTGTTTCTAGTTTTCAATATTATGAGTAAACCTGCTATAAAAATGTCTCCTGGTGCATATAGGACTCACTTCTGTAGTCATCTACCTGGGAGGGGAAGAGCTCAGAGAATATATTTATATTTAGCATTCAGTGTTGTTGTCAGACAGATCCAAAATGGCAGTACCATATTTACTTCCTGTCAGCAGGTACAGGAGTTCCAGTTACTCTGCAGCTTCACCAACACTGGGTATCTTCATTTATTTGTTTGTCTTTTAAATTTCACCCATTCTGGTGAATGTGTAGAGGGCATCTGATCCTGGTTTTAGTGTGTATTATCCTGAAAATGAATAATGCTGAGTACCTTCTGTGTTTATGGGCCACGTACATCTTTGTTTAAAAAATGGAATTCTTGTCAAGTCTATTGCTCAAACAACTGGGTCGATCTTTTCTTGTTGGCTTGCAGTAGTTAGGCATTCTGGCCATGAGTCTTTTGTCAAATGCACGTATCACAAAATTCTTTGCCCACTCTCCGTCTTGCTTTTTCACTCTCCTTGGTGTCTTTTGATGAACAGAAGTGCTTAACTTTAATGAAATCCTATTTTTCATTCTTTTGTGGCTAGCATTCTGTGTATTGGGTGACATCATCTTTGGTTACACCTCATGATCATGAAGGTTTTCTCCTGGAAGCTTCACTGTTTTCCTTTACACATTTGGGCCCATGATCCATCTGGAAATGATTTCTGTATGCAGCATGAGGAGGGAGACCAGGTGGGCGGGCTGTCTTTTCCTGCTGCCCGCCCTGCAGGAGGTGTGTTGCTGTGGGGTCTTTGTTGTAAATCAGGTGACCTTGAGGTGTGGCTCCATTTCTGGATTTTCTCTTCTGCTCCATTAGCCTACTTTCTGTCTTCCCACTGATACCACACTGCTTCCCCCCCAGGTTTTCACTTGATGCTTTCAGCAGCTGTTGATGACCATTGTCTACATCCATTATCCTCAACAAGGGTTGCAAAATGGTGATCTCTTACTTCTATCCATTTCTTCTGGTTTTATGAGCTGGAAGACGTATAAAGAAAAAAAAAACCCTATTTGCTCACCGTGAATGTACGTTTGGCTCAAGAAACCATTCCATTTACAGAACCTGGAGGCCTGTCTCCAGCAGGGACTGCTCCACCACAACCATTAGGTGGCGCTATGCTATGCTGAATATAATGTTCTTACCTCAGAAATGAACAGCAGAGAGCTTTTGTGGTTCCATGCATTCTTTCCTGGCCTATGTTGGAGGATACGAATTCAACCTAACTTTGTTTCTCACAACTAGAAAATCTTCAATTTAGATTTATATCTAATTTAGACCCCCTGGACCCCAGGGACAAATGGGACCACAAGGTCCTCCACTGCATCAGGGAGGTGGGGGGCCACAAGGATTCATGGGACCACAAGGGCCCCAGGGCCCGCCCCAGGGGTTGCCGAGGCCTCAGGACATGCATGGGCCCCAGGAATGCAGAGGCATCCTGGACCTCATGGCCCTTTGGGACCTCAAGGACCACCTGGACCACAGGGTAATTCTGGTCCTCAAGGTCATATGGGTCCTCAGGGTCCACCTGGCCCACAAGGTCACATAGGCCCTCAAGGCCCACCTGGTCCCCAGGGTCACTTGGGCCCTCAGGGACCTCCTGGTACTCAAGGTATGCAGGGACCACCTGGTCCCAGAGGAATGCAAGGACCTCCTCATCCTCATGGGACACAAGGTGGGCCAGGGTCTCAAGGGATCCAAGGTCCTGTGTCTCAGGGACCTCTGATGGGATTGAATCCAAGAGGAATGCAGGGTCCTCCAGGCCCCAGAGAAAATCAGGGTCCTGCTCCCCAAGGGATGATGATGGGCCATCCGCCTCAAGAGATGAGAGGACCTCACCCTCCAAGTGGACTGCTGGGACATGGCCCTCAGGAGATGCGAGGCCCTCAGGAGATGCGAGGCATGCAGGGGCCTCCAGCCCAAGGGTCCATGCTGGGCTCCCCCCAGGAATTGCGAGGGCCTCCAGGCTCACAAGGTCAGCAGGGGCCGCCCCAGGACTCTTTGGGGCCGCCACCCCAGGGTGGCATGCAAGGGCCCCCTGGACCTCAGGGACAGCAGAACCCGGCAAGAGGGCCACATCCATCTCAAGGGCCAATACCATTCCAGCAGCAGAAAACAGTTCTGCTAGGTGATGGGCCCCGGGCCCCCTTCAATCAGGAAGGACAGAACACAGGCCCCCCCACCCCTGATACCAGGCCTAGGGCAGCAGGGAGCACAAGGTCGCATCCCCCCTCTTAACCCTGGACAAGGACCTGGCCCTAACAAAGGTGACTCACGCGGCCCTCCCAACTATCACATGGGCCCCATGTCAGAGAGGCGGCATGAGAAGAGCAGCGGTCCTGAGCATGGGCCCGAGAGGGGGCCTCTTTCCGGGCGGCCAGGACTGCAGGGGTCCCCCTGATAGGCGCGGCCCTCACCCCGACTTCCCTGATGACTTCAGCAGACCAGATGACTTCCACCCGGACAAGCGCTTTGGCCACCGATTACGTGAATTTGAGGGGCGAGGAGGACCTTTACCACAAGAAGAGAAGTGGAGGCGTGTGGGCCCCGGGCCTCCGTTTCCACCTGATCACAGGGAATTCAGCGAGGGGGATGGCCAAGGAGCAGCCCGGGGCCCTCCAGGGGCTTGGGAAGGCTGCAGACCTGGAGATGAACGATTCCCCCGGGATCCTGAGGACCCACGTTTTCGAGGGCTCAGAGAAGAAAGCTTTAGAAGAGGAGCACCCCCAAGACATGAGGGCCGTGCCTCCCCCAGAGGAAGGGACAGTTTTCCTGGTCCTGAAGACTTTGGTCCAGAGGAGAATTTTGATCCTTCTGATGAAGCAGCCCGAGGAAGAGATCTCAGAGGTCGAGGTTGGGGTACCCCACGAGGAGGAAGGAAGGGTTTACTCCCCACTCCTGATGAATTCCCTCGCTTTGAAGGAGGACGGAAACCAGACTCCTGGGATGGAAATAGAGAGCCAGGGCCAGGTCATGAACATTTCCGTGATGCTCCTCGCCCTGATCATCCCCCTCACGATGGTCATTCCCCAGCTAGCGGAGAACGTTCCTCTTCTCTCCAGGGCATGGACATGGCATCCCTGCCACCCCGAAAGCGTCCCTGGCATGATGGGCCAGGGACCTCGGAGCACAGAGAAATGGAAGCCCCAGGGGGTCCTTCTGAGGATTGAGGAGGCAAAGGCCGAGGGGGCCCAGGACCTTCCCAGAGAGTGCCAAAATCTGGGCGCTCCAGCTCCTTGGATGGAGATCACCATGATGGCTACCACAGAGACGAACCTTTTGGAGGCCCTCCAGGCAGCGGTACTCCTTCCAGAGGGGGCCGGAGTGGCAGTAACTGGGGGAGAGGGAGTAACATGAACTCTGGCCCGCCAAGGCGAGGAGCTTCAAGGGGTGGTGGAAGGGGTTGGTAGAAGCTGATTCTCCTGAGGCCTCTCTGGACAGTATTTAAGAACTTCTTTTGGACTTACCTAGACAAACAAAAGGGAACCTGCACCATGTAGCCCTGAACTTTTTCTGGGGCAGCTGAATCCTAGGAGCCCCTAATGAGGTCTTTAAGATGAAGAGAGTGCTGCTGGCTACCCAGAGTAGCTGGCCTTGTTCTGTCCTGTCCACCCTCACTGCCCTAACTCCCATTGTTTTGTGAAGATAAAAGCTGGAATCTTTTTTTTTTTTTAATTGTCACAAGACATGGAGCACCTCCACAAATTTAAGTTCATGTCCGATTGGAAATTTGTTTCTATATGTACAGTTTGTCAGAGAAAAAACATTAAGTTGTTTTGAATGAATACAGAATGTGATTTATACAAGAAAATCACAAGAAAAAAGATTTATGTTTATTTTAGATTATATATATATATTTATAAATCTAAACAACAATAAACACTCTTACCAGGCACAGGTCTCATGCCCACCCTGATGCCAAGAGAGCAAGAGGCAGCCCCATGGGAACCATGGGGACTTCAGAATTGGGGAAAATGTTTCCCAAGGAGAGATCAAGTTTCTCGTACCAGAAGAGGGGTGGGGTGCTGGGCTGGCAAGAGGGCAGAAACAATGGATGCCCACCACTGTCCACTCTAGAGAACAGCCCACTGTAGACATCACATGGAATGATAATGTAATGGCTTAGTTCTGGGGTCACAGCTGGGTCTTGGGAGAGTATAGTCGTGGTTGTCTATGAGGTGCAGTGATTTAAGTGGTCTCTGTATCTTCCCCTCAGGCCTGTCCTGGTGCCTCAGCTTCCCCCAGTGTGATTTAGTCCTTTGGGTTATAGCACTGGCCCTTGTTAGGAAGCTCCAATCAAAGGGGGGGCACCACGCATGCATCACATTCCTAGTTCCAGATGCTGGCAGACTCCAAACACAGAAATGGGTATCTGCAGAGTGTTTTCAGTTTTTTTCAAAAGACCTAACAGATACAATACAAACCCTAACTAAAATGTCAATTTCCCTTGCTGGGACTATATCAGCTCACACTGGTGTCCACCTCCCCGCCCCCCCCCCCCCCGTTGTATTCTGATCAGAAGTTATATCTGCACTTAAGATAAATAAAAATGGGGATGTGCACTGCTAATCTTCTTTGACATTTTCTTGGTAGAGATGTTTTTAATGAACTGGGTCTATGAGAAGGAAGGGACGAGTAATAAACGCTGAGGACAAAGGATTGGGGCCTCTGGTTGAGGCTAAGTGTGAATGGGTTCATAAGACTCTTTTCAAGGGGCTGTCAGTTTCTGTAGGACAAGACACTGCCACCTTTTGACTCCTGGGAGGCAGGGCAGAGTTCTAGGGTATCACAGACCCTCCTGGGCCCCTGGGTGGGTGGCATCGCGTGAGGTATGGGAACCAAGGGGAGAAATCCAGGTCCTTAGGCAAGCTTATCATTTTAACTAGGGTTGGTCTGCTCAGAGTTAAACCTTATTTTCCCTTCAGCTTGGGAGAGACCTCACTGTGTGCTAATGAAACTCCACTGAAAAGAGACATAAGCTTATACTTGAAGTTTCCACAAATTCTCTAAACATCTTCCCTAACTGCCATGACTTTCTAATTGCTTGCTCCATTAAGCCAATCCCAACTGGCTGATAAGCTACATATCATCACCAATGAGCAAATGCAGGTGAAAATGCTCTGAAAAGTGTGGCTGTCTCTATTCAAGGGCTCTCAACCTTGGCCGCACATTGAAATAATCTAGGAGTTTGAAAAAACAAGGATGTCTGGGGCCCATCCTCAGGGATTTTGATTTAATTGCTTTGGGTGTGGCCTGGGCATGGTTTTTGTTTTTCGTTGTTGTTGCTTTAAAAATCTTCCCAAATGACCCTCAATGTGCAGCCACAATTGGGAATCATTGCTCTGTAGCAGAGGTTTTCCCATTTGAGTGCCTTCTACATCTTCTGGCCTACAGACCACACTTTGGAGATACTGGTTCTAACCAAATCTTCCCTATATATGTACTTTCCCAGGCAAAAACCAAGACACAAACAAACACAACTCTCTTAAAAGACAATTCCTTTGAAAGACAGTTCCTTTGAAACTTCTAACATGATTTCCTATAGAATCACCAACTAGTGTGATGGTAAAGATGCTCTCACTGGCTTTGCCAAACCAGGAGGGGGCCCTGATTTGCAGCATTTGCTGATGTGGGTGATGTAAATGTCTCCACTGGGGATGACTTCAAGTTACCAATGGTTTAACAACCAGCTCAGAAAATTCCCCTAAACTTAACCCTTGGCTCTCAGGAGCTGGTAGGAGCCCAATGAACCCACTCAGGTGTTTTTTTTTGTGGGCGGGGAGGGACAATCACAAGGTCAGGGCTTATTTATATAGCAGTGATACCCCATCTGAATGCAAAATGTGCATATCTTGTTTTCTGCAAAGCAAACCAAATCCTTAATGAGGAGACAGATCATCTGCATTCACCCAGACCCACTGATTTCTTCTCCATTCATAGAGAGACAAAGGGGGGACAGCAGAGCGTTGGCCTGGCCCTTCTGAGGTACAGAGCTCCCCTTAGCACTTACAAGCAGTGCACAACTGTGCGGCCTTCACCACCGTTGTATTCTTCCTGCCACTTATCCACTTGGCGAATGAGCTTCAAGAAGGAGCGCTTGGACACTGGCGTGTCCCTGTACATGGGCCAGCCCAGGAACTGGAATTGCTGCACCATCCGATATCCATCTTGGGGCTAGAAGGAATCAGGCAACAATCAGGGAGTGGAAAGAAAAAAGGCATTGTTTACTTGTGGAATACCAGCAGGCTGAGTCCACCTGCTTGGACTTCTCAGCAAAGTAGTCCATTACTAAAGAATAGGCCTGCCTATAAATACCGAAGGAAGCTTCCACTGGCCTGAAGACTTGCGAGTTTGAATCTGGAGCTGTTATTAAAAAAACCAGGGGTTTTAAATGACAGGCCAGACAAATAAAAGTGAAGCAGAATGCTTACAGTTTTGCAAAAGCCAAGTGACAACACACAACGTGAGCACTGACCATGTTGTGCAGTAAGGGGTAAAATGGGTTTCCTTTAATTGCAGGTAATTTAAGGGTAAGAGATAAATTATAATCCAGAGACGTTTGTGAGCTCAGGTTATACGGCGTTTGTCATGAGCACAACATGGGTTTGCGTATGGGTGTGAATCTTGCTAAGATGTCAGTGGTCAATTAATCTTCACCTACGATTAAATGGAATTGAAGTATTCAAAGAAAGTGTTAGAAAAGCGGCAACAGTTTTGATCTGGCTGCAGCTAAATCACTTGGGTCACGTCTCCCGTGGCCTTTGGCACCTTTGACGTGGGTGATCGCTCTCACTCTCTGACAGTTTCTTCCCCAGCTGTTCCTTCTCCACTCTCTGCCCTCTGTCTTGGCCTCCCTTTCTCCCAGACCTCTTTCCGATGGAAGTCCAGGCTCAGTCCTCGGGCCCCCTCTCTCTCTGACCTGATGAGCACACTCAGTCTCATGGCTTTCCAGACTCCAGTAAGTCATCATTTTACATCTCCAGGGTGGGCCTCTTCTGAGTTCCCCCTCCATATATCCAGGCCTACTTGGTATGTCCACTTAGGTTTCTAACAGTCATCTTAAACCCAGACCGTTTCCTGGCCTTCTCTCCAATGCATGCCCTCCACCCAAACAGTTCCATTATACCCATAGCCTTCCCTAACTCGGTTAATGTCAATTCCATTGGTCCATTTCTCAGGACCTGAATCTTGAGACCCACCCCCTACTCCCTGGGTTCCAGCCTATTCCCAAATCCTGTTGGCTCTGTCATGAGAATATATCAGCATCTCTGCCTCATGTACCTCCAACTGCTGCCACTGCATCCTCCTGTTTTCACTTCTCACTTGGATTATAATGGCCTCCTGACTGATCTGTTCTCAACCCAGAAGCCACAGTGCTCCTTCTTAATCATGTGATTCTTCTCTACTCAACCGTGTATCTGCTTCTCATTTCCTTTACAACAAAAGCCCAAATTCTGGCAGTGGCCTGGAGGTCCTACACAGTCTGTCCCCTAGCCCCCCAAACCTTGGCCACTTTCCCTTTAGGTAGACAACTCTATTAGCTACTCTCACCTTCACTTACTGTGCTCTAGCCACATCAGCCTCCTCACTGTTTCTGGACCTCACCAGAGAAGGCCCTACCTCAGGGCCTTTGTATTGACCATTGTTTCTGCCGGCAAAGCTGTCTCCACAGAGAGCTGTGTGGCTGTTCCCTCACTTTGATTGGGTCTTTGCTCACACGGGCATCTAGTTAAGACAGGGACTTGTTCTCCCTCCTGTTCATGGTCTTAGTGCTTTCGACCTCCCCACTTCTTTCCCTATAGCATTTATTGCTTCTAACATACTATATATATTATATCTTTTATTGTCTGTTTTCTCCCATTAGAACGTAAGCTCCATAAGGTCAGGGAGCTTTGTTTTGTTCACAAACACCTAGAATGTATTCCAAACTCCTAACTGGTAGGGACTGACACAGAGCGGGCACTCTAGATATTTGGTGAATGAGAAAATAATGAAACCAGAACATAAGTGACGTTGGCTGTGATTCTTACTCTGGCTGCATTATAAATACGGAATATCCTGCTGATGATGTCTTCTTCTAAGTCAGCAGAAACAAATTCCACTTGGATGGGGCCATGTCTGTGAACTCCATTCTCTGGCCAGTACTGCGGACACAACTGAATTCAAAACACAGAAATGTGAGGTTAATCATAGGAATAAATTGACTCTTGGGCACCTGGGTGGCTCAGTCGTTAAGCATCTGCCTTCGGCTCAGGTCATGAGCCCAGGGTCCTGGGATCGAGCCCCGCATCGGGCTCCCTGCTCCGTGGGAAGCCTGCTTCTCCCTCTCCCACTCCCCCTGCTTGTGTTCACTCTCTCGCTGTGTCTCTCTCTGCCAAATAAATAAAATCTTAAAAAAAAAAAAAAGGAATAAATTGACTCCTAACAGTTCCGATGAGGTCACTACTGACATTCAGTAAGTCTTAATACTTCCTCGATTCACTTCATTTTCTTTCCTCTCTCTTTTCCTCCCAGCAAGGACTTTCTTGTTGGCTGATTCCTCAGCTCCACCTGTCCTTCCAGTACTTTTTTCTTCATTTCCTCAGAAAGCATCTTTAAGCCACGAGCCATTCTGCTTTCCAAGGAGGCCATGTGGATGCTGTTCAATGCATCCCTTTGTAAGATCCCTTCTGCATGCCTTTATCTGGCCCTGGAGAGATGCCACTGGCTGCCATTACAAGAGCTAAGATACTTGAGATGGTGCACGTACCTACTGATACACAAATCTCCATCCTCCCCCACGTGGGCTTGCTTTGTAATTTATCACTTTTGGGAATAGGGCCATTCCCAAGATACTGATAACAGTGTTGGGTTGCATTTTCATGATCTGGTCCAAATTCTCCCAGCTGAGATCTAGGAAACCTGATATAATAAGAGTAAATGCTTTGCTGTTTTGCCTGGAGGTAGTTTTAATTAAAATCACAATTTCAAGCACCAGGTATTGGTGATACTGGGTAACCAGAACTTTGTGTGAACGTGATGCTAGAAAGGGTGGCTTATGAAAGAGGCACTTGTGTTTGCTACCACCCCACAGAAATACTAAACTTGCAGATAGGTGGGGAGAACCCCCAGGACTTTTCCTTCTCACAGACTTTTCCTAAAGTCCTGAGATGCTAATAGGCCTTTAATGTCTGAAATTAAACTTCTTTTGGGACTTGGTATCTAATGATGTTTTGGGGAGTAGAGTTTAATTTTTATCTTTCTGATTTACCCAAGGGACAAATGGCTTGTGGGGGGCCAAGAGGGAATTACTTCATTATCTTATAACTGGTTTCTATTGGGCCAAGAGCAGATGAAAAACCTATCTCATTTTAAGCAGAATGATGTACCACAAAAGGCAAATCCACCTGTTGAATTTCCTTTTTTTTAATGACTTTTATTTTCCAAAGTATCTAAAATCTTACCGTCAAAGGTTGTAAAGGTTGATTTATATCCAAGATTGCAAGATAGTTTTCAGCCAACAGCGAGTCAACTGAAACGGCAATCTCTCTCTATTACATAGAAGTTGAGGTTTGAACTTTACAATCAAGAATGAGGGTGGAATAACTAAGGGTACTTTTTATGTTAGCTAAGTCTATAGTATTTTAAAAAATTACATTTATTTATTTTAAAATAATGCTTCCATAAAAATTTCCCTTCCTTACCAGCACTTCCTGGTGACAAGTTCTAAGACTGCCTTGTCAAATGACAGCATGCTGATGTTTATTTTTTCTTTATACCCAAGAGTACCCACTGTTAAAATTAACAGGCATTATGACGGGAAGTTGAGATGGTAAGACAAGTCCTAACATGCACATTTGAACTGTTCTGCCCACTTTTCTCCACACTGAGCTAGCTGTGCTTTCTGCTTGCTTTCTCAGTTCAAGTCCTGATTAAAGCTCGTCACTTACACCAGAGAAATATGAATGGCTTGGGCCAGTGCGTGGTTCTTGGCACACTACATTCTGCACTCAGCCCAAGTAAACTGTGTAGAAAATGGCTTAAATGATGCATAACACGTCCATGAACCGGATCTATAAATACTTAAAATAGTTGAGTGCTATTCTTGTACAACTGCAGAGACTTTAAGTTCAAACGCTCAGTTTAGTGTTCTCTAAATGACTGTGTCCCAGGAGCCTCTTTCTCTCACTCTGAAAATCAGCTCTGTCTGCCGAGTGGAATTGGACTCTTTGTCTCTCCTACCATTGTTGGCCAAGGCTTGGTTTGAATCCAGACAGTTCGGGTTTAGAATGCAGCTTTTGTCATTCAAAAAGAACAAAATCATTAATGTCTGATACACTGATATGAAAAAGGCAGTATATCACTGGAATGTTCCAGGATTCACATTAGGGGAAAGGGAATGATTCTGAAGAGGGAATAGTCACTTGTCCTCTAATGGTCTTTGGCTGAAGAATCTTAAATTAGTGAAATTTAACCCATGGCACCGTGAGTTAGAAAATCAGGATCCCTGGTGCCATTTTGAGTTGGGCCTTTGAAGTTCCCTGAACTGTGGTGTCTGCTTGTCTTTAAAAATGGCTGCAATCTCTCTTTCAGAGAGAATCGGTGCGGAAGACTTCTAAAATATTTAAGTTTCTTAAGCAAAAAGGACTAGATGAGGACAAGGATTATCATTATTATTTCATTCACTAGCTTTCAGGCTACAGCCTTAACAATATCATGTAGGGCCTCAAACATAATTAAAAACATTATAGAATTGAAGTGAATGTCCATGGAATTTATGGCAGATTGACGACAATAAAATGGATTTTAGGAAGGAAAAATCTTGTCCAGGCTGGATGCTGAAACACTTCAGACCCCTTTTTTTCTTTTTAAAACTTGTTTCTACCAGATAGAAAATTAATTCAGTTTCAGAACAAGTTTATTCTTAAAACGCAATAAGTCCACAGTTCCCATAATGCTCTCTTGTCATGGCGGTCAAGCGTGCAGCCAACGTCACCATCCCCTAATGCAATAAATTCAGCTCCTAAAGGGCCACTGTGCCAATGCCTGCTGACAAGGCCCTTTCGGGGAATGTTTCTAACCCCATTACTAGTACCCAAGTCAACACAGCCCTATTCTTTCTCTTTTTATGTGTAAGGGCAGCAGCTGGGGGAAAGCTGCATTTATCATTCTGAGCTTCTCTTGTGTTCAAGTGCCGGTTTCATTTCTTTTTACTATCTTTACCAAAGAGTTGACAAAAGTAATCGTTTTCCCTTAAAATCACTTGCCGGTCTCCACTGTCACCCCAGCATGACCCTCTCCACCTGCAGGCTCCAGGTGAGCCGTGCTGGTTGGGCGAGGGATTGCGTCAGGTGCTGCTCTGCTTTCTTCCGGGCTCCCTGGTTTGCTGGCTCTGTTTGGTGCAGGCGGTGCGACATCCTCATCCCGCAGCTCTGACTCCACCCATTACCCTGTATCTCCCTTTAGTTTGCATTTCCATCCTTTGGGAACAGCCAATTTCTGACCCTGTCTTGCCTGTCACTTCCACCAGCTATGATCTCCATCCGTCTTTTTGGTTTCAGATTACTTTCGCCCCCCCATCCCTAATTCCATCTGCTTTTCACATTTGCGTTTCAGCTCCGGCTCCCACTCGTCACCTGGCGTTTGTGACCTGGCATGGGGGCCTGCACTTCTCGATGCGCAAGCAGAACAAACCCAGAGTTGACCCTGGGCACGAGTCTCACCTGGGCAGGATCCACATCATTTAGCATAACCACTGACGTGCAGTGATAATCCAGGACCAGTCTCCAGAAGTCTTTCACTGTGTTTGGCAAAGGATGCTGGGTGACTATAAAAGCCGAAGGCTGTTTATAGCTCTGCAAACACAAACAAGAAAGATCCAGATATACCCAGGAAAATGGAAAGGGAGGAAGCTTCAGTTATCTTGTACACATGGAAATTTGTGACACGGAACTCTGGGCACATTTAACAACTGCTGAATCCCAGCACCCCTGTCAACACCAAAACAGACTAAATATAGACTGATCTGCAGAATAATAATGATAAAGTATTCTCACTTTGACACCCAGAAAACTTAATAAGTAGCTCTTACAAATTTTTTGATATATCTGCTAGAAAGGCAACATCAGCCCTACACGTAAGCATTTTAATGGAGAAAATGTAACTTTACAAAGTATGTACAATGAAAATACTTCTGCTTTTCCTAAAATTTGTTCGAGGGTCACTTCTATGGGTGATGGTGTTACTCATTCCTGCCACAGAAGGATACACATGCTTTTCACAGCTCTGGAGAGCTTCAAGTAAATTTAGGTACCTTTTTACTGATACCACACCAACAGAATTCAAGTTTCCATACTAGCCTTGAAAATATCCATTTACTTTTCCCATCAATCGAACAAGCAAATGTTCATTCAGTTAGAAGTAAACAGACTGACACGAAGTAATGAGTTGTGTGCTATCTGTCCCGACAGACCATTTTTTCCCCCATGTTAATTACTGCCTAAATGAGGAGGACAGGGGATGAAAATAATGCTGTGAACCATATTATCCCACTTCTCTGCTTTAGTGACTTAATAGCTGTTCTCGCTCTCTGGCCAGCGGGTTAAAAAAGTGCTCACAGAGTACCCGGGACATGTTTCATTTATCAATACTTCCCGACTGGTGGTCTCCGGGAGACCGAGATCGTCGGCCGCCATGCAGAAACGTACGTGGAATCGGAAATGCGCTTTGTGGGGAAGACGGTTTGCGTCTTAAGAAAAGGAACGGAGGGGCGCCTGGGTGGCTCAGTTGGTTAAGCGACTGCCTTCGGCTCAGGTCATGATCCTGGAGTCCCTGGATCAAGTCCCGCATCGGGTTCCCTGCTTGGCAGGGAGTCTGCTTCTTCCTCTGACCCTCCCCCCTCTCATGTGCTCTCTCTCATTCTCTCTCAAATAAATAAATAAAATCTTAAAAAAAAAAAAAAAAAAAAAGAAAGAAAAGGAACGAACAAGGGCCAGGGAGCGGAAGGAGAAGCAGCATCTTCCCGGCTGCTGCCCGGGAGGAAGGGCTTCCCGGTTCCTCTGGGGCAGGGCGCGCGGGCTGACTTACGTCCATGAGGGCGGCGTTGATGTAGTTGCTACTCTCCCCGTCGATGGTGATGAGGAAGGGCAGGCAGCGGTCCGGGGGCAGGATGTCCATGCAGCGGTTCTTCTCGTGGTTCCGGGGCAGCAGCGCGATGCTGCAGTCTTCCACGCGCAGGGTCGGCGTCACCATGTTCAGGGTCTACCGGACAGCACGCGGACACGTGGGCAAGAGCACGCTGCGTGCCGCCCCGTCTCACCTTTACACTTCGGCAGGTCTGAGTGTCCTCAGCGGACGACCGGGTGCTCCCCCTCCCCACTCAGTGCCCTTTTCTCCCCCCTGGATTTTGTCCACAGACGGTGCCCATCAGATATAAGGGCCACCGTAGATCTGGAGAATTGGATTAGGTGCCATCTGGTCTGACGAGGGCTGGACATCTGGGTCCGTGGGGGGAAGAGGTTGGCTACAATTTGACTTAGAGTCAGGTACACTTAGACCGACCACCCAGCAAGTATGGTGAGGGTACCTTGCTCTGTCTGGCTGTACCCATGTTACACTGTAGGACTGCCTGGTGTCTGCCTGCAAGGGGGCTTAATGGCTCTGCTAGACCAGTTGTTCTCAACCAGGTCCCTTTGCTCCCAGGGGCCCCGGCAAGGTCTACACACAGTGTTGATTGTCACTGCTAGTGTGGTGGAGGTCTCCTGGCATCCAGGGAGTAGAAGCCAGGGGCTGCTGCTAAACATCCTACAGGATAGCACTCACAGCCAAGAGTTAGCCAGCCCAAAAGGTCAGTAATGCTGAAGTTGACAAGCTCTGTGTTGGCTCAGGGGTTCCAGAGCTGACTTTGAGAGACTTCTGAAGGAGCAAGGCCACAGCCAGCTCCCTCTCCCCCTCGCATGACTTACCCGGAACTCCTCTTTAATCTGGCTGGAGTTAGTCTGCGGATCCAGTTTGTTCATGTCATAATACAGAGACCTAACTTGGGAAGCAGGGACTGAGGTGTCACCACAAAGACAGGCTTCCAGGATGGCATCATGGATAAACACATACTGCTCCTGGAGAAGCAGAGGGGACGAGTTAGTGATAGAGAAACCAGGTGCATGGGGAGAACTAGAGAAGGGAAGACAGCGCCCTGCAGACAAGATAATGGGACAGTGGCCCGTCATGGACAATCCATTCCCGTCACAGTGAAACCAGGTGTAAGGACCTGACCGCTGTGAGGTGGGGATCCCGCTACCATAGTGCTGATACCCCTGTGGGATGGCTGGCACGTCTCCTGACTGGCCACAGGTAGCGCACGACAGGAGGAAGAGACACATGGGTTCAACGCAGAGAAGCATGACACAGATTGATGAAAACCACTCAGACACTGATAAATCCCAGGGCAAGCACTGTCATCTACGTAGCTGTGGCTTAACTACCTCTGTAATTCTGAGCCCACGAGTTTGGGACTCAATATTTCAGGTGAGGAGAGGAGCACAATCTCATCTCTCTGTCCTGAAAAGAGGCATTTGCTAACCAAGTTAACAGTGCAGAGAATGTCCAGGGAAACTTGACATCCCTATGAAAATAAATATTTCCGAGCACTTAGAACTACTTCTTTTGAAACATTAATGTGGTAATTACAAAAGTCCTTATGTGTCCGGAGAAGAGCTCTTATATGTAGGCACTAGTCCACAGCTTACGAAAGAGCCCTCTCATTCTAAAATGGCACAGATTTTCCCTACAATTAATCAGTAAAGTTTTACCATATTTATTATTGATCTTTAATTACATGAGATGCAAAAAGAGTCTCATTACTTTTTACTTTAATTTCAACAAATTATGAGGACTCTTAATTCTCAAAAACAGCCCAGTCCTAGTAACACCTCAGACACAGAGCAAGTGGGAAAGGGGATGTGGCACATTTGACTGGCTGTAAAATACATTAAAAAATACATTACTATCATTATCATCTTTAAAGCAAAGAATCCCTACTCCAGAGAAAAAAGATGATGAAAGCAGAATTTCTGCTATTTTTATTTAGGTTATTTGAAAATGGAATTAGGTTTTTGTAAACTTGAAACCAGTGGCTTTTGTAAACTTGAATGCAAAATCTAAATGGAAGGGATTCTTATTTATTCTTCATTCTGCTTTTTTTTTTAAAAGATTTTATTTATTTGAGAGAGAAAGAGCACGTGTGCCTGAGCATGAGTGGGGGGGGAGGGGCAGAGGAAGAAGGAGCAGATTCCCCACCGAGCAGGGAACCTGACCCAAGGGGGGCTTGATCCCAGGACCCTGAGATCATGACCTGAGCCGAAGGCAGATGCTTAACCGACTGAGCCACCCAGGTGCCCCTTCATTCTGCTTTATGAATCATTTTTCCCTAGGTGGTGGGTGTAATGCCTACTTAAAACAAGCAAACATTAAGTAAAAATATGAAGTTCCTCGGGGCAGGATGTAATTTTTTTTTCTCAAACACTTAAATTCCTGACACACCTTGAATTCTAATTTATAGACGTACTAGTCAGCATGGAGTATTTATACAAAATGCGCAAATTCCCATGATGCCAAGCCAGTGGGCAGAATTTGGAATAAAGTGTACAGAGATTAGCCTTAAGCCACTTGGAAAACACCTGGCTATTCTCAGGAGTCGTCTTGCTCTGGTTACTAGCTAGTTTAAAAGACATAATAAAAAAATAGTACTGAATCCCTGGAAGCTTAATATAGAGACTCTACTGGGGCCCTTGATACAGAAGCATGGGCAAATGTAGGCTCCTGGCTGCAGATTCCATTACCTGGGAGACTCCTGGTCTTTTTTGTTTATGAAAGGAGAAGAAAAAGAAGGAAGGGAGGGGAGGTGGGAGGAAGAAGGAAAGAGAGATGCCAGGTTTATCACTTTTTCTTCTGGGGAGTTTTGAAGACAGAATTGTCAGTGTTTCTTCCCCACTTGGCTGTGGGAGATGGGGTGCGGGGGGCACGGGGGACCAAGCCCGAGGATGGGCAGGGAGCAGCAGTACCTCTGTCTGCACCATGTTCACCCTCCGTGACCGCAGCTCCCGCACGCAGTTATAGATGTCAACCACGCCTTCTCTTTCTGCCATGTCCAACATGATATCGATCACGATGAAACAGCCGGTCCTCCCTGCACCAGCACTGGGTGGAAAGAGGGCCCTGTCAGCTGCGGAAAAAGGACCCCTGTGCTTCTCCTTCTTTTACATCTTTGCTATGGTGAGAGTCATACCACATAAAAGGAACCATTTTGAAGTGTACAGCTCAGTGGCATTTAGCACCTTCACAATGTTGTGCAACCATCACCTCTATCGAGTTCCAAAACACTGTCATCACCCCAGAGGAGCCCCTGTACCCCCTGCCCACTGAGAGGCTTCCTTTGAGAGGCTCCAGGCACTCTGCTTACCTGCAGTGCACCACCAATGGGCCTGCGTTGGGCGGGCTCTTGGATTTGACCTGCCGGACGAACCCCAGCAGCCCTGTGGCATGATAGGGTACCCCGTGATCCGGCCAGCCAGTGAAGTGAAACTGTCTGATCTCACGGATTTCGTGAACACCTCTCTGCCATCGGTCGGTCAGCAGGGCAAGGAAGAGAACAAAGGAAAATAAATGATAAGCAACCAGGAGAACGTCAAGTACCCCTAAGCAGTCAGTAAGCTTAGGGCTAAGAAGCTATGCATTGCTGGGAAGAAGGTCATTCTTAGATTTAACACACACTTGGGAAGCCTTATTCCAGGTAGGAAGATGTTGGTGTGGGTGCAAGGGAGGTGATGTTTGGGGAAAATGCTAATTTACAGGTGCAATTGCAGCAAATGGATGCATCTCTGATTCCTCGAAGTTCCTTTCCACAAAGCAGACTCTATTAACAGTTTGTGTGTCACTTAGAGCCTGTGCTGTGAAGTGCAAGTCCACAGAGAGAGAGGCACAGAACAGGGACCTGAAGTAATTCAAGGGTGTTTGTGGGCTCGAGACCAGCTACTGAAATGCAGGAGCCTTATTTAGCTCTTTTGTATTCTGGTACCTTTTCGTACCAGGTATTCGAGCAGAACACATGCTGTGGGTGCATAGAGAACATCCCTGGAAGAATGAATGAGGATCACTTACCAACTAGATAGGCCAGAGAAGGAATTTTCATTTGCACCTCAAGTTTGTTAGGCTTCTCTAATTTGGGTAAACATTTACTCCATTCACCCAATCACCAACCATCAGAGTGGATGCAATGCTTTAGGCATGACTCCAGATGCTAGGGTCACAGAGGTATGAAGACAGTGTTTCCTGTCTTCAAGTGGCCATAATGGTCAGCCTCTGGCAAATAGCCAGGGCAGCAAATGTATAATATATAATGTATAAATGTATACCATGGAAATCAAGAGGCATTTTTCCTGGAATTCTATGTTAGATCAGTAACATGCCTCCCTCCTAAACTGAATTGAAGACAGAAGGAAAAAGACTTGAAGAATTTTTTTTTTTAAATTTACTCTTGTTTTGAAAATAGTTGATTTATATCATCAATTTTTTTTCTAACTATGAACCTATGTGTTAAGGCTGTGTTGTAAAACAGAAATCTGTTTTGAAGAAAACATTACTTCCAGAATCAAGGCTGGTTTGTAAACCTGGGATCAAATTTGACTTTCTCCTTTCTCTTATTTGGTGACCACCTCTGTGTTGGGCCCTGAGTTTGGTTTTATTTTATCTTAATCTTAAATACCCACTAACCTTGTCACATTCACCATTGGTCATTGTTCATACATACTTAGTAAGCAAAGAAGAAATTCAGAATTTTTTAAAAGAAACTCAGAATTTTAATGTGCCTAGAAAGATTAGAAGATGCACACAATTACAGATTTTAAGATAAGACTTGTATGCTGTCAAGGTGTTAATATGTTTTAGTTTAATAACCCACAAATGCTGAAGCGTTATTTCTCTTTGAAATTCATGCTATTCTTTAATGGAATTTAAGCATTAAGGAATTAAACCATCAGGGATTCAGATATGACAATCCACACTGTTGTCTAGTCTACTAAATATGTTCTGTGACTCCAGAGTAATTCTCCTCGGTGGTTAGGAGCCCATATCTCTTGTCACTTAAACCATGGAAACATTTTGGCCAGGCCCAAAGTCTCCACCAGAAGACAAAGGGTTGAGCCTGTATCACCCTCCAGCCCCCTAGAGAGCCCCCTGAGCTTTACATATGATGACTGGGGCAGGGGTGGCTCCATGAAGTGGGAAAGCCTATAATAAATATTTATTTATTCCCAAGAGGACCAAAGGGCATTAGTTTCTCCCATACACTGTTGTTGCTTTTTTTTTTTAAATTTTAATTTTTTGAGATCTTCACTTCCTAGCTTTGTTAGATTTTATCTCCAGCATCCTCCAGCCATCAGGAGATGGGCCCCAACTGATCTCTCTTAAGACTCATTTTCTGAGCAAGGTAAATGTCAGTTTGTGGCATGCAGAAAACGTTTTCCTAAAATAAGCCTGTACCCTCTAAATACGTTCGCTGTTGACAAGATTAGCAAAGGCAATTTCTTCTGAGCCAATTCTCATTCTTGTTCGTCAATGGGGCGATTTCTCCTTTTGCTGTTCTGTAATGTATTTTGGGGAAAAATCATCGTGTAATCACTGTTTGCAGCCCAAATACCCCAACTTGATATCAACTATATTTTTTGTTTCCTTTTCATTGTAACAAGTATTAATGCTACATAAAAAGGAGATATTTACTTCATTTTCCATGTAAATACAATAGGAAGGAAGAAGCCAAGATAATAGTGCCTAGCTCAAAGTGGGTGCTTAATAAATATTCGTGGAATGAATCAATCACCAACTACATGTTCTGCCCTTATTGGAATATGGGACCATATTCCCACTGCCTTCTCTGAGGCACCTCCTGTGGAGAGAGATTTTGGTGGCCATTGTCAACTTCCTTTCTGCTACGATAGTCAGGGATCGATTCACCAGGCAGCCTAGGTCCATGGAGACCTTTTGAGCCCCCCACCCCGCCCCACGATGGCAACTTTGTTATTTAAAATTGTTTGTAGGAGAAAGGAAAGATGACAATCTCATGCAAAACAAGAACTCATCAGTTTCAAATTGCAACGGTGTCTGCTTGTTTTGCAGAGTAGAGCCCAAATCTATTTTTCACCTTGGGTCCCTTGATGCAACATACTCTCAAAATAGAATCAGAATTGCAGGCCTCTCAAAGTATATACTTGACTGTTTTTTTTTTTTTCTTTTCTCTTCTAATGAGAAGAAGTGATCCACAGAAGTACTAATGATTTGTTTTCCTTAAAGATTTCAGTTGCCCAGTTAGAAAATCACTAACATGTCATTTTGATTTCTCCAAAATCCTTAATAAGCTCCTCATCCTTCCCTTCATTCCACCACTCTTTGCTGGTTGTCTGAGGACTAAAATAACTTGAGTATTTCAGAAACATTTCTGTGCAGCTGGGAATGTAGGAGAGTACAATAAGAGGTTAAAAAAAAGAGCAAAGAACCAAACCAACCCTTCCTTTAGCAACAGAGATGCATTTTCAGCTTATTAGAGAGCTGACTATTGTTCAAAGAACTCCATGTTTAAGTGATGGCTTTGGATGATTTTTTTTTTTTAAAGAAAAAAATATTGAGGGTCTTTTATCACTATCTGTTTTAATGCAGTTATTCATGAGTGCTCTTGCCAAGAGCCATACAAAAATTCTCCACATTTTTTTCCAATCCTGCCTAAGAAGGAAAAAAAAAAAAAAGGACATCAAAGTGTGAGGTTCAGAACTTGAAGAACTGAGTCAACCAGAACTCCACATTCTTTGAAGTCTCCAAGCCTCTTGCCTACTTATTAAAAAAGACAGGCTGAGGAAAAAAAATGCTAAACAGTATGAGAAACAGATTAAAATAAACTGAAGTCTTTTCAGCCTTGTGATTCTATGACGAATACGGATTTGAAAACCGGGATAGGTCGTTCAAAACATCAGCGTCAATTAGCCAAAAAGCAGAGGCCGCCATCTCCTTGATTTTCCAAAACTGGTCTTGTTAATCCAAAAAGTGCATTTAGATGTGAGGAAAATTAGAGAGGAAGGCCAAGAGCCAACCGCCCGGCAGTGCGTTTATAACTCAGGTCCTCCAAGGTGACTTGCTGTTACTGAATGAGGACAAGCTTTCACCACACCAGTCTGCAACAGAACTGTACATCTGGTGCAGGGCGCAGCTATGTGGAATCAGCTCTTGATGGAAAAGTCTGTGGACCTCTGAGACAAAAACTGTGTGTCCCCTTCGTGAAAGGCAAGATGAGGATTGGAAGGCAGAGTGTTTCTCCCCACAGCCTACCTGTGCCACTTCTCTGGATGGACTGCAGTATGCTTCACCTCCGGCCCCTCCCTATGTCAGCAGAAAGAGGGGGAATAAGGAAATTCCCTGTTATGCCCTATAGAGCTTCCCAGAGAAGAGGCCCTATCCATGCACATGGGATGAGACAGCATAGAGCCATATAGCACAGCATTCACGATCCAACACCAGCAAGTACAAAGGCTAAAACCAGTATGAGAGTGAGGATGAATGAAGGGACCAGTTCATGCAAGAGTGTCCCGTGTCTACTTATGTTTCCAGGTAGGTCGCTTCCCCTGCAAAATCCATCAGGCCACAGGGAACTATAGGCCCGAAAAGCCTCAAGGGAGAAGGGGGATTCCAGGAGGGGTTAGGACCTGGGTCTCAGCACTGATACTAACTCAGCACTGGGAAACCCATGTGGACATACGACATGAAGGACATTTATCAAACTGTGAAGAAAGAGAGATGGGCTGAACAATGTCAACCAGGTTAAACAGAAAAGGGAAAGAGACATATCGGCCTTATCTTTTGATTTTGTAGCCACATACAGATTCCTATGAAATGGGAATGGCTCGCTTCAAAGATGGAACTGAGCTATTAATAGAATTGGGAGGCAAGATGCAATGTTGAGGCATCATTAGATAGAGCCTACCTGCATTCAGGTGTGACCACACAGAAATTATCCCAGGGAAGTTAATGAGGCTAGTCCTACTAACACCTGACCATAGCTTTTCAAAGTAGTGTGACACTTACCTTTTCGACAGCAAATGTTCTTATCACATATTCTGCCAGTAGTTCTGTTTCTATTAGGGTGACCTTAATGTCTTTATATATCTCTGTGTCATCTGGCCAGTACTTGCAGCATTTGACCTGTAGAAAACACAAAGGGCATGAAGGATTTAGGGTGTTTTTCGGTTTTGTTTTGTTTTCTCTTTTGGAGCTCCCCAAATGATGGGTCACAGTGTGATTTATAGGATAAAAATTGCACATAAAAACAGAAGTTAAGCTGCACACTTAAGAACGAGGTTAATTTTTAGATCAGTTGTGTTTCTTTTCTCACCCCAGAAGAAAACAAAATTTGAGTTCTAAGAGTAGTAGAGCCTAGGAAAATCGTCTGAAGTTAACAAGTTGTCTTTCTACTGCAAATATCCCAGTTAACTGTGACCATTCATTTCCTGTTTATCTCTATTCAGGGAAGAGCCTGGAAAAATAAATGATAAAAGGTAGTTTACAACATTTAGCTCCTCTGAATTTAAAATTCCTTCCAGGTCAGAAGTTGCCTAAACATTTTGAGGAGGCGTGAGCAGGAAATCCAAGACAACAGTCAAGATTAGAGATTCTTTTCTGAAGAAGGAAGTCACTATGTGGTTTTCCCAAGTGAAAATTACACATTCATTTTAATTTAAGTAAATTCTATATACAAAACTTGGTAAAATATGAGCAGTCTTTCCATATTACCAGAAGCCTCTAATCTAAAGATTTTTGAGGTGGAAGAAATTTGTTAGACTTAGCCCCTTCTGGCAAATTGCTTTTTTTGTCCTGTAGCTCTTCCAGACTTCAGTGAAAGCCTGGAAAGAGGGGAGAACAGGAGGAGGCCTGGCCGGGCCAACGTGGCCGTCCCCAGGGCTCTCTCCTTAGTCTCTGCTCTTCTGTGCTGAATTTCTGACAGCTCTATCCACTCCTGTTGCCGCTCCTCTGTGGATGACTTCTGTACCCTGGCCCTGTTTCTCCAAGTACTGAATTCAATTTCTGCCTCGTTCTGTGGGCATTTCCTGTGGAGATCCTTCCAGCACCACAAAGACAATACCTCTAAAAGAGAATCCTTGGTCCCCCATCAACTGCCCTTGTCTGACTCCCTATGTCAATGACACCATGATTTCTGCAGCTATCCAGGCACATAGTCTGCCGATTCCTTCTCTCCGAAACCAATTGCCAAGTCTAAGATTATTTTTGAATGATGTCTCAAATATGTTTTCCAACTTTTTATTCCCTCTGTCACAATCTTAGTTCAGGCTCTGGTACTTCCTGGGTGGGCACTGTCCCCATACCAATCCAGAAGAACCCTCCCAAAGTGTAATCCCAGTAGCATTTACTTGCCCTGCTTTAAGAAGCTTCTATTTCCAACTATTACCTGTGAAAATTAAATAGAAATTAAATTTGGCTCAGCATGTATTTATTTGGCCACAACAAACAGTTTTTGCTCTTTTACTACTGTCCTTCTTATCCACATATATTTTATATTCAAAGACAAGTAGTTCGCCCAGATCCAAACTCCTACTCATGCCATTCCTTCTGCTTGGACTGTTCTCCTTCCACTTGTACCTTCCCAGCTGAAGATTTTATCCATTCTTCAAAGTACATCTCAAATAACACGCCCCTTCAAAGTCTTTGCTCCATAAACGAGAGCACTCTCTCTCTCTTCTTGATCCTCTGATAACACATGCCTGTTCTGTGAGTAGGACCCCTTCTTACACTGCCTGATCCTGTCTGTCCGCACACGAAGGGTGCTGTATTACTTATTTCTGCAAACCTTATAACATCCGCCAGTGTGTCCTGTACACACTAAACATGCAATAGATTCATATAGGATTGATCTCATGGAGAAAATCATAGGAGCGGCGTAGGAAGGACAATCTCAGATTGCGAGCATTTGCAAAAAGAAGTATAGGCTGAGATGACCCTTTCCAGAATGCCAAACACCTTGGTACACTAATGTTTCCAGTGTGGTACATGGCTGATCATTATCTTAGCTGCTTTCTCAAGAAACTTTTTGGCAGCCGATTCAGTGCAGTTCTATGTAAGCCTTACTAGCTTTACTTGGCAAGATGTAAGCCAGACATGTTAGGGGCTGGGGATACAGTGGAGCATAAGACAAAGATAGTCCCTGTCCTCATTAAATTTTAGTTTTCTTTGGGAGTCTTTTTTTTTTTCCCTCATGGGAACATTATCTGTGACTTTAGAAAGTATAAATATTTATAAGTATTATGGCTTATATATAATATTTCAAAGATTTACATTATGGATACCTTTGCTGCATTTAAAATACTCCATAATATGAAGGATAATTTCTCCTGTTCCTTTCCTAGATGTAATGTGAATCTAGGCAGATCATGCATATTTGTGATGATGTCTAACTTGATAGCAACCCTAATTTCACTTATAGAATGCCTAATTACTTTCACAATGCTAATTAACAAAGATGCTTACATGGTACATACAGGAGTCCCTTCTATATTGGGAACTTGCCTTTACCTTATAGTGATTCCAGTTATGCAAGCAGAAGCTGGTGGATAGGTACAAAGGGAGTATGTATGTGCATTTCTAAAATTAAACAGTTTTCAATGGAAAGAATATACAATTCAAAAACCTATGTATTTCTCGGAAAATTACAAGAGAACAAAACACACACCCGTACCTGCATCCTGTTCGATACTGGGTGCATCATATCTAATAAAGATACCTTATTAGAATGCAATCAATGTAGGACGTATCCCACGGTCACTTTCCATTTTAGACTCCTAACCCTCCCCATCCCAGATTTTCAACAAATATGGGTGTGAGGGGCTTCAGTGCCTTGGAGTCAGGGACACCAGAAGTCCCTGCAATGTACTGAAGGGTTAGCGTTTCTCTCTTGGATCGTTCTTCCAATTCCCTTGGGAGAGCTAGGGTTCCATAGGCTACTGTGACCCTGATGGGCCCTCCATGGCTGGCTCTGCTGGTCCCCCCAGGTCCCCTGTGCGCCCCGTGACCCTGCCGCCAGATGCAGCTGGGGGCCCCCAGGTGTCGGCGGCAGGAAACGGTGGTGGGGTCATGGGGGCTACCGAGGGCCTCTAACTACAGCCAAGCCCCTGCAGGACAAGTGCCACTGCCCTCCAAGAGAAGCACGAGAACGAGGGGTGCTGGCTGCTCGGAGTGCTCCACGTGGGGCTAACTCCGCACCGGACCAGAGCTTCACAGGAGCAGAGCAGTGATTAGCAGAAAGGAAGTCTTGGGGCTGCTTCCTTCCAGAACCTGTTTATGGGTAGAGCCTTCTCCCATGCAGGAGCACCTGCCTGGGCGGGACCAGAAGGGGCAGATGAGCCATTTCGAAGCCCGCCCTCTCCATCTCATCTCCCGGAATATCCTGAAATGCCTTGCCACATCTGTTTTTAGCCTACTAAAAACCTTTCTAAATTGGGTTCCTTTTACTGTTTTTTTTAACTGCTTGGGCTGGTGTCAAGTTATTATTTTGCTAAAAAAAAAAAGTAAGAGGAGCATATGCTTTTCTAGAGGCAGACTTTCCGTGCCTGGGGAATCTGGGGCCTGAATCACCTCCCGGCCTCTAGGGTCTGCATACAGAGATGTTAAGATCAGTGATTTGGGGGCACCTGTTAGAGCCTGGGAACTGCAGAACCGGATGCTTCTTTCCTCTGATCGTCGGCCAGGCTTGGCTGCCTTTTGCAGCCTGGCACTACCCGCACAGCTTTAGAACAGGCTGTGCCTCCCATGCATCCCAATTACCTAAGGCAACAGTTTCCATCCCAGAAAGCGAGGCTCTGATCAGGCCCGTCTAATTACCTGGGTGCCCTGGCGGCGGCGGCACTGGGCTATGGATCAGGCTGCAGCCCCTGGGTGCCTCTGCCAGAGCATCACTGGGGAGAGCTGCGGGGGTGCATGAGGAAATCCCTGCCTCCAAGTGGGTGTGTGGGGGTGTCTTTGTTGGCTTTAAAATTCACAAACACGAAACAGTACAGAAAACAGTAATTCCAGGATTTATGGCTGCCTAAAAAAAAAAAAATTATTTGAGATTGGTCATTTTTAACCAGCCAGCTGATCCCAAGTACAACGAAGGCAGAAGACCCCTGGGGGCTTTATGCACCTGAGTCTGGCAGCACATTACCATTACCATCAGGGCATCGTGACATCTCTTGAGCAGGTTCTCAAACTTCAGCAGGTATCCGAATCCCCTGGAGGGCTTGTTAAAAGAAGCAGGGCTGCACCCCAGTTTCTGATTCACTGTGGGGTCCCGGAATTTGCATTTCAGACAGGCTCCCAGGTGATGCTGCTGGCCTGTGTGCGGACCACACATTGAGTTGCAAGGATTCAGACAACAAAAGCTGACTGCAGAGTCCAGCCCTCTCCTGAAGGTGGACTGAGCCTGGGGAAGGCTCTCAAGTTTGCTCAACCTCTGGCTCTTCGTCTGGAGGGAGGGGCTGATTTTAGTCCCTATGTTAGAGGTTCTAAGGTGAGGTAAGGGACTGCCAAATTTGTCTGCACATTGGAGTCCCTCAAGAGGGTGGTTATTAAATTCCAAAGCCCAGGCCAAGCTCTGTGCCCATCAGATCATGACTTCTGGGGCAAGTAGCTCTTTGTGGCTCCCCTGTGACTCCGGAAGTGCAGAGAAGTTTGGGAACCACCGCAGTTAAGTGGTATCACGCAATGAAAACATCTGCTCCAGTGACGTTTCATTCAAAAAAATATGGACATTCCTCTTTCCTTCTTCTTCTTATTATATTTTGTGATCTGGACTACAGGTGACCACAGGAGTTCCAGGGCAAGAAGTCCACGAAGGGCCTGGAGAGGTGAAGCGGGGGTTCTCCAGAGAAGGAAGAAGGAAAAGCTTTGACATGCGTGTACGGTTTCTGAAGGGAAAAGCAAATAGAAACTCCAGTGCCCCCTTTACTCTTCTTTCCTGCAAACCATCTTCTGGGGACTGGGAGGACTTGGGAGCAGTCCATTCTTCCACTAGGGGCGTCTGATGAACTCTCAACAGAATTTAGGAAATGGTGTCTATGATTTGCAGGGAGGAGAGTCCTCTCTAATAGAGCTGGGAGGAATCCCAGAGACAGCCAGTTTCCAAACACTCCTTTTCAAGGGGGCAAGGGAGAGGCTGCAGACACAAGCGCTGATCCCCAGTCCAAGGTTCTCTGCGGGAAGGGAACTCAAGGCAGATTATACTTTCTTCAGTCTTGCTGGGTCTGGCTTCGAGAACCGATACCAGGTGGGAAGCTTTGCAATGATTTTAGCTACCTTGCCTTTTTAGGAGCGAAAGAGGGTGTAACGGGTGCTGGGGGCGAGCGGGAAGAACAGAAGCACACTCTGAAACCATTGCTCATTTTTATCCAGGATCACATATTGCTGCGTTTCTCCTGGTGTCTTCTGTTATTACCAACTTTAGCAGCTAGCAGGAAGGAGCCTGGGGCAGACCATGAAGGTCTATTTATGTGTACTGTGCATGGGTCCTAGGACTCATTTTGCTAAGAAACTCATAATTAAGAAGGCTTAAGGAATTGAATGTTAGCTCTTAAACTGGGGGCACCATAGTGTGATCTAATAAACACAACTGTAAAGAGGTAGAAAGGAGGAAAAAGAAAAAGTCACTGTTAAGAGTTTTGATTTGTCAAGAAGTTTTCAACAGACTTCCTTTTTTTTTTTAAACAAGAGCCATCCAAAGAAAGAGTGACCACAGTTCTATTAATAGCTATGTGCGGGGCCAACTGAGTACAGCTTTGATAGAGATCTGGGATAGCAAGAGCTAGAACACTGCTAGAAGCACAGTTACCAAAAAGATCCCCCAGCCAAGAGAAGTTGCCGGCCAAGTTTCCAAGGGAACAGATTTATTATAACCAAAAAAAAATTTTTTTTACAGTGCTCTCACAGCAATAAAAACATTCATTCATTTAAGTACCCTGAAAATACAGATTACTTAGGTCTCAGTGTGATAAAGTCATATGGACACGCATCTGCTTTTTTTCTTGCTAGCTTGTGGTGTTGCAGCCAGCGACTTAAAGTCCCTGAGCCTCAGTTTACTCCTAAATAATATGGGATGATAGCACTGATTTCATAGAGAGGTTGGGAAGATTAGCTGACATAAAGTACCTGGCTTGTAAGAGGTTTCCTAGTTCTTAGTTCCAGACCTGCTTCCTTTGGCCCTAGGGCCTCCCTTGCACAACATCCTTGAAGACCATTTTGAAACTGGCACTATATCCCGAACTTCTTGAGGTCTGGATAGTCTGAATTTGCGAAAAGCATTTCATAGCCGGAGTAAATCCCCCTTTCACATCTTCAATCTTCTGTTGAACACCCACCCCCCTCCCCCCCAAAGCTCCTGGGTTTCTAGCTGGTTTTCCAACTGCACCCATTAATTAATATTACACACAATACTTGTAATAATGCACAAGTGTGACACCCATATCCATAACATTTTTTTTTCATCAACCGCAAAGAAATGGATGGACTAATATGGCCCTTGTGCAATTATAAGGGTCATCTTACAGACCATCTGGGGAATCTGTCCTGTTACTTTTCTCTCTAGTTCATGGGGATGGAAAGAGTCCTACCCAACTAGATCAGAAAGCATCAGCTCTTCCAAGGAACACATCTATCCAGATGGCTTGTTCCCACCTTATTCAGTAGATTTGGCTTTGACTTTTAGCCATTCCTCAAAGGTAAGTCCTCCTAAGATGGCGGAGGAGTAGGAGACCTGGATTTCGCCTCCTCTCAGGAATTCAGCTGGATAGGGATCAAACCATTCTGAACACCTACAAACTCAACAGGAGATCGAAGAAAAGAAGAGCAACAACTCTCTCATCAGAAAAGCGACCACTTTCTGGAAGGTAGGACGTGCGGAGAAGTGAATCCGAGGCGATATTCGGGAGGATAGATGGCAGGGGAGGGGCCTCTGTCAGCCGCTTCTGGCAACTGATAGAACCACGGAGCACAAAATCGGAACTTTTAAAAGCCTGCTCCGCTGAGGGACGTTACTCTGGTGGCTAAGCGGGGGGTGGAACCCTCGGGGACAGTGTGGTCTCAGGACCCTCGGGGTCGCAGAAAGACCGGGGGTGCCTGAGTGCGGCAGAGCTCCCAGGTATCGGAGCAGGGAAGGCGGCTGCAGAGGTGGAGCCCAGGCGCGGGCTCTCAGCTCGGGGTTGCCATAAACTGTGATCCGCAGCACAGTCGGGCCCCTGCTCCTCCAGCAGGGACCCAACAAGCGGCAGATCCGGGGAGACTCACCTTCCTCCCCCGGGAGGAGCCGCGCGGGAGTGCACCGCAGGGATCTGCTGGGTTTGGAGACTCCACCCGGGGTCGGGTGCCAGAGATAGAGGCGCGCGGTCGCAGGCCAGGTGAGCACGGCAGCCGGAGACCGGGGAGACGGGAGCGACTGACGGCTTTTCTCTGGGGGCTCACTGAGGAGCGGGGCCCCGAGTTCTCGGCTCCTCCGGAGCGGAGATTGGGAGGCCGCCATTTTCACTCTCCGCCTCCAAAGCTGTACGGAAAGCTCGCAGGGAACAAAAGCCCCGGAGAGCAAACCCGAGCAGATTACTTAGCCGGGAGGGGGCAAGGGCGGGGCAATTCCGCCTCTGGCAGAGACATTTGGAAACCACGGCAACAGGCCCCTCCCCAGGAGATCAGCGAGAACAGCCAGCCAAGACCAAGTTTACCGATCAATGAGAACGGCAGAACTCCAGCGCTAGGGGACTACTGCACATAGAATTCACGGCTTTTTTTACCATGATTCTTTAGTCTTTTAAAGTTAATTTTTTTTAACTGTCTTTTTGTCTTATTATTTCTTTATGAATTTTTCTTTTTCCCTTTTTCAACCAACATCTTATCAATCCCTTTTAAAAAAAAATTTTTTTTTTTATTTTTCATTTTTAGAGTCATATTCTATCCCTTCATAGTAGTTACCCATATTTTTGGCTTATATATATAAGTTGTTCTCTCTTTAAAATTTTGAGATAGTTTCTTCTAACAGATTAAAATATACCCTAAATCACTAGTATATGGTCCTTTCTATTCCCCTGCCTGATCACATCCTCTCCCTTTTTTTTCCTCTTTTTCTTTTTTCTTTTTTTAAATCCTCTTCTTTCTTTTTTCAAACAACTTCTTATCAATTCCTTTTATAACATTTTTTATAATTTCCATTTTTACAGCCATATTCCATCCCTTCATCATATCAACCCCTATATTTGTACATATATAAGTTTTTCTTTCTTTAAAATTTTGGGAGGCACTTTCTTCTAAAAGACCAAAATACACCCCAAATCTAGTGTGTGGCACTGACCTATATACCATATAGATCATATTTGATCACATTCTGGTTTTCCTTTTGTTGTTGTTGTTTTGTTTTGTTTGTTTTTGTTTTTATCTTCCTTTTTTTCTTTTCTTTTTCTTTTTTCTCTCTTTCCCTTTCTTATCCCACTGCTTCAGGTCTTTTCTGATTTGTTTATAGAGTATATTTTCTGGGGACGTGGTTACTCTGCTAGCATTTTGTTCTCTCATTAATCTATTCTCCTCTGCACAAAATGACAAGACGGAAAAAATCACCTCAACAAAAAGAACAAGAGGTAGTACCGACTGCCAGGGACCTACTCAATACGGACATTAGTACGATGTCAGATCTAGAGTTCAGAATCATCACTTTAAAGATACTAGCTGGGCTTGAAAAAAATATGGAAGTTATTAGAGAAACCCTTTCTGGAGAAGTAAAAGAGCTAAAATCCAACCAAGTAGAAATCAAAAAGGCTATTAATGAGGTGCAATCAAAAATGGGGGCGCTAACTGCTAGAATAAATGAGGCAGAAGAGAGAATCAGTAATATAGAAGATGAAATGATGGAAAATAAAGAAGCTGAGAAAAAGAGAGATAAACAACTACTGGATCACGAGGGCAGAATTCGAGAGATAAGCGATACCATAAGATGAAACAACATTAGAATAATTGGGATCCCAGAAGAAGAAGAAAGAGAGAGAGGGCCAGAAGGTATAATGGAGCAAATTATAGCAGAGAACTTCCCTAATTTGGGGAAAGAAACAGGCATCAAAATCCAGGAAGCACAGAGAACCCCTCTCAAAATCAATAAAAATAGGTCAACTCCCCGACATCTAATAGTAAAACTTACAAGTCTCATAGACAAAGAGAAAATCCTGAAAGCAGCTCGGGAGAAGAGATCTGTAACCTACAAGGGTAGAAACATTAGATTGGCAACAGACCTATCCACAGAGACCTGGCAGGCCAGAAAGGACTGGCAGGATATATTCAGAGCACTAAATGAGAAAAATATGCAGCCAAGAATACTCTATCCAGCTAGGCTGTCATTGAAAATTGAAGGAGAGATAAAAAGCTTCCAGGACAAACAAAAACTAAAGGATTTTGCAAACACAAAACCAGCCCTACAGGAAATCTTGAAAGGGGTCCTCTAAGCAAAGAGAGACCCTAAAAGCAACATAGACCAGAAAGGAACACAGGCAATACATGGTAACAGTCACCTTACAGGCAATACAATGGCACTAAATTCCTATCTTTCAATAGTTACCCTGAATGTAAATGGGCTAAACGCCCCAATCAAAAGACACAGGCTAACAGACTGGATTAAAAAACAAGATCCATCGATATGCTGTCTGCAAGAGACTCATTTTAGACCCAAAGACACCCCCAGATTGAAAGTGAGGGGGTGGAAAACCATTTACCATGCTAATGGACACCAAAAGAAAGCTGGGGTGGCAATCCTTATATCAGACAAAGTAGATTTTAAACCAAAGACTGTAATAAGAGATGAGGAAGGACACTATATCATACTTAAAGGATCTATCCAACAAGAAGATCTAACAATTGTAAATATCTATGCCCCTAACATGGGAGCAGCCAATTATATAAGGCAATTAATAACAAAAGCAAAGAAACACATCGACAACAATACAATAATAGTGGGGGACTTTAACATCCCCCTCACTGAAATGGACAGATCATCTAAGCAAAAGATCAACAAGGAAATAAAGACTTTAAATGACACACTGGACCAAATGGACTTCACAGACATATTCAGAACATTCCACCCCAAAGCAACGGAATACACATTCTTCTCTAGTGCCCATGGAACATTCTCCAGAATAGATCACATCCTAGGTCATAAATCAGGTCTCAGCCAGTACCAAAAGATTGGGATCATTCCCTGCCTATTTTCAGACCACAATGCTTTGAAACTAGAACTCAATCACAAGAGGGAAGTCGGAAAGAACTCAAATACATGGAGGCTAAGGAGCATCCTACTGAAGAATGAATGGGTCAACCAGGAAATTAAAGAAGAATTTAAAAAATACATGGAAACAAATGAAAATGAAAACACAACTGTGCAAAATCTTTGGGATGCAGCAAAGGCAGTCCTAAGAGGAAAGTATATAGCAATACAAGCCTTTCTCAAGAAACAAGAAAGGTCTCAAATACACAACCTAACCCTACACCTAAAGGAGCTGGAGAAAGAACAGCAAATAAAGCCTAAACCCAGCAGGAGAAGAGAAATCATAAAGATCAGAGCAGAAATCAATGAAATAGAAACTAAAAGAACAGTAGAACAGATCAACGAAACTAGGAGCTGGTTCTTTGAAAGAATTAACAAGACTGATAAACCCCTGGCCAGACTGATCAAAAAGAGAAGAGAAATGACCCAAATCAACAAAATCATGAATGAAAGAGGAGAGATCACAACCAACACCAAAGAAATACAAACAATTATAAGAACCTATTATGAGCAACTCTATGCCAGCAAATTAGATAACCTGGAAGAGATGGATGCATTCCTAGAGATGTATCAACTACCAAAACTGAACCAGGATGAAATAGAAAACCTGAACAGACCTATAACCACTAAGAAAATTGAAGCAGTCATCAAAAATCTCCCAAAGAACAAAAGCCCAGGGCCAGATGGCTTCCCAGGGGAATTCTACCAAACATTTCAAGAATTAATACCTATTCTTCTGAAACTGTTCCAAAAAATAGAAACGGAAGGAAACCTTCCAAACTCATTTTATGAGGCCAGCATTACCTTGATCCCAAAACCAGACAAAGACCCCATCAAAAAGGAGAATTACAGACCAATATCCCTGATGAACATGGATGCAAAAATTCTCACCAAAATACTAGCCAATAGGATCCAACAGTATATTAAAAGGATTATTCACCATGACCAAGTGGGATTTATCCCTGGGCTGCAAGGTTGGTTCAACATCCGCAAATCAATCAATGTGATAAAACACATTAACAAAAGAAAGAACAAGAATCATATGATCCTCTCAATAGATGCAGAAAAAGCTTTTGACAAAGTACAGCATCCTTTCTTGATCAAAACTCTTCAGAGTATAGGGATAGAGGGTACATACCTCAATATCATAAAAGCCATCTATGAAAAACCTACAGCAAATATTATTCTCAATGGGGAAAAACTGAGAGCTTTCCCCCTAAGGTCAGGAACGCGGCAGGGATGTCCACTATCACCACTGCTATTCAACATAGTATTGGAAGTCCTAGCCATAGCAATCAGACAACAAAAAGAAATCAAAGGCATCCAAATTGGCAAAGAAGAAGTCAAACTCTCACTCTTTGCAGATGATATGATACTTTATGTGGAAAACCCAAAAGACTCCACCCCAAAACTGCTAGAACTCATACAGGAATTCAGTCAAGTGGCAGGATATAAAATCAATGCACAGAAGTCAGTGGCTTTCCTATACACCAACAACAAGACAGAAGAAAGAGAAATTAAGGAGTCCATCCCATTTACAATTGCACCCAAAACCATAAGATACCTAGGAATAAATCTAACCAAAGAGACAAAGGATCTGTACTCAGAAAACTATAAAATACTCATGAAAGAAATTGAGGAAGACACAAAGAAATGGAAAAACGTTCCATGCTCATGGATTGGAAGAACAAATATTGTGAAGATGTCAATACTACCTAGAGCAATCTACACATTCAATGCAATCCCCATCAAAATACCATCCACTTTTTTCAAAGAAATGGAACAAATAATCCTAAAATTTGTATGGAACCAGAAAAGACCCCACATAGTCAGAGGAATATTGAAAAAGAAAAGCAAAGCCAGCGGCATCACAATTCCGGACTTCAAGCTCTATTACAAAGCTGTCATCATTAAGACGGCATGGTACTGGCACAAAAACAGACACTTAGATCAATGGAACAGAATAGAGAGCCCAGAAATGGACCCTCAACTCTATGGTCAACTCATCTTTGACAAAGCAGGAAAGAATGTCCAATGGAACAAAGACAGTCTCTTCAACAAATGGTGTTGGGAAAATTGGATAGCCACATGCAGAAGAATGAAACTGGACCATTTCCTTACACCACACACAAAAATAGACTCCAAATGGTTGAAAGACCTCAATGTGAGACAGGAGTCCATCAAAATCCTAAAGGAGAATACAGGCAGCAACCTCTTCGACCTCAGCTGAAGCAACTTCTTCCTAGAAACATCGCCAAAGGCAAGGGAAGAAAGGGCAAAAATGAACTATTGGGACTTCATCAAGATAAAAAGCTTTTGCAAAGCAAAGGAAACAGTCAACAAAACAAAAGACAACCGACAGAATGGGAGAAGATATTTGCAAATGACATATCAGATAAAGGGCTAGTATCCAAAATCTATAAAGAACTCATCAAACTCAACACCCAAAGAACAAAGAATCCAATCAAGAAATGGGCAGAAGACATGAACAGACATTTTTCCAAAGAAGACATCCAAATGGCCAACAGACACATGAAAAAGTGCTCAATATCACTTGGCATCAGGGAAATCCAAATCAAAAGCTCAATGAGATACCACCTCACACCAGGCAGAATGGCTAAAATTAACAAGTCAGGAAACGACAGATGTTGGCGGGGATGCGGAGAAAGGGGAACCCTCCTACACTGTTGGTGGGAATGCAAGCTGGTGCAGCCACTCTGGAAAACTGTATGGAGGTTCCTCAAAAAGTTGAAAATAGAGCTACCATATGATCCAGCAATTGCACTACTGGGTATTTACCCCAAAGATACAAAAGTAGGGATCCGAAGGGGTACGTGTACCCCGATGTTTATAGCAGCAATGTCCACAATAGCCAAACTGTGGAAAGAGCCAAGATGTCCATCGACAGATGAATGGATAAAGAAGATGTGGTATATATATACAATGGAATATTATGCAGCCATCAAAAGGAATTGAGATCTTGCCATTTGCAACGACGTGGATGGAACTGGAGGGTATTATGTTGAGTGAAATAAGTCAAAAAGAGAAAGACATGTATCATATGATCTCACTGATATGAGGAATTCTTAATCGCAGGAATCAAACTGAGTGTTGTTGGAGTGGGGGGTGGGGTGGGAGGGATGGGGTGACTGGGTGATGGACACTGGGGAGGGTGTGTGCTCTGGTAAGTGCTGTGAATTGTGCAGGACTTTTGAATCTCAGATCTGTACCTCTGAAACAAATAATGCAATATATGTTAAGAAAAAAAAAAGAAGAAGAAGGTAGCGGGAGGGGAAGAATGAGGCGGGGGAAATCGGAGGGGTGGACGAACCATGAGAGACGATGGACTCTGAAAAACAAACAGGGTTCTAGAGGGGAGGGGGTGGGAGGATGGGTTAGCCTGGTGGTGGGTATTGAGGAGGGCACATTCTGCATGGAGCACTGGGTGTTGTGCACAAACAATGAATCATGGAACACTTCATCTAAAACTAATGATGTAATGTATGGGGATTAACATAAGAATAAAAAATAAAAAATTAAAAAAAAAAAAAAGGTAAGTCCTCCTTCCACAGGAGGGAGATTCTCCATCACTGCGAACAATAGGAAGTGTGTGTCACGTACTCTAAAGATCATTCTGAAAGATGAGTTTCAGAAATCTTTTAAGCAATGATAACATTATATATGTATCTGTATCCATGTCTACATCTATATTTATATATCTCCTGAGGGGACATTTCTTAGAGTGAAATCTGATAGCTCTCCAAGAAAAAGGATCCATATTTTCCCTCACTGGGGTAACAATTTAGATTTACACAGGAGTTTTCAGGTTTATAGTTTTAAATCTATTGACTTTGTGCAAGTCATGAGACTGTTCTGACTAGACCATATGGAGGTTACAATCGTTCTAAGTTCTAGAATGATCTGGGATTGCATGCCACCTCACACTAATTTTGTGGGGTCACAGTATTATCTCTATTTTATAAACACATAATCCGAAGCTGGGAGACTCTAAGAGGCAGACTAGAAAACTGAAGGGGTCCACATTGTGCCTTCAGTGTGGCCAAGCCTGTGTCTGGGTCAGGGCAGTGGTATCGAGGCCGCCTGCCAGTTATGCAGACAGCCCTGGAAGCCCATCATGAGCACAACCCAGTCAGCCATTGCTGGAGTACAGAGAGGGATGAGCTATGGTCCTAATGCTTGTGAAGAGACAGGCATGTAAATAACAAATCTAATTGAGAGCAGAATGAGAGGCAAGGTTCGTAGTCATGAGCACATTACCCAGAGCCACACTGTTTGTGTTCAAAGCTTGGACTCATTTCTCAGCTGTGTGACCTTGGGCATGTTACCTATGCTCTCTGTGGTTCCATTTGCCCATCTGCACAATGAGGATAATAATAACGTTTTGTGAAGATTAACTAGATTCTTGTTCCTAAAGCTCTTAGATAAAACATGCTTGGCACAAGTAAATGTTTGCTAAAATTAACAAAATGAAAACGGCTATTGGAAATCATAGGAAGGAATATTACTTCTAAAGGAAGAGATTCAAAACTGCACCAGGAAGCCCACGTTACAGATGAGATCAGAAAGATGAAGTGCAGTTTCCATGGATGGCTGGGGCAGGGAAGGCATTCTAAATGGAGAAAGTTGGCAGGGTCATCTCTAGAAAGCCTGCGTGGTCCTGAGTCCCTGTCGGGGTGGTGGGGGAGGGAGAACAGCAGTAGGAACAGTCCCTATTTCATGATCTCTAGCTGCTTCTGACAGGGTCCTGGTTGAACTTTGGTGCTAGGTTTTAAAACAGTAGAAATGGTGTTGAAGAGGCAGAGGATGCAGGAAATGGATTTCTGCAGGACTAACATTTTGAAAGGGTACTAGTTCCTTTGAGAGAGCACATGCGATCCCTGGAACCACCTCAGGGTTCTCTGCAGCCCAGCCAGCTGCTCTGCTGGGATGGGCTACTAAAGGCAGAGAGCAAGCTGGATGTGGGGATGCATACATGAGCTGGCTGGGCTTGGGGGATCTAGGGGCAGGTGACTGCCCAGGTTCACGTGTCAGGCATCTCTGTCACCAGCTGCGGAGTAGACAATGGCCGGTTGCCTGCAGAAGCCAGATGGGGTGATTACCATAATGGATATACCTCAGGGTTCTTAGAGGTGAGCTCAGGGACTTGGCCTCCTGCCTCTCCTAGGCTGCCAGGATACGACCTCTCTGGCTTATTTACAGACCAGAAATGTTCTTGAAAACATGACTCCCAACACACACACACACACACACACACACACACACACTTTTCTAGGCAGAGGCATAAAATTTATTTTTAAGGACCACTGATAAAAAAGGTAACTTCTCTAGAAAATCACATTTAGTGATAATACAGCATAGTGTAATGGAAAGAGGCCTGGTTGACATGCAGGAGAGCATGGGGCTAATTCTAGCTGTATTGTGAGCTAGCCATGTGACCTTGTGAAAGTCACAGAAACATTCTGGTCCTCAGTTTCCTTATTTGAAGATGAGGAGAGTAGGTCATATGACTGTTCAAATTATCTCAAGTTTGAGAATTATCCTGATTACAAGACTCTAGAATGAGGTTTTTGGGAAGCCATATAGCATAGTGGTCAAGAGTGTGGTTCTGGAATTCTCATTGTGAGCTGACAGTTGCTAGCTGCATAACCTTGGGCCAGTTTCTTAATGTTTAAAATCTTCAGTTTATTATCTGAGAGGCGTGGATAGCATAATGCTTACACCACAGAGCCATGGTGAGGGCCTAAAGACCCACTACATTGGCTGGCGTAAGAGAAAGCTCTTATCGGTAGTTGTCATTGTGCCCCTTACCACTGTGCCAGCACCTCTGTGGTTCAGAAGTGTGGTACGCCACGTGCTCTATTGATCACAGCAGCTCACACTCTATGGTCGATGCCAGGATTGGGATGAAATCAACTTTAATTTCAGAAACACAGATCTGGGCTAAATTCCTGAGATAGTGTGAGAATATGCACCTGTTCCAGCGAATCTCTTTGGGAAGGTCAATGGCTCTAGGGGTTAAGGAAGCACCAAAGAGGAATGACCACAAGTCACTGCCTTCCCTGGCATGTTCTCTGTCCTCTCCCTTAGGTTATCACAGGAATCGCTAAACAGAGCAAGAGACTTTGAAGAATTTAGGGAATGGATAGATGACCCACCTAATACCTGACTGAGCATCATATAAGTTATCCTGAGTATGGGCAATATGTGATTCAACCAGTTGAATGGATTGAAACTACCACAAACTCACTCCTGATTTGGCTTCTCTACCCTATAACATCAGAAAAGACTCTATCTTCGGTGAGGTGATGAATATATCATGCTTTTCTAGAATAAAAATTCTCTGTCCATCAAGAATTGTAAGGGATCCGGGTTCTGTTTCTATCTCAAAGGAGACAGTCTGGAGTGAAGAGAGGTAAACTGAAAAAGACAGAACTGTGTACAGTCATAAAACCGCTCACTGCACTATTTGGCCCTCTTCTCTGGAAGGCACCCAGCATTTACTCACTCATATTTACTCAGCCAGATAACCCCAAGCCTTTAGGGCAAGGCAGAACAAGGCCTCAGAAGATGAAGTTAGCAGATCTAAAAAGTAGAGGAGGGAAAAAAAAATTTGCATTCAAGATAGGACATCACTTACTGTGGGTTTCAAAAAAATTATTGAAGAATAGGATGTAACAGCAGTGTGCAAAGTAGGGGGAAAAGCAATTTTCAAGTGCTCATGTGAGCAGAACAAAGGTGGAGGGCTACTGCAGCCTTGAGATGGCTAGGATGCCCCGTCCCAGGTGCCTTGTCCATCTGCTGCCCATGCACCCCCGCCCCCCAAAGTGCTCTCAGGACACTCGCCTGAGAGTTTTATAGCACAGCCCTGGTCACATGTATACCTGCGAGGGCAGCATACAGCTGTAGTTTCTTGGCAGTGTAATTGGATGCAATATGGGATGATCTCAAGGCTGCAGAGATTTCCCTTGTAGCAAATAAGTTATTTTGCACTAGCTTATATATACCCTCTTCCACTTCTTCAAAAAACACTTATTGACTAATTTCTAATACTTTCTATGTGTCCAGACTTATGGGATTCACAGAGGACATAAGCTACTCTTTGCTCACAGGGGCCTGTTGTCTGGCAGGGAAGGGCAAAATGGTACCCAAGGGTGTTTTGTTCCTTCTGGTATACAATTGTGTGTCATGCCTCTAATATTGGATTGTAAATGTCTTAAAGGCAGGGATCCTCCCTTCTGTCTTTCTGGCCCTCCCCTATAACAGGTGGAAAGGTCACCTGATACCTGCACATTAAGGAGTTCCACCAGAAGAGCCACAGGAGAGACGAACAAAGACTCCGAGGGGTTAAGGTTTCTGACATGGACAACAGCAGGGAAACAGGAGGTGTGTGAGGCAGATAGCAGACTGATTCTGTCTTCCCCACAGGAAATTCATTAATTCACGGTGAAAATTCACACAGAATCCAGAAGAAAGACACGACAGTCTGCACTTAGAACGAATAGCAGTTGGCTGTTCCCAAGGCAGAGCGCATTTCTGAAACTGAGGGAAGGATGTGTGAGCAAGGGAGTGTGTGTGTGTGTGTGTGTGTGATGAATATATCTGGGAAGAACCTTTTATCAGGTTCAGGGACTGTGAAAGTTGCAAAAGAGTAGTCTAGTCTAGTTACCCATGTGAGCAAATATGAGGGAGGGGAATAGCTCGCCTTTTAGAAAGTGCAGGTACGTGTACACACACACACACACACACACACACACTCTCTCTCTCTCTCTCTCTCTCTCTCACACAAACACAAATATTTATTTACAGGAACACTACCAGAATAAATTTTCCAGAAATCAGGGGGAACATTATAGGTATCAAATTTTATATAAGAAACCTCATTACTTTAAGCCTTAAAATGCAGTACTTTGTAATTTAAAGTACATAATAAGCCTTCAGTAAGATTGGAGAATAAAGTTATGTGGTTTTCTCCTCGCTTCATTCTGAGAGTATTTGTTTCCTTTAGACTCATGTTCTTCAAAATCATCCCCCAATTTAGTAGTCCATGAAGTGTTTCTTAGTGGAATGAGTTTGTTTTACAATTGTACCTGTTTTCCCACGTCCTTTATACCACAGTTTACCTTTCAATTAAGTAGATTTGCTATCCAAATAGGATTGATGGACATTTAGTAACAATGCTGATTCTCTAATGGACTTGGGGGGAGTTAGATAACTATTTCTATGCACCAGGAGATAGTCTTCCAGATGCAAAAGTCACACTTGCAGCTACACAGAACACGATGGGGTGTGCATAGATTATCTTTATTAAATGCTTGCAAGAGTTCTCTAAAGCAGTCACATTCTCCCCCAAACCCTTTTCCTGCTGCACGCAAGGGACAGAGGTGGTACCACTGATCAGAAATGTAAAATTGCTTGATTGTGTCCCTTGATAAACCAGTGGATTGTGATAGGCAATTTTGAGAACTTTTAAAAAGAATACCTTCTCTCAAAATAATAATTTACTGTAGTCCGATTTTATCATCTTGAAAAGAAAGTTTATAAATTATAGACTGAGCATCTTTTACAGCCTGCATAAATATAGATAGAACACCAACAGAATTGGTCCCATTGGTAGCTAATCACACACTGCAATATTCCGCTCTAGATCTACAAAATTCATGTGTAACAGTGCAGAAGAAATAGGAGTGGACAGCTCTCTCTTGAGGAAGCGACACTCATGTCTTTTCCCTGAACCATTCCCTTTTGAAAATCCAGACTCCATACTTTCCTTCTGCTGCTGGTGTTCAGAGCAGACACAGTGAGCGCCAGGGAGGTCCTAAGGCCCATGGGCATTAAAACAGAGCTCAGCTGCAGATGTATCTGTTATTCAAACAGATCTCGAAGCCAGAATGTAAGCAATAAACACACAAATATTCTTCATATAAACATGGAATTTTAGAGCTGATTGGGCACCCATGTCCCTTCATTTCCAGGATGCATAAACTAAGGCTGGGCGGTGAGAACCGGTTAGTTTAGTCCCTGAGAAATGCCCACAATACCCTCGTGTTCACCTCTGTCAGTTCTGTGATAACTCTGGCTGCTGGCTGTCCCAGGATTCCCATGCAGCCTGGCCCTTCTTGCCGCCAACCGCGTCTTGCTTATTCCCTTCCCTATTCTTACCTCTTCCTAAGACAGGAGCATGCCACCTCCTAGCCCAGGCCAACCCCCTTCCCCAGTGTTCTTGGGCCTCCCTCAAATAACTATTTCCCCAGTCTCCTCAAGTCTTTCAGCCCATGGCCTTGCTTGGATCATCACCAGGAAAACGAATGTTATCAGGAGAGGGTGCAATTCCAAGATTGTTGTTTATATTTTGGATCCATTTATTTAAATGCATCCTTATCTGTCTCTGTTTTCCTGGCTCAGAGAACAAGATGTCATCCTTCATAAGGCTGAACTGAAGACCAGCACTCTGCATCCTGTCCCTCCTGCCCCCTTGGGGAGAAAACTCCCTCAGCTGTCTACTCGTTAATGTTCAATTTCTCTTTCTCCTGATTCTTTCCTTGACACATAAAATTTTCAAAGGTCTTCCACCTTTAAAATATCCTTTAATTGTTAATGCCCCTCTGTCGGCTGCCATGTTTCTCTCTCTTCCCTCCTCAGCTAAGCTTCTGATAAGTAAACTCAGTCTGTATGTCCTCATTTTCTACTCTGGCCTTGACCCTGCAGACTGCCTCCAGCCCTCCCTGTCTATGGTGAGTACGTGTTATTTGGTCACTCAACCTCGCTAATGTATTCTTGACTTCCTTTTGGGGAACTCCTTCTTCCTCGTGGGGTGGCTTGTCATTTCGGGGCCCTGGACAGCAAGGGATGAGCATATGAACCAACTTGGAGGAGTCAGATGCTCTGTCCCCATTATGGGAACCCCAAGCACAGTGAAAATGGCCCGGAAGTTGTCGGCACGTGTCCTCTCCGCACCAGCACCTTGACCAGCCTGGCTGTGACGTCCCTCTGCTCACTGGCCCTCTGGACTTGGTGCCTTCTTTCCTGTCTGTTTGCAGGCCTTCTTCTTCTCACCAACATGCTGAGCTCCTAACATTCTTCCAGTAGATTTCCCTTTGGTTTAAATTAGCCTGAGTTGATTTCTGTTGCATATAATCAAAGGACCCTGATGGGTCATCCCTCTGAAACTACTCAGGCAGAAGGTCACCAAAGACCTTTTCCTTGTTATATCCAGTGGCTAGTTTTCTGCCTTTAGATTACATCCTCTCTTTCTGCAGCATCTCCTCTGTGTCCCTTTCTCCATGTCACTCTCACTCAGTCCTTCAGAGCACATCCAGCTCTCTGTGCTAAAGCATTCATTTACTCCATGTTCATTTTGAACACATTTCTGCCATTTCCCTTAGGGGCCCGTGGTTCCCTCTTCCTAGAGCACCCTTCTCTCCCTTCTTTGCTGATGAAATCCTAGTTGCTCCTCCACACTCAGCCCCATGCACTTCCTCTGGGAAGCATTTATTGACAAACCCCTCCAACCTCAGCTCTCAGGCTGATGAGGGGCCTCTGGTAGGAACTACCAGAGCATTCTGAAACCTCTGTCTTAGACAGAGGTTTGCTTCCCCATTCCTGTGGACATGCTTAATTTATCTTTGTAGCTCCAGCCTCTTGTGTCTATACACACTGTTGGGTGTATACCCCTGGCTCGTTTCCTGAAGGAATTCCCTCCCACCTGTATGTGCTTTCCTGTCCACTCGCCCCTTTCAAAACTTGTACCTTCAATCTTTGCTTCCAATTGCATCTTCTTTTCAGACTCCCAATTATGCTCATGTCTACCCTACCACCACCGCCACCACCCACACACTCAGCCCCACAGATGCATGCCCCCCCCCCGCCCCCCGCAGTGTGAGCACATCCTGAGCTTTGCTTACCTCTAGGTGCTGCTCCATCTCTTTCCTTTGATTTACGTCTCCAAGAACAAGCTACTCTACTGTCCTTACCACACACAGAGCCACTGTTCCATCGCCACTGCATTCATGGTTATCACACCACCTAAACCTGGTGTGTACCAAAGACGGGGCGGGGGGTGCCCTGTGGAATTGTGGAGAGAACATGGGCTTTGGAACGAAACATTCTAGACATTCCAGCTCTGTGCCCTTGGCCAAATTATTTCTCACTGAGCTGTAGTTTGCTAACTTTGAAAATAGAAATCTTCATATGTATCTTAGAGGGTGACCATGATAACTAAAATAAATAAGGCTTGTTCAGTCATTTAGCAGAATGCTTGGCACAGAATAGATGCTCAATACATTTTGTTGTTTACCTATCTTACCCCTGAGGTACCTGGCCTCTCTGCAGCTTTTGTCAACACTGCTTACCTTCTCCTTCTCATTGAAACTGTATCAACTCTTACTCAGGATTCTGGGGTCTCTTAGTGCTTGCCTTATTTCTCTGGTACATCATATTCAGTCTCCATTCTGAGCTCTTCTTTCCCTGTCTGCCTCTAAATATAGATATTCTCTGGTGCTCTGTCTTCACTTCTGCTCTTCTTTCTCTCTCTGTTTTTTCCCATAAATGCCATGCTTCTGTTATAGTGGTTATCACTTTGCATTTTAACTTTTTTGTTTGTCTGTCTTTCTATCCCTTAGGTCATGTCATATCTTTTCATCTTGCTATCCCCAGTCTTGCCCAAAGGCTAGCACATAGTAGATGCTCAGTAAACGAAGGGAGAATCACACATTTCATAGTTAGTCTGTATGTCTTTCTGGAAAGCCCCTATTGTTCATTCAGTGTCCCAAACTCAGCATGTCCAAAATGAATCATGTTGATTCCTTCTAAAGCCGGCTTTTCTTTTTTTGGAGGGGAGGGGTAGAGAGAAGGGTTACTCTTCTTGGTTAATATTCTTCACATCAATCCAAGTCATAATGGTAGAAACCTTGTTCACACTTCAGTTCTTTTCCCTTATCAGCATCCCCAGGTAACACCCAAATTGTGTGTCTCCCATAAATTCCCAATGCCACTGCCACAACTCAAGTCCATGTCATCTTTCACCAAGAGTCTTGCTCCAACCTGACTTGTCTCCATGCCTTCTGTCTCCTTTCTAACCCTTTCTGCAGTGGCTGCTAGAACTGTCTTTCAACAACACTAATTAGAACATATGATTCACCAGCTTGATGCCTTCCATTACAACAAACACGCCACCACTCCCTGCGTCTACCTTTTCCTCCTCCTAGGGAGGCCACAGCTAGCCTTCCAGCCTCAGTTAGCTGCCCTTCTGCATCAGCCCTCACAGCTACATCAGACCACTTGCTCTTTCCCATTGTTCCATTTGCTCCCTTTCTCTGTGTTTTTCCTACAGTGGTTACGGCCCTGTTTCTCCCAACAGACCCAGCTCTTCGCTGTGTTCTCCGTGATGTCTCTTATGTTTCCTCAGGCAGAATTAGCTCTGCACTGGTGCTGTCATCCTTGTGACTCACATGTATTATAGCTCATTGCTTAAATGGTTTCCTATTACATTTTTATGTTCCTTGAGGACAAGTGCATCACAAACATCTTTGTATCTCTTAGTGCCATGGATACAGTAGGTGTATCATTGGAGATGTCGTGTTAGAAAGAGAGTAGAAAGCCTACTTTTGGGTTAATTTGTGAATAAGACAAAGTGGGCTCTTTTGTTAGTTTTCTAACATTTTAAAGAGGGGGACTGAGAAAACCTTTGGGCAGCGAAAACCTCAAAAGTTCAGTGGGGCAGCTAGGGAGTCATCCTTCCTGGAGGAGCAGACTGGCATGGCGGGGTCAACAGAGGGTCCCTCTCCTGCTGCTGAGAGCTCAGTACCAGTTAGTGCCTTGCTTCCTGGGTGGTACGCTGGGGGCAGGTGCCATGAGGTGTGGCAGTGTCTGGGTGGGAATCATCACAGGCTAGAGTACCGACGTTGCTCCTTTTTCCCTAGTTTTGCATTAAAGTTATGGAGGGAGGTAAGGCTTGAATTGGCTACATTAATATGATTGTTGAGATGGCTGATGGTAGATTGAAATGGTGAGGAATGTTTGTTGAACGAGTATAAGTAAATCAAAGGCTAATACTATAATTACCCAGGTCACAAAATATCACTCTTAAATATCCAGTTCATTAAAAAAGACCTATGAAAGGCAATAATGAGAGTTCAAGACAGAAAAACTGTAGTAATGGCCATAAAAAGATTTGTCTCTTCCCTTTTAGGTATGAGTTTGATGTCTTAGAATAACTTGAGAGATTTTGTACAAATATTGTTGGTGTTTTGTACTGTTAGGCATTACCTAGGTTATTCCTACTATCAAACATTATTTCCACATTTTATAAAGGGGCAACCTTGCCTCTCTCTTGCTTCTTCCATTGATCCTGGATCTGGTGGCTTTTGGAGAGAAGCAGATGTTCTTTGTTGTACCTGACAGGGGCACTTGGAATCTTAATATACCTTGCATGTGAATTAGAGAGTTAATTCTGACATTTAGTGTTCATCTTAAGCTTCTTTCTTTTGTTACTCTTTTAGTAACTAATGTGAAAGAAATCCCAAGTCAACCTCTCTGGGTTGATAATAATCTTTAATGCATCCATTTTGGTGGTTCCATGCATCCTCTACATTGATAGAGGTTAACATCTCTGGCCTTGACTTCTCTTAGCTCCAAAACACTTTATCACCTGTTATCAGAACTCTTCAGAGCAACTCAAAAATAATTTTCCTACATGACTATGAGAAATCATTTGGATTTTTAATAAACACATTCTAATGAGGTCTTCATAAAACTGACTAAATATGTTTAGAAATCATTAGCTTAAATTACCAGTGCAAAAATCTCCTTTGGGAGTCCCACAGATTTCGTTATAAGATTTTTGGCAGATGGATTAGTATAACAACACAACAGAGTTTCTGCATCTCCACACAAACGGTGTAAATGGGAATGCCTGGGAAACAGGCGACTGGATAAAAAGCTCAATGTCCCTCAGGTGGGTTCATTAAAGAGTGAAAACAATCACAACACATTCCGGAGCAATTTAAATGCCAGGTGTGCAGCCGGCAGGTGCCAGGGAAACTGACAAGGGTCCCTTCCCAGAACATACGGGCTGAAAGGCGATGCACGGTGGTGACAAGGAAGTCTTAGATAATGACAGGTCCTGGCAGCTGTACCGGGGACCCCGCTGGAGGGAAGTGCAGTGTCTGTGTCTTCGGCACCAGGTGCTACCAACAGGGAGGGCTTCCCAGGGGCTCCAGCACCGGCAATTACAGCCGCCTAATGCAGAGCGCTTTGGGGCAAAAATCAGGGGAAAGCGGGTTCCCAGCTCTGACTTAATGAATCAGCAGCAAGCCTGTGTAAACAAACACATATCTGCCTAGCTCATGCCTAATTCATGAAGGACACACCATGTGCAGTAAACATGGTAAGTAGGTAGTTGCTGCCCTTAAAAACCATGTCATTTTGATTTTTTTCGGCAGTTTGTTCTTGCTGTTTTTAAGCATGGAAAATGGGGAAGTAATCTCTAAACAAATGTGCGGGATTAACAATGGGAAGTAGCTTGGGAAAAGGGTAGTGCATTTTCCTGGAGGGAATGTGACCTCTTGTCAAAACCCCCAAATCATGCCAGGCATTTCAAGGACAGATGCCATTAAATTCATTACTAATTGAAGGCGGACCCATCCATGGGAGCTGACGGGTAACGAGGTGAGCATTCTTCAGAGCTGACCACATTCCCACAAACCTGGTAAGGATTTGGAAGGATTTTTTTTTTTTTTAATAAGCTTACCAGACCTAAAATTATTGAGTTCCTTTAAGCCTATGGGCTTTCATTTATGGTTAACCCTGAAACCTAGTCATCCTCTCCCCTGCATACTTTAAAAAAAATTTTTTTTATTGTTATGTTAGTCACCATACATTACATCATTAGTTTTAGATGTGGTGTTCCATGATTCATTGTTTGTGCATAACACCCAGTGCTCCATCCCCTGCATACTTTTTTTAATAAAGATTTTATTTATTTATCTGACAGAGAGATAGAAAGCACAGATAGAGTGGCAGGCAGAGGGAGAGGGAGAAGCAGGCTCTCCGCCGAGCAGTGAGCCTGACGTGGGGCTCGATCCCAGGGCCCTGGGATCATGACCCGAGCTGAAGGCAGACGCGTAACCAACTGAGCAACTCAGGCGCCACTCCCCTGCATACTTTTAAAAGCTGGGATTTCCATGGTTACTTGTCCGAAGGAATAGTTTCCACCCCAAGAACCAAAATGACTATCCTATATGGGGTGGGTCCAAGTGCCTGATGGAAGGAACAGACCACCACTGCATGGCCTTTATTTTTTCTTTTTCCAAAGCCAGGTGACTCAAAATGCAAATGCAAATATGTGCAATTTGAGGTGGTGAATAACTTTTAAGGAGTATGGTCACGGCGAAAATAAGGCACCGTGCCAGCAGTTTCCAGTTCTCTCTCTCCTTATCGTCCACAGGCAGTCAGCAGGTATTTGTGAAATGAACGCAGGATTCAGAATCCACCAAACATACATTTCGGGGAAAGAAACCCACGTACACGAAAACAGAGATCTTCTTTAGCCTAGCTCTTCCATGTTAACCTAGCATAGGCTAATTGCTCTCTGACACTGAGTTGGAGGAAATCTCCTTCATTCATTTCATTGGGCAGTTACTGAGTGCCAGAAGGCAGAGACCAAAAATTCTGGTGGTGTGGAACACTTATTTTTCAGGAGTCATTACTGCTTTCACAGCAAAAGAATGGGATGAAAAAGATAACTATAGACATCACTGTAGGTCTTAGGTTTGTTGGTGGAAAGGTAAGAGTGACACTAATACCTATATTTACGAAGTCCTCAGAATGGGCTGGGAATTTCTCTAACCACCTGACGCATAGAAATTCACTTAATGTTTACAAGAACCCTATGAAGCAGGTGCCATGACATCCCCACTGCCCAGGTGAGAGGTGGGTGGCAGAGAGGTTGGGTGGCCCCTTCTAGGCCAGGTATCCAGTGAGCACCTGCCACCCCAGTCTCTAAGCCAGCTCCCCTGCTCTGTGTTCCAGCAGAGGGAACTGAAAGTCAAGAAACAGTTTTTGTACTTTCGGGACATAAAATATTGCTTTGTAAGTTTTTATACTTCACGTATTGGTCTCCTGGTATCTATCCCATTGTCTTATCACATTATATCCTTTATCGTACAGAAAGTTTTCCATTTTAATATAAGGTCAGATGTCCCTGTTCTTTCCTTAGAACATTGAACCTTTGGTATCTTTGAAACATTCTTTAAAAAAAAAAGGTCATAAATATTTTCCTTCATATTTTCTTCTAAAAGTTTTATTTTATTTTTATTTTTTTAAAAGATTTTATTTATTTTTTGACAGAGAGAGAGACAGCAAGAGAGGGAACACAAGCTTGGGGAGTGGGGGAGAGGGAGAAGCAGGCTTTCTGTGGAGCAGGGAGCCCGATGCAGGGCTTGATCATGGCCCGAGCCAAAGGCAGATGTTAACGACTGAGCCACCCAGGCGCCCCTCTTCTAAAAGTTTTAAAGCTTAATTTACAGTTAACTTAAGTTTTAAAGCTTAATTTAAAGCTTTATTTGGTATTCATTTTTGGATGTTTTATGATTTTTTCTTTTTTGTCCATATGAATAACCAAATGTCCCAACTCAACTGATTGCAAAGCTCATGCTTTCTCCACATATGGCCATAGTCAACATCTGGTCTATTTTGACCTGTTGGTCTGTTTCTCTCTTCCCAATCTGTGGGACTTATAATTTTCTATTTTCCTATGTCCTTGGCTGGTTTTGATGTCAAGGTTATACTAGTCTCCTAAAATAAAGTGGGGGAGCAGTCTTGCTTTATCTCTTCTCTTCAAATAATTTTTATAAGATCCAGATTCTCCATTCCTTGAAATATTTAGTAGAACACACCTGTAAATACATTTGGGACTGGTGCTTTTCCATGGGTCAGTTTTTAACCATAATTCACTTTTAAATTAATGTCTGTTCAGAATTTCTGTTTATTTTTGAGTAAGTGTTGGAAAATCATATTTGTTAAGAAACTTACCTAACTTATGTCAATTTCAAATTTATTGTTAGTTACTATATTATCTATTAGGATAAAAGAATCTTTATCCTATTCCAAATATCAAGAGCTTTTGGCTTTTTATTTTTTACTTCAGATTGCCAGATGTCTGTCTAGTTCATGAATCTTTTCACAAAGCCTTTTTGATTCTGTTGATTTTTTATTATTGTTTCTTTGCTTTTTACTTAATAATTATCTGCTCTTCTATTTATTATGTCCTCTTTTCTTTAGTTGTACTCTGTTCTTCACATATCTTCTTGAATTAGATGCTTAGTCTCTCTCCTTTTCTAACAACATTTAAAACATATACATCCTTTTAGGTACTATTTTATTTGCACCCTATAAGTTTACTCTCTGATACTTCTTTTTTTTAAATTTATTTTTTATTTCTTTACTTTTTTTATTCTTATGTTAATCCCCATACATTACATCATTAATTTTAGATGAAGTGTTCCATGATTCATTGTTTGTGCATAACACCCAGTGCTCCATGCAGAATGTGCCCTCCTCAATACCCACCACCAGGCTAACCCATCCTCCCACCCCCCTCCCCTCTAGAACCCTGTTTGTTTTTCAGAGTCCATCGTCTCTCATGGTTCGTCTACCCCTCCGATTTCCCCCGCTTCATTCTTCCCCTCCCACTACCTTCTTCTTTTTTTTTTCTTAACATATATTGCATTATTTGTTTCAGAGGTACAGATCTGAGATTCAACAGTCTTGCACAATTCACAGCACTTACCAGAGCACACACCCTCCCCAGTGTCTATCACCCAGTCACCCCATCCCTCCCACCCCACCCCCCACTCCAGCAACCCTCAGTTTGTTTCCTGCGATTAAGAATTCCTCATATCAGTGAGATCATATGATACATGTCTTTCTCTGTTTGACTTATTTCACTCAACATAATACCCTCCAGTTCCATCCACGTCGTTGCAAATGGCAAGATCTCAATTCCTTTTGATGGCTGCATAATATTCCATTGCATATATATACCACTTCTTCTTTATCCATTCATCTGTCGATGGACATCTTGGCTCTTTCCACAGTTTGGCTATTGTGGACATTGCTGCTATAAACATCGGGGTGCACGTACCCCTTCATATCCCTACTTTTGTATCTTTGGGGTAAATACCCAGTAGTGCAATTGCTGAATCATATGGTAGCTCTATTTTCAACTTTTTGAGGAACCTCCATACTGTTTTCCAGAGTGGCTGCACCACCTTGCATTCCCACCAACAGTGTAGGAGGGTTCCCCTTTCTCTGCATCCCCGCCAACATCTGTTGTTTCCTGACTTGTTAATTTTAGCCATTCTGACTGGTGTGAGGTGCTATCTCACTGAGGTTTTGATTTGGATTTCCCTGATGCTGAGCGATATTGAGCACTTTTTCATGTGTCTGTTGGCCATTTGGATGTTTTCTTTGGAAAAATGTCTGTTCATGTCTTCTGCCCATTTCTTGATTGGATTCTTTGTTCTTTGGGTGTTGAGTTTGATGAGTTCTTTATAGATTTTGGATACTAGCCCTTTATCTGATATGTCATTTGCAAATATCTTCTCCCATTCTGTCGGTTGTCTTTTGTTTTGTTGACTGTTTCCTTTGCTTTGCAAAAGCTTTTTATCTTGATGAAGTCCCAATAGTTCATTTTTGCCCTTGCTTCCCTTGCCTTTGGCGATGTTTCTAGGAAGAAGTTGCTTCGGCTGAGGTCGAAGAGGTTGCTGCCTGTGTTCTCCTTTAGGATTTTGATGGACTCCTGTCTCACATTGAGGTCTTTCAACCATTTGGAGTCTATTTTTGTGTGTGGTGTAAGGAAATGGTCCAGTTTCATTCTTCTGCATGTGGCTATCCAATTTTCCCAACACCATTTGTTGAAGAGACTGTCTTTGTTCCATTGGACATTCTTTCCTGCTTTGTCAAAGATGAGTTGACCATAGAGTTGAGGGTCCATTTCTGGGCTCTCTATTCTGTTCCATTGATCTATGTGTCTGTTTTTGTGCCAGTACCATACTGTCTTGATGATGACAGCTTTGTAATAGAGCTGGAAGTCCGGAATTGTGATGCTGCCGGCTTTGCTTTTCTTTTTCAACATTCCTCTGGCTATGCGGGGTCTTTTCTGGTTCCATACAAATTTCAGGATTATTTGTTCCATTTCTTTGAAAAAAGTGGATGGTATTTTGATGGGGATTGCATTGAATGTGTAGATTGCTCTAGGTAGCATTGACATCTTCACAATATTTGTTCTTCCAATCCATGAGCATGGAACGTTTTTCCATTTCTTTGTGTCTTCCTCAATTTCTTTCATGAGTATTTTATAGTTTTCTGAGTACAGATCCTTTGTCTCTTTGGTTAGATTTATTCCTAGGTATCTTATGGTTTTGGGTGCAATTGTAAATGGGATCGACTCCTTAATTTCTCTTTCTTCTGTCTTGTTGTTGGTGTATAGGAAAGCCACTGATTTCTGTGCATTGATTTTATATCCTGCCACTTGACTGAATTCCTGTATGAGTTCTAGCAGTTTTGGGGTGGAGTCTTTTGGGTTTTCCACATAAAGTATCATATCATCTGCAAAGAGTGAGAGTTTGACTTCTTCTTTGCCGATTTGGATACCTTTGATTTCTTTTTGTTGTCTGATTGCTGTGGCTAGGACTTCCAATACTATGTTGAATAGCAGTGGTGATAGTGGACATCCCTGCCGCGTTCCTGACCTTAGGGGGAAAGCTCTCAGTTTTTCCCCATTGAGAATGATACACATTCTTCTCTAGTGCCCATGGAACATTCTCCAGAATCAATCACATCCTAGGTCATAAATCAGGTCTCAACCAGTACCAAAAGATTGGGATCATTCCCTGCCTATTTTCAGACCACAATGCTTTGAAACTAGAACTCAATCAAAAGAGGAAAGTCGGAAAGAACTCAAATACATGGAGGCTAAAGAGCATCCTACTGAAGAATGAATGGGTCAACAGGAAATTAAAGAAGAATTAAAAAAATACATGGAAACCAATGAAAATGAAAACACAACTATTCAAAATCTTTGGGATGCAGCAAAGGCAGTCCTAAGAGGAAAGTATATAGCAATACAAGCCTTTCTCAAGAAACAAGAAAGGTCTCAAGTACACAACCTAACCCTACACCTAAAGGAGCTGGAGAAAGAACAGCAAATAAAGCCTAAACCCAGCAGGAGAAGAGAAATCATAAAGATCAGAGCAGAAATCAATGAAATAGAAACTAAAAGAACAGTAGAACAGATCAACGAAACTAGGAGCTGGTTCTTTGAAAGAATTAATAAGATTGATAAACCCCTGGCCAGACTGATCAAAAAGAGAAGAGAAATGACCCAAATCAACAAAATCATGAATGAAAGAGGAGAGATCACAACCAACACCAAAGAAATACAAACAATTATAAGAACCTATTATGAGCAACTCTATGCCAGCAAATTAGATAACCTGGAAGAGATGGATGCATTCCTAGAGATGTATCAACTACCAAAACTGAACCAGGATGAAATAGAAAACCTGAACAGACCTATAACCACTAAGGAAATTGAAGCAGTCATCAAAAATCTCTCAAAAAACAAAAGCCCAGGGCCAGATGGCTTCCCAAAGGAATTCTACCAAACATTTAAAGAAGAATTAATACCTATTCTTCTGAAACTGTTCCAAAAAATAGAAATGGAAGGAAACCTTCCAAACTCATTTTATGAGGCCAGCATTACCTTGATCCCAAAACCAGACAAAGACCCCATCAAAAAAGGAGAATTACAGACCAATATCCCTGATGAACATGGATGCAAAAATTCTCACCAAAATACTAGCCAATAGGATCCAACAGTACATTAAAAGGATTATTCACCATGACCAAGTGGGATTTATCCCTGGGCTGCAAGGTTGGTTCAACATCCGCAAATCAATCAATGTGATACAATACATTAACAAAAGAAAGAACAAGAATCATATGATCCTCTCAATAGATGCAGAAAAAGCTTTTGACAAAGTACAGCATCCTTTCTTGATCAAACCTCTTCAAAGTATAGGGATCGAGGGTACATGCCTCAATATCATAAAAGCCATCTATGAAAAATCTCTGATACTTCTTTATTCATGGTTCGAACTATGTTCTGATTTATATCAGGGCATTTTACTTTGACCCATGCGTTGGTGGAAGTGCTTTCTCACGCAGATCCTCAGTGAAGACTGATCTACCTCCTTTTTACTTCCCGGTTCTGGTGCCTGGCTGGCTTTCCTCCTTCTGCCTCCCTCCACCTTCCCCTGGACAGTCCTTTCTCTGAGTGTCTACCTTTTGTGGCAGCCTCAGTTCAAATTCCTAGTCCTGCACAGGCCTAAGACATTATCTCCTGTTCTCAGTGGGCTGTAAAACCCAAGATCCATGATTGTGAAGGTTGAGGCCCGCCCCCCACTCCCTCCAAGACTGACCCTCCCCATGCACCCAGCCTCCAGAGAATAGTGGCTGTGTCCACTCTCTGTCTGGTCCTCATTCTTCTGGTTTCTAGTAGTTTCCTTTTTTGAGAGCTAAGCTAAACATTTTTAACATATATATTTACATTTACAGGTGATTTATATGTATATTACATACAAACATATGAAAACACATATTTATATTTTATCTAGAATTTCTAGATGTTCGTAGGACGAGGGTTTTCAGATTATTTAGTTTGCTATTTTTGCTAGCATTCTAAGTATCTCCCACTTCTTAATGTCTCTCTTCTTGAGTTGCATCTCCTGATACTTCTGAAAATCCTTTTTTGGAAAGAGCTTTATTGAAGTGTAATTGATATACAATTACAACATACAATGCTTCATGGGTATAACTTGGTGAGTTTCGACATATGCGTACATCCTGATGGCATCACTATAATCAAGGTAATAGACATATCCAATGCCTCCCCAAGTTTCCTGTGTCCCTTTGTTGTTTCATTTTTTGTAAGAACACTCAACATGAAATGTACCCTCCTAACAAAGTAGGTGCACAAAACCATACTGTTAACTATATAAGCACTATTTTCCCCAGCAGATCTCCAGAATTTACTCATCTAGTGTAACTGAAACTTTGTACCCACTGAACATCAACTCCACATTTCTCCCTCCTCCCAGCTCTTGGCAACCACCACAGTATCCTCTGCTTCTATGAATGTGACTATTTTGGATAATTCATGTAAGTAGAATCATGTATTTTGTGACTGGCTTATTTCACTTGACATGATGTCCTCCAGGTTCATCCACATTGTTGTAAATGGCAGGATTTCCTCATTTTTTAAGGCTGACTGAGAATCTTAAGAAACAACCCCTGGATGGCGTCTGCCCCCACATTTCACTTCTAGGCTTAATCTCCAGGCTTCCCTTGCTGCTGAGGGTCAATCTCAGAAGGTCAACCTTCTCTAAGAAGTAAAGGGTTCTTGAGTGGAACAGAGCTATGGACCCTACTATAAAACAAAGCAACTGCACCCTGTGTATTTTCTCATTTTTAAATTTCACTTTGGAAATAATCCCACCACTACCGAGGTCATAACTATGGAAGCATTTCCTGGTTAAACAAAAATAGCTCTCATTACCAGTTCCTCCAGACAAAGTAGTACAAGACTTTGGGCACAGATGATGATCTCTGTTTTACAGGTTAAGAAACAGAGGACCAGGAAAGGAAAAAGTAAGCAAGAGGAGATGCGGGAATGCCCTGCTAATGATTGCACCCAGTGCTGTACACTGTTTTTAGAGTCAATTTTCCTGAGTTAGAATGCAGTCATGTCTAATGCAGCACCCATTGAGTTTTGACACCCAACAACAAGTGTTCGTGCTTAGAGGTGTTTTTGTGTGCTCAATATAGCCAGATAACAACTGCTTTTAAATCTTGAGTGCCTTTCCTGTCTGTTGCTATCACAACAAATGAAAGCAATTCAGTCTATGTTTACTGATAATTTATAAGCAAGTGCAGCAAGCGATAGGAGGCAATGCAGTAGTTCATGATTTCTGGAGTACACATGATACTTCAAAAGCCTATTCTTGCCTTACTTCACGTTACCAGCTGAGCAAGGAACACGTGGCGGTGTATGTGGAGAGCCGACTTACCCTTCCCACTTCCACGAGGTTGGTGACCATTATGATGCTTGCGGTGTTTTCGTGCCACACCATCCTCCAGAAGTCATAGATGGTCTCTTGCATTGGTCCTGCAGCAAAATGGAACATAGGCCTTTTTTTTTTTTTATAAGTTTGCAACTGGAAAATTTCCGGGGCTTGCAAGTAAACTGACTAATATCCATAGGCAGTCCCCTCACTCTTATAGATGACTTGGCTCTCCTTTCTAGTGTTGATGCAAATGGGGACTCTTTCTCAAACAGCACCTACAGAAATACTGAATTTTTCATTCATGGTTGAATTTTCTCATGTCATCAAACGTATTTGCATTTGAGCTCTTTCTACCCCTCTTAAACTACTGCTGTGAAAGAAAGTTATTTCTCCATCATTTAGCTATTTATCTCCATAATACTCAAGAGTGAAATTTTTAAAAAGTGGGTAACATTACTCTTCCTGCTAACAACTGGCAGATATCCCAGGGAAATGGCAGAAAGAATGAAATGAGCCTCTATAGGAAAAATGGCCTTTTCTTGTTTCTATGTTTTTCTTATTCTGTGCTGTCAGAGTAATCCTTTTTTTTTTCACCTGACTTCCAAAAGTGAGAGAGAAATTAGACTTTTAAGCAGTTGTACTTCCTGTCACTGAACATGATCAGCATCTTGGGCTCAGCTCTTGGGATCTGAGTATTCAAAAGCTCTTTCTTATGGACTGGGAAGAAAAAGGGGAGACAGGCATTATAAAACGTCATTTCTATAGGCACTAGCAGGTACAGGAAGTTGGAATATAAAATTTCTTTGAATCCAGATTTGTAAAAACCCTAATCTCTACCTTATGCTCATGCATATTTGAGGGTGTAAGCATCACAGTATAAATCTTTATAAGACAAGCAGAAATGCAAGGAAATGAGAGGAGTATAACTTCAAAGGCATGAGAGTCCCATGATACGTGTGGAATCATACAAATGTTCAGGCACATGCTGGGACCAGGACCCAATCGTACCATAGGATCTTGACATTGCAGATTACTGGATTTGAAGCTCAAATATTTGGATTTGAGATTTGCCTCTGTCTTTTAACTGGCTGTGTGATTTTGGACAAGTTAGCCACCGTGAGCTTCAGTGTCATCATCGTTCTTTATCTACATACTGATTTCAATACACTTCTCAGGGTTATTTTGAGGGTCCATGGAGTTAACGCATACTCAGGCATTTTATAAATAGCAGAGCATTAGAACAAAGGCAAGGTGTGTTTAAAGATATTTATGAATGGTCCTTCCTTGGCTAAGGTTTGGACACTGAGCAATGGTGGCATACCTGGGGGCCCCCTTCAATCACCTTCCATTCATCTTGACCAATTATCAGCTGGTTCTTGTGTAATTTTTCTTCTCCTGCTTTGCCATCAAAACCTCCTTCCCATCTGTCCACAACACAAGCTTCTGTCATTCCTCCTCGCTGCTCTGACTACACACTCACTTTTCCCGTGAAAACTGACTCCACCTCCTGATGTCTCTGAGGCTCGTCCCTTTATAGGACCATGCACGCCACCTCTCACAAAGCTGTGCCTGTCATTTCAGCCCATGTCCCTTGGCATGTGTGTGCCATTCTCTTGATGTATGGGCTGAAGATTTCAATGACTTCAATCTAAGGTTACAGAGGGGACAAGTAAACATTGGATCTTCTCTATTACTACCTTTCTAGCTCGTGGAAAGGAACATTCACAGCTTGTCACTTATTCACAAGAAAAAAAAATACCCCGAGTCTATCTTTGTGTAAACAGATAGTCTTCCCAGCATACCCTCCAAACAAAGGGGTAGCCCAGACACTTTCTGCTTCCTTCACTAGATACACAGGCCTGTGCCACCTACTCTGAAAGTTCCAGAAACGGTTCTGATGACAATGGTTATAGTGGATGAATCAGATACTCCAGCATCATGGAAGGCATGTGCCTACAGAAGAAAAACTATCTCTCTCTTCAGTGCCCGAGATGAGTCACCCCAAAGATATTCCAGGCTCAGGGCAAGTTCCCAAGTGCAGCTCACTTACCCTTTCTTAGCTTTAGATTCCCTTGTGATTACTTCATTCCAGTTCCCCCTGGAGGGAAACATGGCTGTTATGGTTTACAATTTCCTTAGTGTGTTTACCTGGGACATGGCAGGAGCTCAATGAATAAATGAATCAGTCTGTATACATATGTATAAACTGTATTATTTATTATTAAAATCTATCTAAATATTAAATAATATTAATATATCATATATGCACGAATCCCCTCCTCGACTGATGTTTTGGAGATTATCTGTAGAAGCTGGAAAGCACATCGGTTTTACTCCTTTCCAATTCATTGAAAGTGGGGGGGCATCTTTTGCAAGGGTCTCTTCAGAATGAGAGTGATAATCATGCAGGCCTCAGAATGCTGTGATGGAACTGCTACCAACCACTAAGCAAATCACTCCTCTGTTTCCCAGACTCAACGCTTTGTATCTCAACTCAGCCCATTTCCCTAGGTAACCAGAATACAGTCCTGGCCTCCAGTAACTGTTCTCTACTGAGGACCATGGTTCTCAACTCTGGCTGCATATGTGTGCAGCTTTTAAAAAGTTCTTAGATCCCCTAGTTCCACCTACATCATTGCAAATGGCAAGATGACATTCTTTTTGATGGCTGAGTAATATTCCTTTGTGTATATATATACCACATCTTCTTTATCCATTTGTCTGTTAATGGACATCTGGGCTCTTTCCATATTCTGGCTATTGTTGATAGTGCTGCTATAAACATTGGGGTGCAGGTGCCCCTTTGAATCACTATGTTTGTATCCTTTGGGTAAATATCTAATAGTGCAATTGCTGGGTCATAGGGCAGCTCTGTTTTTAACTTTGAGGAACCTCCATACTCTTTTCCAGAGTGGCTGTACCAGCTTGCATATGCTAAGTGAAATAAGTCAGTCAGAGAAAGACAAATACTGTATGATTTCACTTGTATGTGGAATTTAAGAAACAAAACAGAGGGTCATGGGGGAAGGGAGGGAAAGATAAAATAAGATGAAATCATAGAGGGAGACAAACCATAAGAGACTCTTAACTCTAGGAAACAAAAAGGTTGCTGGAGAGGAGGAGGGTGGGGAGATGGGTAACTGGGTGATGGGCATTAAGGAGGGCACGTGATGTAATGAGCACTGTGCATTATACAAGATTGATGAATCACTGAACTCTACACATCTGAAACTAATAATACACTAATGTTAATTAACGGACTTTAAATAAATAAAATTTAAAAAAATTCTGAGATCCTAACCCAAAAGACTGATTTAATTGGCCTGGGGTGAGGTTAGGTCTGGGTGTGTTTTCATTTCTCTCCTGGTGGAGAACTGCAGATCCACAGCATCAGGAACGTTTGGCGCCATTTTCCAACCTATCAGGTGGTCTCATATGGAGATGTAATGTAATGATTGCTTTGAATCTACTGATGAGTCTAACTTTGTATACCAGCGATTTGAATCAAGGAATCCCATTTCTCTCTGATTTAGAAGGAACTTCACACATAGAATGTCATCTGGGAACATGGCTATACCACCTCACCAAGGGGCTGAGGCAGTTAAGGTGATAAGGTTGTTGTTGTTGTAGTTTTTAATGTTTACATAACTACATATGGGTTATCTTTAAAACAAAGGGCATTTATAAGCTTTAGTGGCTCACTTGGTTGATATAAATGGTAGTCTTGATGATTTTCTTACCTGCTGATGTAAAAAAAAGATTGGAATAGACTAAAAAAAAAACCAATTAGAATAGAAAAGTTAGACCAAAAAAAAAAGATTGGGATAGAAAAATGAATTAGGTCATTGTTCTATTCAATGCTAAAATCAGGACAGGTATCCAGAAGAACTAAAACAGCTTGGGTTAAGATCTGAAAATGAACTTGAATACAAAGATTATTCTAAGCAGATCCCAGAAAGAAAACAAACAAACAAACCATGCAATGCGAAGGTCCCGAGTCCCCAACACCTCTGATGCGGTTTTGCTTTGGTCTTCCTCATCTCTTCTCCCCTCCCGCCATGGGGTAAGTGCACCGTCAGTATTTGAGAGCAGCCCTTGGTGACACACCACATAACCATCTCCCTGACCTGGTCACGGTGGTGATAATAATAATAAAATAAATAATAATAATAATAAATAAAAAAAATAATAATAAAACTGCTCGGGGGCGGGCACCAGAGAGTCTTCTTGGCTAATGATTCAAGATATTTTCATGAATGCTCATTCAAATCTTGTTTCTTGTTTTTGTTCTTTTTGGAGGGGGGAAAAAAGAAAAAGGAAGGCACCCCAATTCAAGGTTTTTAAGGCAACATTGGTCAATCCTGTTTTTCTTTTCTCTTTGAAATTAGTCAAATTACTGAATAATATATTTCAAATTATTTCCTGAGACACGGATACATTCTGACTCAGAGATCTATGTCTTCTAACAAAATCAAAAAGCATGCCAGAGGCCGGGGCGGGGTAGGCTTTGCTGATCCCAAGGGCCACTCCCTTTGATTTTGGCAGCTCCTGGTGGGCGTCTGAGAGACCCTGGCCACCAGAAGCCTACAAATGCATGCCCGGGACACAAGGCAGTTACCCTGGCACCCACGCCCTCACAGGGCTAAGATTTGGGGGGAACATCAGTGGAGGATCAGTATTCCTCTGCCTCTGATGTCGGTCTCCCAAAAGCTGGTGTGGCAAACACCCTTACCATGAGGACAGTAGTAGGTCACTGGGGATCGCTCCCAGGCTGAACAAACGACTCCCAAGACAAGGAATCTACAACAACAGACAATGGACTCTGAAAAACTTCCCTCGCTCCAGGGACCAACAGTGGTGACCCACAGCTGTGGTGACCCACAGCTGCAGTGACCCACAGCCCCGCTGTCTGATTTCTGCAGGCTGTGGCTGTGCCTTACAGATGTTTGTACAATAGGCAAGAAGGTGATTCTCAGCAGTCGTCCCCTCATGGGACTAAAGCATCTGAAAGGTAAGGTCTCGAAATTTCAATATCAGGCCAATAATACATTCCATTTCCTTCACAATAGTTGGCTTACACGGACCTCTGCTGAGAAGAAAATGTACGTGGGGGCCATTCTGACCACCAACAAGCCTGGAAGGAACAGCAACAACAAAAAGGTCAGGGAGGACTAGAGCACAATTAAAAAAAATGAAAGGCAATGAAAAGCATAAGTGAAAGCCACTCAAGGATGGGCTCCATTGTGTTCAGATGAGTTCTCTAGTTCGTGGGAAGTGAGAGATATTAAAAATCATCATTTCAAATCTTGATAGAAGACTTGTATCTCTTCTTTTCACATTCTAATTTCTCTACATTGTGTTTTCTGTGTTACCTAGCGCCGCCCAAGAGGTCAAGGTCCTTAAGCTCATGATGGCATATTAAGAGTTTTTTGAAGGGAAGAAAGGTAGTACACATTCAAATTGCGATCCATCATAAATAGAATAATACCTAACTTCTTTGGGGCACTTGCTATTGCCCAGGTCTCATGTGAAGTATTTTATGTCTTATCTCATTCAGTTAAAAAATTGCAATCCTATGTAATTGGTGCTATGGTTCTCCCCCATTTTACTGAGAGGAGGGGAGGCCGAGGAAGTCAGGCACATTGTTGAAAGGCACACGACTAGTGGGTTGTCGAGCTGACCTTTGAGGTCTATCCCACCGTGTGACACTGCCTCCGTGCCAATGTCAAAAGCACCCCAGAAGGGTTCTAGCTGACAGGTGTGTGTGTGTGTGTGTGTGTGTGCAGTCATCACAATCTTGGCAAGAAGATAATAGAAGAAAACCCATGTCAACCACCTGAAACTACCTCTTCAAACGTGTTTTTTCTTTTTTCTACCAGGTTGATTCCTGCCTTTAAACCTCCCATGGGTCCCGATGCCACAGAATCAAATCCAACTTCTTGAGCATGGCCAGTCCCAGTCTCTTTCTCCACCACCCCAACCTCTCCTACGTCCTGAGCTGCCCCCACTCAGGAGCATTTCCACAGCAGACGCCCTCCTCCAATTGCTATCATCCTTCTCCTACACAGGTGTCAATTCAAGCCTGCAAGTCCTGTTGTCTCAGCTTGGCCCACTGAAGGTCACCCTGTCAGGCAGGTGTTCTGAGACCTGAGCCATGGCTCCCTGTTTCTTCAGACATTTACAGTCAGTTGTGATGCCAATGTTTTTAATGCACGTCTTCCTTGGTGGTCTGTGAATGTGGACCTGCCCATTCAGGTTACAGTTTCTCTGTGCCCAGTGGTCTTATACCTAGCTTGCTTCCCTCATTCATACCCCCTTGCTGGCCCCTGGTGGGAATTTGAGTGTGCAGCCTGTATCTATAGGTGAGCATTCAGCCTGCTCTGTGCCAGGCACTCCTCAAGGTATAGAAAGGATGCCAAGGTGAGTGATAGAAACATAGCCCCTACTTTCAAGAAGCTTGTACTTGTATAAGGTAGAGATAAGTCAAGAACATATCATCCTCTCATTTAAAGGAAGTAAGTATCCTAAGATACTTGAACTTCAAACTCAGCTATGCGCACCTCTGGAGACACACCGAGATTTTCCATGGGGCACATGACTAGTTTTAAAAGGATTCATTTCTAGATATGTAACTCTACGTGGATGCTACCAAAACTGATCTCCCTGAGAAGGAGCCCCTATGCACAGTGGTCTTTCTCGCACTTAACAAAACCCTCACCCATTTCAAATACTACGATGGGGCACTGCTCACGTATACAACCTACAGGTCTGAAACAAAGCAATCGACTGAAATATTGGCTCTGAAAATATACTGGGCTTCCTGCCTTCCTTGTCTGAAACGTATTTCTATTACGGGTAAAATCTGATGTTAGAAATGGGGATATTTTTTTAAATAATAGGAACATTTTATTTCTTACATAATGCCATTCAAACCTGTGCTTGATCATATTAGAGACTGTGGTATTTTGGTTCATGTTGGGATGCTCTGAATTCAGAACACTTGAAGCAGTAGAGGCTAGTAATGTTTATTCTTTTTTTTTTTTTTTTTTAGAGGGGGAGGAAGGGCAGAGAGAGAGGGAGAGAGAGAATCTTAAGCAGGCTCCATGCTGAGCACAGAGCCTGACTCAGGGCTCCATCTCACAACCCTGAGATCATGACCTGAGCCGAAACCAAGAATCGGACACTTTACCGACTGAGCCACCCAGGTGCCCCTGGTAATGCCTATTCTTTTAAATGCAAGTGGAATGTTTTGCTGGACCACCAAATTTTTCTGGATGAAACCCGTGGCTGAAAGTTTCATGTGTTTTCTTTCAGGTTAGACATGCTTCAATCCGTAAAGTAGTTAAAATATATTTATCACATATCATAAAATATTTATTCTAATTATATCAATCCTCATTTTATCTTAGAAAATATTTTAATATTGTCTATCTCCTTTTCACAAGTGGGCTCAGTGGACTGGAAAGCTGAGTCTAGCTACCAAAAGGCCAAGTCCAGAGGGAGCCGCTGAGCTCTCCTGCAGGATGTAGATGGATGTGTGTCTATGGTGGAGGGACCTATTTCATTTATTGAACAAAAACTCCCAATAAACAGGAATATGTTGAATATGAAGAGTAAAAAAGAGTAAATAAAGAGATGATGCTCTATATTGATTAATGAGAGGAACAATTTTTGACTATTTTACTCTAGATATATTAAAAAATGTTAAAATATTCCAAGGATGGCTCCCTGGGCATGCAGGTGGCTGGCAGAGACCAGAAGTGGAAATGTCCAGGCAGTGTGGAAATGTCTGGAGTCCTAAAGATAGTGGCAGCATGGCTCCAGGTGGTGATTCCTCTTGAGCAGCACACGGAGTATGGGGGTGCGAAGGTCATAGCAGCGGTGGGCAGGGTGACAGCCCTCTGGGTGGCCTCACACAGCTGGCACACTCAAGGTTACCTAGCGCAGAGGCTCACATTTGAATCAGACTGGGGAGAGCGAGGCTGCCCTTGGAGGGAGTTTTGGATGAAACTGAGCAGGATTCTTGCTGTCCCTAGTGCGAAGGAGCCAAGCGAGGGCCCTGGGCTGGAAAGGGGACCCGGGAAGGGAGATGACAAGGATGGTGAACAATGAACTGAGGCACGATGATGAGCTCCTCGGGCTAAGTGTGCTTTCTGTATTTACCATCGCGACTGTGTAAATTTCCACTTTAAGATGAGAGATAGGTTTAGGAGAATAAATGCCCTTGAAGCTGGGATTGCAACCCAGGACAATCCAGCTGTACTTTTTAGATTTCAGAATGGCCTCGGCAGACTGGGCGGGGGTGGGGCTTGTTCGTGAACGTCAATCCTCCACCTGTGACGTGACTGGTCCTGGGTGCGGGAGGGGTGGCTGTGCGTGGTGTGGGGTACACACTGAACGGTGGAAGTACAGACGGAAGGGGCGGGGACCCTACGGGCAAAGTAGCTGCAGAAAACCTAGGAGTCCTTGCTCTGGGCACTGGCCTGGCTTGGGCTTGGTCAAGTCCTACAGCATCCAGTTCACTCCATTAGGACTGAAGACGAGTGAAGGTAGAATTTGGATGTGGAAAAAGATCAGCCTAGGATTTATGCATTTATTTTAAAGCTCTTGCTCATAAATAAAAGGGTCCTAAATTTTTGATCCATTATTGTTACTGTTACTGCTGGCAATAATCTAGAATAAGTATTATGAAGTCAGTTATTCAACATTCAGAGCATTAGGTATCCCTTCAGTGGTTTCTGAATAAGTTTTTATTACAAAACTTACATGATTTCTCAATATGATTGTTCCATAGCACAATTATAATTTTACACTTAGTGGCTTTTCATTTGTGCAGTAGTGATATGTAAAAGGTAAAATATGCCACCATGTTTTATGGACTGTATCTGCCTCGTGTGTGTCACAAAAGTGATAATGGTGACCCAGAAAATAGTCAGCTTCTGCGTTAAAAATCCTTAACAACACTTATTTGATAGGTGCGTTTGCTCTTCCCTGAGGCTACTTATGTTAAAATCATGGAATTTTTATGAATAGTTTTTGGTTTCAGCTGTGGAACGTGGAAACCAAAGTTGAGATGGCTAGGTGCATGAGATGTGATTTGCTCATTTTCCTGAATTGCTAAGAATATCCTTACCCCCCACCCCCGAAATTACCATTTAAAAGAAACAATACAAATCAACTAAGGAATCAGAAGCAAACACTGAGGATTGTTCTATGATGGGGAAAACTTGGGAATACTTTATTTAACTTAAATTCAAAAATATAACTAGTAGCATGTTAAAATAGGATTTCTAAGGATAGCTCTACGTCCAGAATTACAGGGTTCAGAATGTTCAGCAGTCTACTGGAATTTTCATTTAGTGACAGTAAAAGAGAAAATAGGCACTGGAGCTATAATAAAATACACCTTTTTAGAAGCAGAGTCAAAAGCGATGACTAAAATAATGACATTAAATAGTGTTTTCAACTAATAATTTCAGTGGTTCGCACACAAAGATAAACCCCTTCTTACCCGGGAGTCAACTTTCCCGCTGCAAGTCTTTTCCCTTTGCCTGGCCCACTCAGGTGAGCAGCTACTTGCCAATTACCCCTTTTATTCTAAATTGGCTCACAGGTGTGTGTTCTTATAACCGAAAACCAGGCATGTACTTCCTGCCATATCCATTAGTAACATTTCCCCTCAAACACATAATCCACATGTTGATGTTTACAGTTCACTCATACCATTCCCTAAAATTGTCCTTTGAGACTGAAATAAGAAAGTGTGCCAACAGTGTGCAAAATATTCGTGGCTCTCCCTAGATGATTAGTTTCATGGAATGTTGGTTTCCAGGTGCATTACTAGAACATATGCAATCCTGATTGGACACCAAAAGGTCATATCAGATTTAATTAAGAGAAAATTGGTACAAAACAAACACTAATGGATGGACAGGCTGCACGCAGATTCTAAAATAGCCCAGGGAAGCCTCTGTCTATCGCATGAGTCATAACCCTTCAAACATTATCTCTGTTTTGGTTAATAATGTGTCTTTCATCTTATTCATTTATTCAATTAAAATAGTTATAAAATATTTAAAAACAAAAATGATAAAGAATAACATAGTACTCTTTGCTATGTCTTAATAAAGATATATTTAATCACTACCCATTTTCCACCTAAGAAATATAAGGCACTTGGTATTTTAAAATTCTAATCTCTCCTTTCCCATTTTTCATATTCATATTGTCTAGTATCTTAGTTCCAATGTGAGTTCATCCTACTCGATTAGTCATTATTATAATTCCTTTCTTTTCTATTGTAAATTTTTATGTACCTTCATTGTTTTTATTGTGGTTTTCCCTAATTTATCTTTGCTAGGATAAACTTCCTGCATTTCCACACCACTCTTAACTATGTCTCAAGTCACAGCAAAAATAGAGAAGCACATTTTTAAAAAAAGTAAACTGGAAACAAAATGAATCAAGTATTCTGAGTATTTTTTCCTTTCCCCTACCAGGAATTTTAAGACTGTTAAACAAGAAAATAAATGAAAACAGTAGCTTTGAGACCTAAGTTTGTCATAATATTTTTAGAAGTTTTTTTTCCCTTAAACAAAAGCTCCATGTGTTTTAAAATTAACTAGCATTTAAAAATAAAAATCTGTAAGATCACCCTTGGAAGTCTTCAAATAAATTTATCTGTCAAATAAATAAACAAAATCTTTAAAAAAAATAAAGTTTTTGAAAGTGATATAAATGTTTTAACTGTTTTTTTTTTTAAGATTATTTATTTATTTATTTGAGAGAGAGAATGAGATAGAGAGAGCATGAGAGGGGGGAGGGTCAGAGGGAGAAGCAGACTCCCTGCTGAACAGGGAGCCCAATGAGGGACTCGATCCCGGGACTCCAGGATCATGACCTGAGCTGAAGGCAGTCGCTTAACCAACTGAGCCACCCAGGCGCCCCTTAAATGTTTTAACTGTTAAGAAAACTTAGAAAAAACTCTTTCTATGTGTCATACAAAAGTAGAATAAGGTAGTCTGATTGTGTTGCCAGGAAATTTGTTTTGGGAACTTGTTAATAAATTATTGGTCAAAATTTTTAATATCCTATTTGCTTTCCCCTGTGTGAGTAGTGAGGCTTTGGGGGTGGGTCAGGGTAGGAGTCACCTTCACTCAAAGCCATGGGCATGATTACTCACAAGTAAAGTGTTTATGTTTTCTTGCCTGCATGTAAATATTTCACTGGCTATCTCCATATTTTTTAAAGAACACAACCATGATACTGTTATATAATTTTAAAAAGAACAATAATTCTTTAAATTCATTGTGCACTGATTAACTATTTCCGCGGTCCTTTTCCTCAGCTGACACACTGTGCTTGGGGGACACCTGCATTTCCTGGGACTCTGCTGGGTGAAATGGATCTCAGAAGTGGTCTGCAGGAATTCCTTTTGGCTCAGCTCTACACTGTGTACTATCTCTTTGGTGCAGATTATAACTGACCACTTTTAGGCATCTGGTCAACCACTAGCCAAGCAGAAGATGGTGCCTGCCTAACTAGCCCCACCCAACACAGACAGGTTGAAGAAGAAGCCCAAGAGCACACATCTTTCCCTTTATTCCCCCCACTGCTCCTCTGTCATTATTATTCTCTTTTCCACAAGATCATTTCTCAGCCCCATTTGTTATCCAGTGGTTTCTTAGCCTTCCAAAGCTCCTCTCTAAAATATTCTTGTGTATTCTTATCTCAGAAATTGGTTTGGACAAAGCCTGTTGTGCAAAAACTTGTCTGGCCTTTGGAATTAGTGGTTTTCAGTTCCATGTGATCTGACTCTATGTGTGCTTCAGGGAAGCCTTCAGAACACCAAGACTGGTGTCCTTTGCTGCTATCAGAGCTGCTCAATTTCTGCAAGACTTCAAAAGCGGAAGGAAAATACGTTTCTCCAAGCTTATGATATAGCTTATTGTCTCTCCAACCCATGTCTGTCCTTTGTTTCAAAATGATGATAATCTTTACACTTTGAGAAGGATGCAAGATATTGGTGAAAAAATAAGTGGTTCCCTTTGATACATCCTTCTGGAAGGAAGCATGAACAGGTGTAGAATTATTAATTTTTATGAAAACTGTATGGGTATACACTATACCTGCATTAAAGCCTGAACTGCCTATGTGTTACTGAAAGTGTGTCTTTTGGAATCCACATGATGATAATGATAAGAATCACAGCTCATATTTATTGAGCAGCTGCTTGCAGAGCTGGTATCTGAGCCTAGACAGTCTAATTCTGGAATCCACTCTCATTAGCCTTTCTTCTCCATTGCCACTTGGAGGGGAAAGTCTTATCCTAGCAACTGACATAAAAAAGAATTTCGTATATGGAAAGAATTTGGGGACCCCCGTTTCAAAGATTTGATCATGGCAATGCTGCATAAGCATAGCAGTATGTGTGAATAAAACCAGCAACGGAGTGATCCTTAGCATGACCTGCGCTTGGAACTGAAATGTTCCAAAGCATTTCTCAAAATCCCATCTACCTAAATGAACCTTATTGGATTTTGCTCTTTGTGGACTATATTCAGCCCTCCTCTAGAATCAGGCCTCCCTGGCAGTTACATAAACATTTTCAGCGTGCAGTGGTACCACTGTGAATGGGAAGGCAAAGGCTGCTATTATTCCTGATGTGGAAAGCTGAATGATAAAGGCAGACAAATCAGATTTGAGTGACAGGGGTAAAGATTAGGCCTCCAAAGAGAAACTCTTACAGAGAAAAGAAAGAAAGGGTTGGTAGGCAGCGTGTGGCAATAATCTGCTCTCCCCTGCAGAGACAGAGGCCCCGCTCCCGGAGGGACCTTTGGTTCTTGATCCCTGGGAAGGGTTGTATGGCAATATTGCCTAAAGAGCTGGGAAGAGATGCATGAGAAAGTGTTTGTAGCCTCAGAAGGGAGGCACATGACAGATGTTCACACCATAAAAGCCTCTTGCTGGCTGAGTCACAGAGCATTCATCAGGCCTGTCTCTAAAGAGAACCCTCATAAACTCATCTTGAGTACTTGTTCATGCTGTAAAGAGGGGACCAGAGAGAAGGCAATCAAGGAGAAAAAAAGAAGAAAGGCAGCCTTCAGAATGGAGGGGTTTGGTGACCCAAAGGATCTGGCTGCCTTCTGTCAGGAGAAATAAAGCAAAGGGAAAAACCTATATTCACATGCTTCAGGGGCCACTGCCAGAGAAATAAAAGCTTTCATTAGTCTCTGTATTCTTTAATTAAGCCTTTCTCAGTATGCAAGTGGGATGTGCTTTTACTTAAGAAAAAAGAGAATAAATCTAATGAATAAAAGAGAGATAAGTTGATTCCCTAGACATCGCACAGTGTAGGCAATCTCAAATTTTCAATGGCAGCGTGGGGCATTGCATCAGAAAATTTCCAGAAGCATCCTTTTGAGTAAGAAGGCAAGGCACAAAAGTAACTTGCAATGGCCAGAAACTTCCTAAATTGTTTGCTGCAAACTTGTTCAAAACTGTGTCGGTGTGTGATCAAGGAAACTTGATCAGGAAAATGGCTCCAGTTCTGCACTGGGTCTCACTTTTCCACCTGCTATGGAGTACGGGCGAGGGAGACAAATAGCCTAAAGTAGTTCCCAGATCTGGTCTTACCGCAAAACCAGAACTTAGTACTGGCTGTTTATATATACACCAGCACTATGTAGTTCCTGAGGTCAGTGCTGAATTTTCAACCCTGTCTGAGACAGACAGACGGTACGTTCACAGAAATATTTGTTCAGTTTTGGATGAACTGGGTCTGAGAGCAATTTGCTTTGAAAGGGCCCATGATGCCGGAGGTCCCAGAAGCCAGCACTGGGGCCTGTGGCTCTGGGTACTCAGCTCCAGCTCTATCTTTTCAAAGGGCTGAACCTGGAAGAAAGACATGACCTCATATTTTTCCTTGATTGGACAAAGGGCCCCTCAGGAGACCGGAAACACATTCGGTTTCTCCAAAGTTGAACACTGCATGCAATCTCTGCAAATATTCATGAATGTTAATCCAAACAGTTTACAAATACTTTTGTATACATGACTCACTTGAACTTATATGGATGAAAGTCACTTAAAGCGATTTGTGCTTTAAGTTCCAACTGTTTCAATGACAAAACAGGGGAGCTGGACTTCAAGACTTTTAAAGTTTCTACCAGCTTGAAAAGATTCCAGAATTTTCTACTTCAAATGAGGAACACTGGTAAATTATTCTAACAGACTCAAAAAGCATTTGGAACAATTTAAAACTGGATGCCTGCTTGACAGCAGCATTGTTTGTCTTCCAATTATTCTGTGTTGGTTTAGGTTCCCTTACTCAAGGGACATGTTTCCACCATGGCATCTATAACAATATACGTGGATGCCACCTACTGCAATCTATTTTTGGTTTTATCTTTTAATTTGCAAGCTGTCTTTAAATGTTCTCACTAGTAATGAGTAGGTGTATTAAGAGCATAGGGTGAGAAATGTTTGTGATCTGACCTTTTGGCTAATTGGCCAGTCTGCTGAAATTAATCTGGTGAAGAAAAATTATGGCTTCAAAGGCAGTTTGTGGAGAAGCTGTTAATTGCAATTGTTCATTCTTCTTTGGAAAACTGTGCAGGGAGAGTTACATGCAGTGGGTCCTCCATGGAGAGCTTGGCCATGGGCATATGGAATGCATACCTCATGAAGGGTCACTGTTTGCCTGGGTATAAATGACATCTCCTCAAAGCCTCCCTATTTAAGTTTGAAAACTAGAGACCACTTTACCCGGAGATTCTTTTAAATCAACCTCAAAGATGATACAATAAGCAACTCCAAACACAGTCTACAACTGATTGGGAATATGGCGGCCACTTAGCTGGGAAGAACAATGACAGCTACTGTACTTGTACACACTGGTAGTTGAAGGAATAAAAACAAAAGTTGTTTACTAAAGGTTTAGCTCTTCATTAAAACTTTTTCTCTCAATTCTACCGAGAAATAATTTCAAGGGTTCATCTCCATCTGGAGGCCAGTATGCAGGAGACAAAAGCTTCTTCAGAGTGTGTAGAACTTGCATCGACACTGACAAGTCTCTGCTCCAAGTGTGACTTGCTGAGGAGGGTTAAGTGTACCTATTCTAAGCACCATTATTCACTGCTTCAGAGGCCAGAGGTAGAATGTGGAGCTAGGAAAATATAAACCACATTTATCTTTCTGAAAAATCCTTAAGAAAAATAACCATACTGCATGGAGTATGTGGAAGACATGAAGAAGAAAACCAGATCGACAGCAAACAGAAGGAAGTCACTATAGCAAAGTTTCAACCGTAGTGCAGTAGTTGACGACTGGGAGGTGTTTCTGCTAGAAACCTTCACTCCCCACATTTTTGTTATTTTCATGTTAAAAGTCTGCTCCTAGCTCAAGGTCTCTGGAGGACGTTTATTTTCAGGCTTCTCTTTTTCTCTTTTCAAATTATCAATAAATAATAATTATGGACAAATAAAACTGATTATATCCAGTGTATATGGGAGGGGGATATGCACAGGTAAGATCAGGGCAGAGATAAGCTAAGTTGTTTAACAGGATGGATTATCTCCAAAAGCAGTGCCTTAATTGGCTGGCACTTTGGAAGAAAAAGTGTTAATAAGAATCGGGAGTTGATCAGCTGGTACTCTGAAAAGACATGGTCACAGAAATTGGAGATCAATGATCCCCAAATCTACCCAGGTGAGTAGAAGCTTTGCTTGGTTGGAATGTTCTACCGTCTAACTGGTGTCTGGCACACAGTAACTCCCAATTCATTCATTTATTTATTCCTTCCCTCACTCACTCATTCTTGGTTTCTCACTGGGCATCTGCTTTGTGTCAGTGCTCCACCAGGCAGTGGGTATGTACCTTTTGAATTAATAAATGAACTCTGTGGATGTTCCTCTGATGCCAGGACATGACACAAACTTCTGCCCAGGCATCTTCCTCTTTAGCTTGCCAGGAGGAGGGCGGTTCTGCCTGACGGACAGTGATATTTCTCATGGTAAATGGCTATCTGGTAACTGGTTTTCTTATCAGTCCCAGTGTGATGGGCATCCAGAGCCTCTGTGAACAAAAGATGTTCTATCTTCAGATTGTTAAAATCCACACATTTTAATCTTCTTGAGGATAGGTGCCTTGACACTCATTTTATCATTTATTTTTGGGGAGATTGTGCTAATTTGACAGGCCTGGCTACCCCACTGGAATTCTGACCGCAGCCTTGATCTTGCTGCCACGTAGAGTCTCTTTCTGTGACCATCAGTGTTTGCTCCCTGGACTAGTGGGTCTCAAACAGGTGCCCAGAGGCCCCCTGGGGAACAGGGAGACTCTGGAATCTTAGTGTCATATTTCAGGACATCTGAGACCATTTTAATTAAGAGGTATTTTCAGATATGACTGTATCATAGAAAATTTGCTTTTTTTTGGTAAAGGAAGATCATAACTTAGAAGGAAGGGATTAGATTTTGAGGGGCAAGCTTCAGTCCAGGAGAAAGAGCATAAACTCTGAGCCTCTTATCCAGGGTGAGAATCACATGGTATCAGGCAGCATTTGACATGGAAAGGAGGAAAAGCATCCAGAACCTTTTGGGCACACTGCCAGCCCTCAACTACAGGTTAGTTCTGTTTTCCACCCCTGCTGCTCCCCGGAGCCTTCTTTCCTATATTTAGGAAATGAGACGAGTAATACCCAAATTCGTCAGAGGATAGAAAATTAGTTATACCAGAAAGTCTAGCACTTAATAGGCACTTAATATTTATCAAATCAATGGACAAATAAAAATGCTAAGTTTCAAAAAGAAGTGTATTATATCAAGCAAAACTATGAATCTAGGAAGAAAATATATTTATCATTTTTTATTACATGAGAAGGAACACACTTAAAAATCAACCATTTTTGGGCGCCTGGGTGGCTCAGTTGGTTAAGCGACTGCCTTTGGCTCAGGTCATGATCCTGGAGTCCCTGGATCGAGTCCCGTGTCGGGCTCCCTGCTCGGCAGGGAGCCTGCTTCTGCCTCTGGCCCTCCCCCCTCTCATGTGCTCTCTCTCATTCTCTCTCTCTCAAATAAATAAATAAAATCTTTAAAAAAAAAATCAACCATTTTGACACTATATTTAATATTAGAAGACATATTTTAGTTGCATGCAACTTAGATTATTTCTTTTAAATTTTATTTTATTTTATTATGTTATTCACCATAAAACACATCATTAGTTTTTGATGTAGTGTTCCATGATTCATTGTTTGTGTATAACAACCACTGCTCCATGCAGTACGTGCCCTCCTTAATACCCATCACCGGGCTAACCCATACTCCCACCCCACCCCCCTAAAACCCTCAGTTTGCTTCTCGGAGTCCATAGTCTCTCATGGATCATCTCCCCTTCTGATTCCCCCCCCTTCATTTTTCCCTTCCTTCTCCTAATATCCTTTCATGCTATTCCTTATGTTCCACAAATAAGTGAAACCATATGATAATTGACTTTCTCTGCTTGGCTTATTTCATTTAGCATAATCTCCTCCAGTCCCACCCATGTTGATGTAGAAGTTGGGGATTCATCCTTTCTGATGGCTGAGTAATAGTCCATTGTATATATGGACCACATCTTCTTTATCCATTCATCTGTTGAAGGGCATCTTGGCTCTTTCCACAGTTTGGCTATTGTGGACATTGCTGCTATGAACATTGGGGTGCATATGGCCCTTCTTTTCACTATGTCTGTGTCTTGGGGGTAAATACCCAGTAGGCAATTGCTGGGTCATAGGGTAGCTCTATTTTTAATTTTCTGAGGCACCTCCACACTGTTTTCCATAGTGGCTGTACCAACTTGCATTCCCACCAATAGTGTAAGAGGATTCCCCTTTCTCCACAACCTCTCCAACATTTGTTGTTTTTTGCCTTGTCAATTTTTGCCTTTCTAACTGGTGTAAGGTGGTATCTCAATGTGGTTTTGATTTGAATTTCCCTGATGGCTAATGATGATGAACACTTTTTCATGTGTCTGTTAGCCATTTGTATGTCTTCTTTGGAGAAGTGTCAGTTCATATCTTCTGCCCATTTTTTGACTTGATTATTTGTTTTCTGGGTGTTGAGTTTGAGAAGTTCTTTATAGATCTTGGAAATCAGAGCTTTGTCTGTAGTGTCATTTGCAAATATCTTCTCCCATCATTCTGTGGGTTGCTTCTTTGTTTTGTTGACTGTTTCCTTAGCTGTGCAGAAGCTTTTTATCTTGATGAAGTCCCAAAAGTTCATTTTTGCTTTTGTTTCACTAGCCTTTGGAGATATATCTTGAAAGAAGTTGCTGTGGCTGATGTCGAAGAGGTTACTGCCTATGTTGTCCTCTAGGATTTTGATGGATTCCTGTCTCACATTGAGGTCTTTCAACCATTTTGTTTATCTTTGTGAGTGGTGTTAGAGAATGGTCGAGTTTCATTCTTCTGCATGTGGCTGTCCAATTTTCCCAGCACCATTTATTGAAGAGACTGTCTTTTTCCCATTGTATATTTTTTCCCGCTTTGTCAAAGATTATTTGACCATAGAGTTGAGGGTCCATATCTGGGCTCTCAATTCTGTTCCATTGGTCTATATGTCTGTTTTTGTGCCAGTACCGTGCTGTCTCGGTGATCACTGCTTTGTAATATAGCTTGAAATCAGGCAATGTGATGCCCCCAGTTTTTTCTTTTTCCACATTTCCTTGGTGTTTTGGGGTCTTTTCTGATTCCATACAAATTTTAGGATTGTTTGTTCCAGCACTTTGAAAAATGTCATTGGAATTTTGATTGCGATGGCACTGAAGGTATAGACTGCTCTGGGTAGCATAGACATTTTAACAATGTTTATTCTTCCGATCCATGAGCACAGAATATTTTTCCATCTTTATGTGTCTTCTTCAATTTCTTTCATGAGTGTTCTGTAGTTCCTAGAGTATAGATCCTTTACCTCTTTGGTTAGGTTTATTCCGAGGTATCTTATGGTTTTTGGTGCTACTGAAAATGGAATCGTTTCTCTAATTTCTCTTTCTACAGTTGCATTGTTAGTTGATAAGAAAGCAACTGATTTCTGTGCATTGATTTTGTATCCTGCCACATTACTGAATTGCTGTATGAATTCTGGTAATTTGGGGATGGAGTCTTTTGGGTTTTCCACATAAAGTATCATGTCATCTGCAAAGAGAGAGAGTTTGACTTCTTCTTTGCCAATTTGAATACCTTTTATTTCTTTTTGTTCTCTTATTGCTGTTGCTAGGATTTCTAGTACTATGTTGAACAACAGTGGTGAGAGTGGGCACCCTTGACGTGTTCCTGATCTTAAGGGAAAGGCTCTCAGCTTTTCCCCATTGAGGATAATATTGACTGTGGGTTTTTCATAGATGGATTTTATGAAATTGAGGAATGTTCCCTCTATCCCTATACTCTGGAGAGTTTTAATCTGGAAAGGATGCTGTATTTTGTCAAATGCTTTTTCTGCATCAATTGAAAGGACCATATGGTTCTTCTCTCTCCTCTTATTAATGTGTTCTATCACATTGATTGATTTGCGAATGTTGAACCACCCTTGCATCCCGGAGATAAATTCCACTGGGTCATGGTGGATGATCCTTTTAATGTATTGTTGGATCCTATTAGCTAGGATTTTGTTGAGAATTTTGGAATCCATATTCATCAGGGATATTGGTCTGAAATTCTTTTTGATGGGGTCTTTGCCTGGTTTGGGGATTAAGGTAATGCTGGCCTCGTAGAATAAGTCTGGAAGCTTTCCTTCTGTTTATTTTTTGAAACAGCTTCAGGACAATAGGTATTATTTCTTCTTTGAATGTTTGGTAGAATTCCCCAGGGAATCCATCAGGCCCTGGACTCTTGTTTTTTGGGAGGTTTTTGATCACTGCTTCAATCTTGTTACTGGTCACTGGCCTAGTCAGGTTGTCAATTTCTTCTTGTTTCAGTCTTGGCAGTTTATAGGTTTCCAGGAAGGCCTCCATTTCTTTCAGTTGCTTACTTTATTGGCATATAGTTGTTGATAATAATTTCTAATAATTGTTTCTATTTCCTTGGTGTTAATGATGATCTCTCCCTTTTCATTCATAATTTTATTAATTTGGGTCCTTTCTCTTTTCTTTTGGATAAGTCTGGCCAGTGGTTTATCGATCTTATTAATTCTTTCAAAGAACCAGCTTCTAGTTTCATTGATCTGATCTACTGTGTTTCTGGTTTCTAATTCTAATTGGTCTCTGCTCTAATCTTAATTATTTCTCTTCTAATGCGTGGCTTAGGCATCGTTTGTTGCTTTTTCTCTAGTTCTTTAAGGTGTAAAGGTAGTTGGTGAATTCCGGATTTTTCTATTTTTTTGAGTGAGGCTTGATGGCTATGTATTTCCCCCTTAGGACCGCTTTTGCAGTATCCCCTAGGTTTTGGACTGATGTGTTTTTGTTCTCACTTGTTTCCATGAATTGTTTACGTTCTTTTTTGATTTCCTGGTTGACCCAAACATTCTTGAGCAGAGTGGTCTTTAGCTTCCAAGTGTTTGAATTTCTGCCAAATTTTTTCTTGAGATTGAGTTCCAGTTTTAAAGCATTATGGTCTGAGAATATGCAGGGAATAATCTCAATCTTTTGGTATCAGTTCAGACCTGATTTGTGACCCAGTATGTGGTCTATTCTGGAGAAAGTTCCATGTGCGCTCAAGAAGATTGAGTATTCTGTTGTTTTAGGGTGGAATGTTCTGTATATATATCTATGAGGTCCATCTGGTCCAGTATGTCATTCAAAGCTCTTATTTCTGTGTTGATTTTCTGCTTAGATGATCTGTTGCTGAGAGTGAAGTATTGAGGTCTCCTACAATTAATGTATTGTTATCAACATGACTCTTTATTTTGGTTAACAGTTGGCTTATGTAGATGGCTGCTCCCATGTTGGGGGCATAGATATTTACAATTGTTAGATCTTCTTGTTGGATAGACCCTTTAAGAATGATATAGTGTCCTTCTGTGTCTCTAACTACAGTCTTTAGCTTAAAATCTAATTTGTCTGATATAAGAATTACTACCCCAGCTTTCTTTTGAGATCCGTTGGCATGGAAGATGGATCTCCATCCCTTCACTTTCTGCCTGAATGTATCTTTAGGTTCAGAATGACTCTCTTGTAGACAGCATATGGATGGGTCCTGTATTTTTATCCAATCTGCAACCCTGTGCCGTTTTATGGGAGCATTTAGATTGTTCACATTGAGAGTGATTATTGAAAGATAGGAATTTATTGTCATCATGTTGCCTGTGAAGATGCTGTTTCTATAGATTGTCTCTGTAAATTTCTGTTCTATATCACTTTTGGGGTCTTTCTCCTTTTATAGAACGCCCCCTTAATATTTCTTGCAGGGCCGGCTTAGTGGTCACGTATTCTTTCAGTTTCTGCTGGCCTTGGAAGCTGTGCATCTCTCCATCCATTCTAAATGACAGCTTTGCCAGATAAAGTATTCTTGGCTGCACGTTCTGCTCGTTTAGTACCCTGAATATGTCTTTTTAGGCCTTTCTGGCTTGCAAGGTCTCTGTGGATAGGTCTGACATTATTCTGATGTTTCTCTCTCTGTACGTAAGGAATCTCTTCCCCCTGACTGCCCTTAAGATGGTTTCCTTGGTTCTAAGAGTTGCAAGTTTTACTCTTACATGCCGGGGCGTTGGCCTGTTTTCCTTGATCTTGGGAGGCGTCCTTCCCACCTCTAAGACACGAATGTTTGTTTCATTCCCCAGATTAGGGACGTTCTCAGCTACGATTTGCTCAAGTATATCTTCTAGTCCTCTCTCTCCATCCCCTCAGGCATCCCAATAATTCTGACATTGGAACGTTTCATAGTGTCACTTATTTCTCTGATTCTGTTTTCATGGATTTTGAGTTGTTTCTCCCTGGCCTCTTTATCCTTCTTTTCTATCAATGGGGCTTCTGGATCACTAATTCATTCTTGTGCCTCGCTTACCCTAGCTGTTAGATTATCTAGATTAGATTGGATCTCATTGATAGCATTTTTAAGTTCTGCCAGTTCAGCTTTCATTTCTGCCCTTAGAGACTCTATGTTGCCATTAATCGATTTCTCCATTCTAGCTATTGTCTTCACAACTGCTACCCTGAATTCCATTTCTGACATCTTGGTTATATATGTATCCATTTGTAAATCTGTGGCAGAAGTTACAGTCTCTCAAGTCTTTCCTATTTGGGGGTTCCTCCTCCTAGTCATTCTGTTGAGGGGTGGTTGAGGGAATGTATAGAGTCCAAATTATTGATCACAACCCAAGCAAGTTGAACCTGTTTTATGGGAACCTTAGGGTTGGGGGCTTCTTGTTCTCCCCGCCTGTCTTCTGCAGGAGGGGCCTGCCGCACTGTTACTCAGGCAACCCTGTTTGGGCGGAATTGCCCTGCCCCCTGTGGTGGGGGATGGGCTCAGTGGAAACCAGTTTTTTGGTGCTTTTGTTCTCTGGCACCTTTCCCTGGCAGCTTTCTGCATCTCTTCTGTGAGTCAGAGCAGAAGAGACCATTTCCAACCCTCTGCCTCAGAGCGGAGAGATCACAGTCTGTTCTTCAGTGAGTTCTCCAGGCCACATTATCTCTGTTTCTGTCTGTGCTGCTATAAACTGCAGCGTCCTGGGTTGTGCGCCCCTCAGCAGCGCTCCCAGTCCTTGCCTTCAGGTAGGGCATGTCTCTGCCCTTTGTGCTTCTAAAACCGCCAGCTGCCCCCAGTTCGCATGCGTGGCCCTGCCGCTCTGGTTTCATTCTGGGTGGCTGCCCTAAAGTCCTTTCACTGCTACCAGTCTGCGACTCTGTGTCCTGTCGCCAGCACGGGAGGCTATCGCTCACTGGAAGTGTAGGATCGCCAGGGCTCCCTCCCCCTTCCATTTATCTTCGGATATCTGCCCAAGGAATCATGGCTCCCTACTTCATACCTCAAAATCAACCGCCTGTGATATTCTGTTTGTAGAGATCCAGATATATCTGCTTACATCTCAGGCTGATTTCATTGGTGTTCAGAGTGGTCTGGTAGATATCCAGCCCTCATTTTCATGGACCAGTTGGAATAGGGTCCCCCACTCCTCTGCCATCTTTTCCTCGCTCCCTCCCCCGGCAACTTAGATTATTGAATAAAAGCTACAACTGCCTCACTGTCATTACTGTTGTCTGAATTATTTGTTTGTACGCCAGATTTTTTTTTTTTTGTGGTTATTCCCTGTTACCTTTGTTTCCAGTTTTCTCTAAAGGATAATTCCATACTAACTAATCCTTTTTTTTTTTTTTGAGAGAAAGAGAGAGAGAGAATCTTGAGCAAGCTCCACACCCTGCAGAGAGCCCAATGCGTGGCTTGATTTCATGACCTTGTGCTCATGACCTGAGCCGAAATCAAGAGTCAGACCCTTGTCTGTGCCATCTAGGTGCCCCCTAACTAATCTTCTTAAAGCACTGTTTTCACCACCACATGGCTCCTGTGATGTCTCTTCTACCCTCTCTGTCCCCTTTTTTTAAAAGATTTTATTTATTTATTTATTTATTTGACAGAGAGAGACACAGCAAGAGAGGGAACACAGCAGGGGGAGTGGGAGAGGGAGAAGCAGGCTTCCTGCAGAACAGGGAGCCCGATGCAGGGCTTGATCCCAGGACCCCGGGATCATGACCTGAGCCAAAGGGAGATGCTTAACGACTGAGCCACCCAGGTGCCCTCCCACCCCTCGCCTTTCTTCCTTTCATTAAATAACACTCTTCATCACAGCCTTTAAACCAATGTCCTCACCTTACCTGCCAGTTTTTCTTACCTATCTAACTCAAGGCTTTTTTTTTTTTCTTAAATCTGGGATGTAGAAATTTTTCAGATTAGATTTTATTGTCTATGAATGCCTGAATGTCTATATAAAATCGTGTGTATGTGTGAGTTTTTCCTGAGAGAAGATCCATTTCAACAAGCAACCCAGAGGACCCAAGATACCACGGAGGTGAAGACCCTTCCTATCTTCAGTCTGGTCTCCCTCATGCCCTCTGCCAGGGTTCCGTGAGCCTCCCTGACCTTGGTAGTCCTGCCGTTCATCCCGTCCTCTGTCGTCCGACACAGAAGCCCTCCTTCAAGGCTAGCTGAAGACGTACCTCCTCCACTCACCGCACTGAAGCTCCTTACCCCTTCTCTGGCTCCGAGAAATGGCAGTCAAGTGCTGAGGCACCACCACATGACTGTGACACGCCCTCCACATTTCATGATGTACGTTGGCTCCCCTGAGGGAATGACAGGCAAGTTCCTCTGGAGGGATCTGCCGATCTTCAAGCCCCCCTCCAGCCCACACATGAGCGGGGTTGTGAGGAAGAGGAGCTGGGTGCTGGGCAGGACATGTCCATCACAGACTGACAGCGTTTCCTTCCTCAACTAGCTCAAATTTATCAACATGCTTCAAAGCATGATCTCCCTCGGGGCAAGAGGGGCAGAGAGGATGAATGAAGAGGTTTCTAAAGCAGGACTCTTGAAGTCATTTTTAAAAATAAAACTAAACAATCATAAAAAGAACACTTCTCCAGGCCCCCCTCATTTGCAAACCACATGACCGGCAGGTGTTCTCCTGAATCATCTTGGAGGAGTGATTCTAAATGTGTGCAGCTTCCTCCAGCTCGTGGCCCACACTGGGGTCTCCACGGGGTATCTTTTGATTGTGAAATATGATCGGTTCTGGGCACTCCTACCCACCTGCGTACTCATCTGCCCCTCACCGTGAGCCCTGCTTTTGAAATGTTACAGACATGCAGTAACAGACGTGACTTCCTCTTCTGTGATTCCTGGTGTGCCAAATCATAAATCCTGAATGTTACAATTGTATTAGCGGCTGGTCAGGCAGGTGTGATGAAATGAATATTGGGTCATCGACACATTAGCTGCAGATGGAAAACAATTAAACAGAGTGGGGGTGGGCAGGAAGAACATATTAAAAAAGCCACAGATCTGGCTTGATTGTGGTCCCTTCAATTTGTAGAAACATGACCGTTATCATCAAAGGTCAAAGTCAGTTACTGGTACAAAAATCAATAAAGTTGAGGTGGGGGAGGAAGGGATTGAAGAGATAAATTCAGGACATGTCTTCTAGATTGAAGGGACTTGGTGAGAATCTACATATTTTAAACTATTGGGAATAAAGCTGGTTGTCAGTAAACTGGACTGTTCATGTAGTTTTGTGGGTTCCTGCTATGAATAGGTTTTAAAGAATTGTATCAGTGCACACTAGGAAAGAAACAGAGCAAGGAGAGATTTTCAAATTGCATCTGCTTTATCACCCATTTTGTTAGATTCTTAGAATCAGATATTTGTGGTTTTTGTTTCTTTATGAAGGCAATCCATGGGCATGTTCTACCTCTCTGTGCCAATTACTGCAGAGGATCAAAAATCCTCTGGCAATCTGAGGCTAACAGTTCCATTATGTTTGTGTAACAAACTAGAAAAGAGATTCTAACTTTTGAACCCAGACCTCATGGTCTGAATGTATTACTCTTAACAGGATGTGTACTGTCTTGACTGAATGTTAGACTTAAAATATCTGCTCATTTCTTGGGGCCTGGGTGACTCAGTCAGTTGAGCGTCTGACTCTTGATTTTGGCTCAGGTCATGATCTCAGGGTTGTGGGATCGAGCCCCACATCAGGCTCTGCACTCAGCGGGGAGTCTGCTTCTTCCCCTTTCCCTCTATCCTCTGCCCCTTTCCCTGCTTGCACTCTTTCTCTCTCTCAAAAAAAAAAAAATCAAATTTGCTCATTTCTGCCCCTCCCCCTGCACCACCAGCAGTGATATAAGTACTGCCAGTTTTCCAAGTGCAATCTGTAGACCATCCCGTGCCGGGAAAGGTGCCATGCTCTGGCAAATGGCATTATGTAGCATCCTTTTCCATTAAGGGTACATGGGTGGTCTACCTCAAAGTGATTACATTTGCCATTTCTTAGCTGCCAACAAATGTATTTACTCATTAACACTTGATAGGTTGAATGCTCCCAAAGAGGGCTACTGAACAATTAAGTATGATTTAGATGAATTCTGAAGGCACCAGAAAGTAACTTCTCTAATGGCAGTTTTCTTCAAAGCATGATCTCCCTCGGGGCAAGAGGGGCAGAGAGGATGAATGAAGAAATGCCAGGTGAGGGGCATCGCAAAGGACTCTGGGGGTTTTAATCTCTACTTTGGCTGGCTGTTTAGTCACAGTAATCTAGAGGTCCTCAATTTTGAAAATTCAAATAAGATTTAACTTTAGGTTCGTGCTGTTTGTGAAAACATGGGCTGATAATCAGGAACTTAGTATTTTGTGTATTTTATGATCAAATGTTCACATACATTTATAAAAACTGCTAATTCCAAGTTATCATCAAATTTATTAAATCAGATCTGTTATGACGCTTACTTTAGAATATTCTGGAATCCATTAGCAGGTTTTTAAGGAACTAACAAAGGGTTCCTTTGAAAGCATCGATTGATTCAGCATGGAAGAAGCAGGGTATAGGAGAAGGCAACCAGGACTGGACTCAGAGGCCCTGGACACACACCCTCGTTCTGTCCCAAGAGTTTGCGCCAGGTGCTCACTCTCTTAAGACCTTAGCAACTCCTATAAGGGTCTGCTTCCTGTCAGGTTCCAGCTGGGCAGGCTCCATGTGACCTTTCTTCTGACTAGCCAAGTGACCCTGGAAGGAGCCATTACTCATTTCATTTCAGGGGAGGAAACATGCTGGAGGTTAAGTAGGCCGCCTAAACCCAGGTGTAGAATCACAAATGGTGACATGAGACTGTGGACTCTGTATGGTGCCACCCAGGTTCTGGCCAAGGCTGTCAGGATTAGGAGGACAAGGCCCCATGGGGGCTCCATTTCAGCCACATTTGGAGGTTTCTGCCCCAGAGCTCTGCTGTCCAAAACTACCAGTAGGGGATAGTCAAATGAAGCTATTTAAATCAATACTAAAATCTAAAACTCAGTTCTTCATTCACAATAGATACTTTTTGAGTATCTACTGGTGGCTACCATATCAACCAGCACAGATATGGAAGATTTCCACCATTACAGAGAGTTCTACTGGATAGTGCTGCTCTAAGTGTTGGCATTTTGCTCACTGGCTACAACCTATGACTCATTAACTGAACTTGACCTTGGTCCTTTAGCTACTTCTTTCCTCTTGTGGTCCATCAAACACCTCCAACCCTCCTGCCTCTAAGCCTAGACTTTCTAGCCATGATTTTCTTGGCATCCTTTATTCTCTTGCTCCTTGATATTCTGTTGGGCACCCCCTGCCAATCCCTAACCATTGGCAAGTCATATCCTTTTGATTTCCCTGCTCCTGTTTCTGGGATATAACGCAATACTGGAAACAATGATAAAATAATAAAATGAAGAGAATGTACTCTCTCGACCCTAACTGGGTCCTCCCTGCTTCTCAGCATTTCTTTGACTCCTCTAACAGATGCACTAACATATCCCTTATGATGCCTCTTTCCCAATACCTCAGACCTTCCACGATCCTCATTCTCCATAGATGACCCACCTCAGAGTCAGTGTCCCAGGAGGATGATACAGAAGCTGTTGCCATGAGCTTCTCCAACAAGTTCCTCTAGGTTTCCTTTAGCCCAAGTGATCTACCAACTGCTTTCCACCTGGGAGCACTAATTGCCTGCTTTCAGATCTTTGCTCATGTCTCTGCCAGTCAGAAGTTCTCTTCCCAAGCCCACCTCTGCCACAAAGCAGTTTTTGGATCATCCCATCTGAAAGCAACTTCTATCTTCTCCAAGTTTCTCTAACATTTTCTCTGAACCTCTCACACAAATTTCTAACTGGTGTTGCTTGTAACAATGTACAGGGCACCCTGTCCCTTCCCCACCAAACCACAACCATCATGAGAGGGGGTGCTTGATGGATTCAGCCTGCACCCCTGGCAGCAACTAGCATGGGTCTTTGTATAGATAATTCTCAGCACATACTTATTTAGTGAATATCTATATACCTATTTATGAAGATGTCAGATTAATTCCTAAGGTAGACAGATTTAATTTAATAATGAATTGATGAATACACTTCTTCTAATGATCACAACATGGAGATCTAGCTAAATGATTGCATTACCAGACCTTCTGATGGGAAAACAAGGGGGGTATTGATGATGAGAACTGTAATAAGTGGGGCTATAGCAGTGTGGAATATCATTCTTGGGGGGAGGTGTGGCACAGGGACAAAATGATAGAGAATGGGCAAACAACCAAAGAAAGACATCAAAGCTATAATAGACTTACCTTGGGTAGCAATATAATGATTGGGTCGATGATAACCCTAAAAATAAATGAGAAAAAATATTTCATCAACTTAAAATCGATAAGCAGCACAGAAGTTACACAGTAAGTTTGCCACAATGAATGCTTATACAAATACCAACAATTGCGTCAGTTGGAAGTTGAATGACCATATGCAGTACCACGGAGTTCCTCATTAAAAAGCAAAGAAGCATCACACATCAGAGTTCTGCTGCTTACATAGGGGGTGGGAGTAACTTAATCATACACTGGCTATGAGATGATAGGTGAGCAATAAATACTAACAACTTATGGATTCTCTGAAATAACATGACCACAACTCTTGTTAGATTGCAAACAGGCTGGGAACGTACAATAGGATTTCATTTGTGTTCAGGATGTTATTGGCAATGTGCCAAGGGCTTTAACACATATTCTGTTCTCCTGTTATAGGCAGTTATATCAATAGTGATACTGAACATCATTCTTAAATACTGCTAATGCCACGCCATGCTGTTGTAGCAAGAGCCAGAAATTTGAAGAGGCAGAAATTCTGCAAGTCCCCTTCCTTTTATCATGACTCTGTGAGAAGGGGAAAAGATGAAAATTGGGACCAAAGAAAGAAGGGAACAAAGAACACTGGAAGATCAATATCTGGGAGAGATAAAACCAATTTAGAGAAAATTACACACAGGTAACAGAATATCACCATGGACCTTAATACTTTCCATTTCTGTCCCCCGAGATTACCCAAAATACGTGCCCAAAGCCAGATGGGAAACAGGAGAAACTCGGAGAGGAAATACAGATTTCTCAGACAATTTAAATGCATATCTGTTAGATTTTTTTGCTCTTAAAAATAAGTCATTGATAATGAACAGCAAAAGCAAACACATTCTTTATATAACTGACCTGCTGTAGGTCCCAAAGATAGACCTTTGACGGATATTAAATAGGATTATTAAATGATCACTCATTTCTTGCCAGCTGACCCTGTCTGATGTACGGCCCCATGAATCAGCCCTAGCAAGGCTAGGAGATAGGAGGAAATTGTTTACAAAACGGAAATAATTCACACAGTCCATGAATGACCTGTGCTGCTAAACACAATGATCATTTCTCTGTTCTCATCTCTGTGACCTGTCACCATCTCCATGACACGATTAATCCCCCTGAAATACTTTCTTCTTTGCCTTCTGGGATATGACGCTCTCCTGGTTTTCTTCCTCCCTCCCTCCCTGGCTTGTCACCCTCATTCATTTGCCCATTCCTCCTCTTCGCCTTGATGTTGATGTTGGAGGGCCCAGTTCTTGGACTCTTTCCTCATCTACATGGACTCGCTTGGTGATCTCATCTGGTCCCACAGCCTTCATTGCCATCTGTATGCTGATGAGTTCTGTATCCTCACCTCTAGCCTGGGCTCCCCCCACCCCCCAAATCCTGATGTGGGATAATCTCCTACTCAGCACTTCCACTAAGATGTCTAATATATATTTAAGGATTAACATATCTAAAAGTGAATTCCTTAATTCCTCCCTACCTCCACCTGAATTTGCTCTGTCCAGTCTTCTTTCCAGATAATGGCAATTCCATCTCAAAAGGCATCCTGACACCTCTCTTGCTCCTATACCCCATAGATAATCTGTCAGCAAATCCAGGGCTCTGGGTTGAGCGTGGATCCAGGATCCTACCATTTCTCATCTTCCAGTGCCACCACCTCTCCGCTCTCTCGCTGCTCCTGTAGTCACCTGGGAGGTCTTCATGCTTCTATTCTCACCCATCTATGGTGTGTTCTCCTCTATACTTTGGGATCCTATCACCCCTCTGCTCAGATCTTCCAGTAACTGTCCATCTCACAGTAAAAGCCCACATCTGTATGACTGCTTACATTATCTGGCCCTACAACCCCTCTGACCTGCTCTCTGTGACTCTACCCTCTCGTACTATGCCACCAACCCTTGCCTGCTTATTTCACTTCAAATTTGACAGCCATGATCCACAGCAAGGCCTATCATGGGCTTTTTCTCAGTCTGGAATGCTCTTTCCCTGAATACCTACATGGCACACAACCTTTCAATTTCTCCACTCAAATATTACCTTTCAGTAGAGCTGACTCCAGCCACTCTATTCAAAAATTACAATCCATCTCCAAACTGGTTCTCTGTATCCCCCTGTTACAGCCTTCATTTTCTCCATCATACATACTACCATCTAATATACCATATAGAATTCACTGGCTTAGTTCATTTATTGTCTGTTTCCTCCGATTAGAGCACCAGTTCCACTGGGCCAGAGGTCTGCTTTCGTTTTTGGTCTGAATTGCTCACGGTTATAACTCCAGTATCTACAACAGTAACTGACATATAATATAGTAGGCTGCTCAATAAAATCCTATTGACTAAGTGAATAAAGGAGCCCTGAATATTGACTCTTTTCTCTGTTAAAATTAAAGCTAATTAATCTGGTATTTTCATTATTTTTATGTCTTTCCTCCTCTGCATCTCTACCCGCCCATTCTTTAAAGCTTAGTTAAAATCACTTCTACCACAAAGTCTAATCTGATTACATTTACTCCTTCAGGCAGTGATTCATCAAACACTTATTAAGTGCTACAGTACTGCAGGTCTGTGCCCAGTGCAGGGGATACAAAGATGATGTAGGTTAATGTCCCTGTGCTTAAGGACTCTGCCGGGGGGCTCTAGGAGCTGGGACTGGAACATAAACAGGATTCCCATGGAATCTCTCAAGGGAAGGAGTGTTACAGAGAAGATTATTTCTTACTTTAGCTTCTAAGCTGTGAGGTCTTGGGGAGAAGGTAACAGGTCTTGGACACCTCTGAATTCTCCCATAAGGTACTCACTAAATGTCTGCTGGATAAAGAAATAAGTACAATGTACTTTAGGAAGAAATTTTGCTTTAATAGAAAAAAAAATTTAACTTGGGTTGAGTATGTTTTGGTTCATTATGAAATGTAGCAGTGTAGGGGTCTTCTTTTGAGGATGGGATGTTTATTATTCTTCCAACAGTCATCCCGCAGGCCCCACCCTCAGATCCATAACCAAAGTTGTCAAACCTTTCCAAGTAGTACTAAAAATAACATTTCTTCTGGTTATGATGCTAGTACTTTTAGTAGCATCTGATTTATACCAACCAAGAAAATATAAGAACCCATATATATATGTATATGGATAAAACCTGTCCGTGGAAGTACTGATGGGCTAGAAGAAAATGTGATGGCCAAGCACACTGCCTTGGGAGCTGCAAGAGAGCTGAAGCCTGTTTAATGTGAGCCTGGGCCTGCAAAGTAACAATGACTTTCCCTTCATTTTCAGGCTACTTTTGATTTCATTCATTCTTTCAACTGAAAACATGCTGTCTCCTCAGGAATGTATTCTAATGTAAGACATTAACATGATGCAGAATGAACAAAGAAGCAGTCTTCAATAATTAAACAGCCTACATATTTAATGACATGTCTTGTGTGCATTAGATGTCCTGGTTAACAGCTGCAGACTACTTTGAAGGCAACTTAAAAGTGCAGTAATGATGAGAGATTGCAAATCATCGAATTAGGAATTAGAGAGTTTTATCCTATTAATGTGTAAACAGATTTTTTTTAAGTGTCAAATAATCTAAGTTGTTGACAAAAAAATGGAAATAACATTTTCTTGGTCCACAGGGGCACAGGACGGCAAAGGAGGCACAGAAGGTTAGAGAGGCCCACTTGAGACAAGGACCGGCCATGCCTTCATCATAAAGTTCTGTGGGGTGTGGGGCAACAGTTATGTGTTTGTAGCTGGAGCAATGTGTGCCCACCAATATCACAGCAGACACACAATGTGGAATGTGTCAGAACAGTTGGGCTTACTGACAGTTTCAAAATACATACATCGATATAATTTCCATTGATGTAGTCTGAGTTGGTATCTCCTTCTATGGTCTGCAGCCTCACCCGTGAATGATCATCTGCAAAGGAAAAAGAAAACAGTGATTAAAAGCAATCTGTTGGGCTGCTCAGAGCCCCAGAATGTAAGCATATTACATGGAGATCAACTGCATCCATGATGCTTTAAAGATAAACAAAGAATTAAATACTACACACCTTCTACACTTCCTATTTTGCTCTTAAAACTAGGAAGAATTTATAATTATTTGCATTTTACAGCAATTCTCATTAACTTATTCTTTGATCATTCACAGGCGTGAGGCATTGGCAGAGGTTTGAAACTTCCACATTGAGTCCTATGAATCACAACAGACTTATTTCTCGGATTGAAGGTGTAGCATCTTCCCTAAATCACATATAAACCCTGAGATTTTGACAGCTGCCTACGATATCCACCTTGACAAATGATGGTTATAAACCATGGCCCTGCCTTCTGGAAGGTGCAGACATGAACCTAACCGGAGCTGTCCCTGAACTCCCTAAGCCACTCTCTGTACCATGTGTGTGAGACTCAAAGTCAGGTGCGCAGGTTAGAATACCCCACTTGGGGTCTGGGGCACGTTACTACAGCTCTCTGTGCTTGAGTTTTCTTATGTGGAGCCTGGGGATTAACAGTGTCCACCTCAAGGGATTATCATGAGCATTAAAATAAAATTGAAAAGAAGATTAGAAGAGAGCCTGGTATATAGTAAGTGATGGATAAATGTCAGCTGTTGCCGCTGTCACGTGCTGTGTAACAGACACGCGGACTGTTCTTCTCACTATCTGTACAGCTGTTGCCCCCACACACGAGAGCAAGCCAGGAACGGACCCATATGCAGTCGAAATTTTCCTTGCGGTGACCTACTCTAAGATCTAGTTTCTCAGAGCACATTTTGCTTAAAACCAGAGGCCCCCCGTGCATATTTTTGCTGGGGGCATGGGGGAGGTGAGTCACTAGGGTGCTGGGGATGTGCGGATTGTTCTGGCTTTTGTATTTGTTAGGAGAGCTGGTGCGCACACACAGCTACCGCGGAGCAGGGCGGTAAGCAATTCTGGCAGTAAAGCCAGAATGAGAGATGCTCCAACAGACCTGAATCATGGCCATTCTGCACACATCAGGCTTTTAGTCAGCTCCTCTGAAGGGAGATGAGGTCCGCCTTCCTGTACTCCTTGTACTTTTCCTGAGCAGTGTTTTTAAAAGGCAGGCATCATATTAGAGGCCCCCAATCTTCAGAAGCAGTGCTGTCTTAGGATCTATTGTACCTCCTTGTCAGAATCCCCCCTCTCTCACACTTTATTTCTCTTAGAACCTCAGGATGAATGCCGCCCATTCCCTGTGATTTACCACCTTGGGCTTCTCAAATTGTTCTGCAATGTTCTACAAAGGGACTTCAATCTCTGATAAGACTCCACTCTCATCTCCCATAAACAGAGCCTTTGAAATAAAGAGTTCCCCCATCATCTCCTACTGTTCAGTTGGTTACCTCTCTCCCTCAATCTTTTTTTTTTTTTTAAACTTGGCTGCTATTTCTCCACATGTAATTGCTTTACTCTCCTCCTGATGGGGAAACCCACAAGACATATGCCGAGTGTATTTCCTTAAGCAGACTGAGGCTGTTTTATTTCTCTTTATAGGCACAGTAGTATCTTCTCCTTATTCTAAAGTTGATTTTACTAGATTATAACCTCTTGGGGTCAGAGACCATGTAGTGTCCGTTCTGAATATCCCTGTGAGCACCTTTCACCCAGGCCATACTGCCTAGCTCCACGGCCTCTCTTCACAGCACTGCCTGCATACACAGTAGGTGCATGCAACGCCTTTACCTCTTCACCCCACTAACAAATGCCCTGTCTCGATAGTCACTGTCTCAATGGAAGAAGGGGCAAGTTGTGGTCAGGTGAGGTTCACTGGGGCTTTCTGGGGTCCTGTTTGGACTTGCTTAGTGGTTTTATGAGTGTTGGCTTTAGATCACATCTATTAACCTGTATTTGGGCTTTATGCCCTGTTTTGTACCTATATTTCACTATTTAAAAATAAAAGGGTCCACCTTGAGGGCATTATGCTATGTGAAATAAACCCAACCCAGGGCAAATACTGCATGATTCCATTTCCATGAGATACTGAGAGTAGTCAAATGCACAGAGACAGAAAGAAGAAAGTGGTTGCCAGGGGCTGAGGGGAGGTGGGGAATAGGGAGCCAATGTTGAGTAGGTACAGACTTGGGGAAGATGATCTGGCAGTGGGTGGTGATGGTTGCACGACAATGTGAGTGAACTTAATGACCCTGAACTGGACACTTACACGTGGTTAATGTGGTAAGTTTCATATTATGTTCATTTTACCACAATTTTTAAAAAAGTAAGGGTCCACTTTTTCCAGCCCTCCCTTGTAGAATACCCCTTCAAGTTCCACTCTAAGGTTCGGTGTCCTGAGAAACAGGTCCCTCAAAGCTGGGAAGGACATGTCACAGACTCAGTCTTGGAGGCCTGGGGAGTTCCCCTGTGACTCCCCGTGCCCAGATGAAGTAGACGCAGGGGTGACAGTGACTCTAGAGTGCGCCACTAGAGGACAACTGTAGTACATTACTGATGTGTACTCAGGAGATGGCTTAGGAATCACTGCAATGAGGTTTAGGAGGTATTTTTCCTTTCAGTGATAAAATGAGTGAATATTGATAAGTCAGTGTCTCTTAAGGCAGGGAGAGAGAGAGTTTAGCGGGGAGAATGGGCTTAATCTCTCAGAGATTAGCTTTGGTGTCCCAGAGACCCTGATTTGAATACTGGCTCTCTACTACTCCCCCAAATTGTGAACTTAGACAAACTCTGAATCTCGCTGAGCTCCATCTGTAAAAAGAGGTTGATGATCCTTCCGAGGATCGTTGGGAAGACCAAGTGAGAAGTACATGTCAAGTGCATGGAATATAGGACAGTTTCCATTAAAAAGGAATTACCCCGCTTATGTGAATAAAAGTGACATTCTTTGGGCCCCTGGGTGGCTCAGTTGGTTAAGCGACTGCCTTCGGCTCAGGTCATGATCCTGGAGTCCCAGGATCGAGTCCCGCGATCGAGGCCCGCATTGTGCTGCTCCCTGCTTGGCGGGGAGTCTGCTTCTCCCTCTGACCCTCCTTCCTCTCATGCTCTCTGTATCTCATTCTCTCTGTCTCAAATAAATAAATAAAATCTTTGAAAAAAAAAGTGACATTCTTTTTGTTTAGCAATTCAAACTACAAAGAGCCCAGGACGCTTGTTTGCAGGTCATTGGAAGAGGATAAAACTGCACCCTCTAAGCAGCTAATCTTTGGGAAAGATGAGCTTGAGCTAGTTTTAAAGAGGAAACAGGATTTCCAAAAAGATTTGGAAATAGGATGAATACTCGAAAATAGCTCCTACATCTTAATTCCCTGGCATCAATTCAGGAACTTGTCTTTTTATTTAAAATTTTTTTCTTAAATCAAGGTATAACTGACATATAACATTACATTAGTTTCAGGTGTACAGCATAATGATTCGATATTTGTATATATTGTAAAATGATCACCACGGTAAGTCACCAGATAAAGTTACACATTTTTTTGTTTATTGTGATGAAAACTTTAGGATTTACTCTCTTGGCAAATTTCAAGTATGTACTACAATTTTGTCGACTATAGTCACCATAGTTACATCATGTCCCCATACCTTACTTATTTTATAGTTGGAAGTTTGTCCCACTTGACCCCCTTTCACCCGTTACACCTACCCCTCAACCCCCCTCCCTCTAGCAACCACAATATTGTATTAGTTTCAGGTGTACAACATAGTGATTCAATATTTATCTACATTACAAAATGCTCACCACAGTAAGTCTAGTTACCATCTGTCATCATACAAAGTTGATATAATATTATTGGCTATATTCCCTATGCTGTACTTTTTATCCCCATGTCTTATTTATTTTATAACTCGAAGACTGTACCTCCTAATCCCCTTCACCTATTTTGTCCTTCCCCCCACCTCCTCCCTTCTGGTGACCAACAGTTTGTTCTCTATATTTATAGGTCTATTTTTGTTTTGTTTTGCTCTGTTTGTTTTGTTTTTTTAGATTCCAGATATAAGTGAAATCATACAGTATCTGTCTTTCTCTGTATGACTTATTTCACTTAGCATAATACCCTTTAGTTCCACCCATGTTGTTGCAAATGGCAAGATTTAATACTTTCTTATGGCTGAATAGCATTCCATTATATATGGATAGATACAGATATATCTATCTGTAGATATATCTATATATCTGTATCTATCTATATGTATATCTATCTAATCTAGCTATATCTTTGCATGTGTATATATATATGTGTGTCTGTGTATGTGTGTGTGTGTGTGTATCACATCTTCTTTATTTATTCATCCATTGGTGGACACTTAGGTTGTTTCTATATCTTGGCGATTGTAATAATGCTGCTATGAACACAGGAGTACATATATCTTTTCAAATTAGTGTTTTTGTTTTCTTTAGATAATACCTAGTAGTGGGGTTGCTGGATCTTATGGCAGTTCTGTTTTTAATTTTTTGAGGAGGCTCCATACTGGTTCATAGTGGCTGCACCAACTTACATTCCCACCAACAGGACATGAGGCCCCCCATTTTGCCATATGCTTGCCAATACTTGCTATTTCTTGTCATTTTGAGAACAGCCATCCTCACAGGTGTGAGGTGTTATCTTACTGTGGTTTTGATTTGCATTTCCTTGATGACTAGTGATGTTGAACATTTTTCATGTGCTTGTTGGTCATCTGCATGTCTTCTTTAGAAAAAATGTTTATTCAGATCCGCTGCCTATTTTTAAATTGGATTGTTTGTTTTTTCGCTGGGTTGTATGAGTTATTTATTATGTTGTGGATATTAACCCCATATTGGATATATGATTCACAAATATTTTCTCCCATTCAATAGGTTGCCTTTTCATTTTGTTGATGGTTTCCTTTGCTGTGCAGATGATTTTTATTTTGATGTAGTCCCATTTACCTATTTTTGCTTTTGTTGCCTTTGGAGTCAGATCCAAAAAATCATCACCAAAACCAATGCCAAGGAGCTTACCACCTGTGTTTTCTTCTAGGAGTTTTATGGTTTCAGTCTTACATTCAAGTCTTTAATTTATTTTGAGCTAACTTTTATATCTAATGTAATACAGTAGCCTAATTTTATTCTTTTGCATGTGGTTTCCCAGTTCTCAATACCATTTATTGAAGAGACTGTCCTTTTCCCAATGTATATTCTTGCCTCTTTTGTTGTAAATTAATTGACCATATAGGTGTGGGTTTATTTTGTGAATCCCTATTCTGTTTCACTGATCTATATGTCTGTTTTTATTCCAATTCCATACTGTTTTGACTATTGTAGCTTTGTAATGTAGTTTGAAATCAGGGAGTGTGATGTGATGCCTCTAGCTTTTTCTTTCTTTCTCAAGATTGCTTTGGCTATTTAAGGTCTTTTGTGGTCCCACACAAATTTTAGAATTGTTTGTTCTTTTTCTGTAAAAAAAATGCCATTGGAATTTTGATAGGGATTGCCCTGAATCTGTAGCTTGCTTTGGGTACTACAGATATTTTAACAATATTAAATCTTCCAATCATGAGCATAGAATGTCTTTCCATGTATTTGTGTCTTCTTCAATTTCTTTCATCAATGTCTTACTGTTTTCAGAGTATAGGTCTTTCACCTTCTTGGTTACATTTATTCCTAGATATTTTAATCTTTTTGATGAAATTGTAAATGTGATTGTTTTCTTAATTTCTCTTTCTGATAGTTTGTTGTTAGTGTATAGAAATGCAAAAGATTTTTGTATGTTGATTTTGTACCCTGAAAATTTACTGAATTCATTTATTAGTTCTAATTGTGTGTGTGTGTGTGTGGAGCCTTTAGGGTTTTCTATATATAAAATCATGTTTTTCACAAATAGTGACCATTTTACTTTTTCCTTTCCAATTTGGATGCCTTTTACTTCTTTTTCTTGCCTAATTGCTACAGCTAAAACTGCTAATACTTTGTCGAATAAAAGTGGCAAGAGTGGGTGGGCAACCTTGTCTTGTTTCTGATCTTAGAGGAAAAGTTTTCAGTTTTTTACAATTGAGTGGGCTTTTCACCATTATGTTAGCTGTGGGCTTGTCATATCTGGCCCTTATTATGTTGTGGTACATTCCCTCTATACCCACTTTGTTGAGAGTTTTTAACATAAATGGATGTTGAATTTTGTGAATCCATGCTGAGAGCTGCTTTTTCTAAAACACAATTTATTCTGTCCTCACCTAGTCCAAAACATTCAAGGATATCAACAGGGAACTGCTCAACAGTGGTCTCTGTTGAGGAAGGTCATCGAAAAGATGTGACCGGTGGTTGACCCATGAGCTGGACCCAGGCACTTGAAATTCCTCACCCATTCCCCCATTATCCTTGGAATGTGGGTTCTGTTTGTTTTTCCTGCTCCCAGGGGCTACTCCAAGGACAGTCTTGAGATAGTGATATGGCGTTGAGCAGACTTGCACAATATAAGTGAATGAACCTAGTTAAGATCTCTTCATAAACCTTTAAGATTTGGCAGGCAGATGTAGGGATCCACTCATCTTGCTGCCACCCAATACAAGCCTTGTATATAAGTTCCCTTTACTAATTAAAACTCCCAACTACCATCCCGAAGTGCCTTGCCTCTTTCTTTGGTCTCTCCCTTCCCTCTGTGTCTGAGAGTTGGTTTCAGAGGACACCCAGGAAGCTTGAGGAGGGTTGTGAACTAACAGTCTTATAAAACAATGGAATATGATAAAATCATCAAAAAGTATTACTATAGCTTTAATTACTTTCCTTGAGAAGATCTCTGTGACATATTGTGGAGTGAAGTATAGCAGGTCGCAAAAGCAGCATGTCTCTTAAGAGTCTGTTTATATGAAATAATTGTATATGTGTGTAGAAGTGCTTAGTGGGATTTCTGCTGGGTGGGCAAATTTGGAGTAATATCTATTTTCATCTTTATGATTTGGTATACTCTTTTAATTGTCTACCCAGTTTATACTGTCTTTATAATCAGAAATAAAACAACAGACCTAATTTTACTTTAAAAAATAAAGCCAACAACTTTAAGGCAGAGAACAGAAAAAAGATGAAGGAAACAGAAAAAAATGTTAGTAAGGTTTGAACTTAGTTGGTGAGGTTCTGAGCAATTTTCCCCAACTCTTTGTTACTGCATAATTTTTCCTTAATGTATATGAATTCCTTTTATAATTGGGAAAAAGATATCCATTTAGCCATGGATGACTGGAAAATGATCAAATCCAAAAAATGTTTATATTATAATTACAACTCAATGTTAGCCCATCACAAAGGGTGACAAACTCTGACATTTTGAGAAAATCCATATAAAAGCCTTGTTGCTATTCCTCTCATTCCTTTCAAAAAAGCCTTTATTATAAGAAAAAGGGCAAAAGTAATAGTAATATTTTTGGGTAAGAAATAGGCACATAAAGACCTGGTATAAAGCATAACAAACCATTGCTTACTACTGAAAAATTATAATCTGCTGGTGTTTTTTCCCATGTACGTATACTTATTTATGCATGTGTGTATGTATTTATGTGTATTTATGTATGTATGTATGTGGGTATTTATGTGTGTGTATGTGTGTATTTATGGATATGTAAATGCATGCATTTATGGATGTGTGCATTCGTACACTAGAGGTGGGGTAATTAGACATTTAAAGCAGGTCTCTATGTTTTACTCTAAGTCTCTAAAAAGGGTTAATTATGCCTTTTTTGTCACATAACGTTATATTTAAAACACCTCTAAGTAGCTTCAAATATTTTAACATTTTCATTTTAAACACGATGGATATGGGTAATAGCCTTGCAATTCACTTGTATGTGATTAGATAATACTACGGCAGTAGAAGTGAAGCGTGACATTGATAATATTTCACCTCCAACCAGTTCTCTCTTTCTGCTAAATATTGATGACATATTTAAGGTAAATTGGAATCACAATGATCTAAGTAACATTTGCCCTCTGAGAGGAGACGCCCATTTAATTTTAATTACTACTGATTTCTGCAAGTAATGGCTTTGCTTCTCCTGCGCTTACATACTTGCCAAGGACTGCTGCTGCACTGGTTTCAAGGTACAAGATGCAGAAGAGCCAAGTGAACAGATGGGAAGTGTTCAGTGATCTACCCCTGTGTGACCTGTATGCCAGCCTGGTGTCCCTGCTTGTGCCCACCTGAATGCTCAGGCCATGCCGGTACTGAGCACCAAGCAAATGAGGAATCTTTGAGTTTAGTGGTAGGTGCCTCCATGTTAATCTTTGCTCTTGCTGTCAGTTTTATTTGTTACTTGGTCTTGCTGTGTTTATTGCTTACAGCTAGACCCTCAACTAGAGACCCTTACTCTTTAATCTTCAGTGTCCTGGCAGGACCCCTAACTCTTATTTTGTCTAATTCTTCTAGATTTTTTTTTTTTTTTGCCTTCCTGAACATGTTGTGTTGATTTGTTTCTCCCTTATTCTCATCCATCTGATTTTTAACACCAAAAGCTCTCCCTGCCAGCCCATACTTACCCAACTAACCCTTCGTTCCCATCATCCTCCCTTCACCTGCCTTTATTCCTACACCAGATCATGACAGTTAGGGATTCCTGAGAAGTGACACTGTTGGAGGGGCTCCCCTGCTAGAGAGAAGCACAGCGCTATGGAACAAAACCCTGGAAGAGTGGTTTTCAGCATGAGCATCAAGATTGGGTCACTGGTTCAAAGAGTCAGGTGGGATAGATTGGGTCAAAAGTTTCACTCTCCTCTTAGATAACTCACTATTAGCCAGGAAAATGGAGTAGGAGGGCATGGGTAACACAATGAGGATGAAAATCAAAGCTCAGAAGGGACTCTCTTCTCTTCCTTTCATAAAGCTGTCTGTCCTCCCATCACATCCTCACCCATTGCCTACTCACCCCCTGCCTACTCCATTCAAAGCACCGTTTGCTAATTTCATGAATAATTCTCACGTTGTTACATCAGAGTCTTCATTGCACTAGATCCTTCAGCAGGACACTATTGACACCCATTCTTCTCCATGACACAATGCTCTTTTGTACACATTAGGCAATATTGCCTCAGTATTTCCCATTACTGAAGCCCCTCCAGGCTGGGTCCTGGGCTCTCGATGCCCTCCATGCTTCCTCCACAGATAATCTTATCATGCCAATGGTTTCAACTGCCATTCTGTGCCCCAAGATTCACTGGTTTCCATCTGGGCCCAGATCCCTCCCCTTTGGGTTTCAGAGCAGTCTATATAACTGCTTACTGGACATCTCATTTGAATGTTTCACAGGCATCCTGATGCATCCCCAGATTCAATTCATAAGCTTTCCCTGCTACTGCCAACATCAGACCTATCCCTGAGCTCCCTGCCAAGTGTGGTTCCCTTCCAGTGTTCCCAGTGGAGTAAATGTCCCATCCTTCCATCTGTCTAACCATTCACCATTCATGCACCATTCATCCATCCTCCTGTGAGTCAGAAACATAGAAGCAACTCTGTCTCCTCTACCTTCCTTACCCCACATCCAATCTATTTGATTTGATCAATAACCTCTCTTGAATCTGTCTATTTCTCTTCTTCCTAGTCCACATTATCATTGCTTTTCACTTGGGCAACTGAAAGAATCTCTTAACTAGTGTCCCCTTCCAATTCATTTTTCATTTTGCAGTCAGATTAAATTTTCCAAATGCAAATTTAATGAATAACCCCCACCCTCTCCTCAAAAAAACCCTTCGCTGAGGCTCCCTTTTGTTTTTCTAATGAACACTAAAATCCTTAATCATTCCTAGAAGGCCCTGCAGGTCTGGCTTCCATTTAAACCCCAGCTCTGGCTACCTGGCCTTCCTTTAGTTCCTCAGACTCAAGGGGTTCTCTCATGTGAAGGGTGTGCTCACATGATGCACCCTCTGTCTGCAACATCCGTTTGCTCTACCCCTTTACTCAGTGGTCTTCCATTTCACATCCCCAGGGAAGCCTTCCCATACCACCTGAAGAAGTCAATCCCACATTACAGAGTCTCACCATACCATATACCTCTTCTTTGTGGCCCTTAACTGTATTTATTTCAATAATCATTTAATTCCTTTGTATAATCATTTAAGTCTCTCCTCCCCTGCCCCTTCCCTGGAAAACATCAGGGGCTGTGTCCACTCTGGGCCACCATGGTCACCCCGGTTTGTCACATTTCCATCTCTGTCCTTGCTCACCCTCCCCCTGCTCCAGTGACACTGGCCTCATTGCTGAGGCAGGTCTGCCCCCTGATGGCCTCTGCCGGGAGCTGGCTCCCTTCCTCACCTGTGTCAGGCCTTGGCTTGCATCTGATCCTCTCAGGGAGGCCTTTCTTGACCACAACTTAAAAACTCCAACCTCTGCCTCACACGTCTCCTTTCACTGCTCCATTTTCCGTTACATGCCTCACTTTCTAATAAGACATATTATACGGTTTACTTGGTGACTTTTTCTGTTGCCCCCATAAGAATGTCAAGTGCTATACAGGCAAAGAATTTTGTTCTGTTCCCCTGCTCTGTCTCTGACACCTTGCATGTAACAGGCACTCAGTAATATCTGTTGAAAGAATTCCTTTAGGTTGGTAGAGAGCCTGGCACATGGCAGACCAATATGTCTTCATTGAATGGACCATAGAAAGGCAGGGGAGGGAGCCTGGGAAGGGCCTGCAGATCTCTGGCTCCTTATCTTCAACTGCCAGCCCCCAGAAAAGAGGACCCCAGGCTCAAAGGGGTTCCCGTTAGCCAGGAGATTTGGTGTGTATCTTAAGCTCAAAATTAATTATAATTAGGAACCACTGAGAAAATCAGGAGGGCTGTTTTTGTGGTGTGGTGGAGGGGGTATTTGTTTATATTTGGAAAGGACTAGCTCAGCAAATTTATAATGTAAATAAGGGAAAAGTTTAACTTAAGAGCAAAAGCCAATAAACAGTTTTTAAGCACCATTAAAACCATTTTATATGCAAACGATGTTGCAAAACAGTGAATGTGATCATTACTGACACTTCTTAAGTTCTCTGAAAAGCACTAAGGAGAATTTCTAAGATAGGTTGACCGAACCCCCCAGTTCCTCCTCCTCACTGGTGGTCATTCCTGAAGCATTAGGTGCTATGAAGTAGGCTTCTCAGGCAGTATAACCAACTTTTCTACAATTACATCATTTTTTAGGGTGGAGGGGGGATGGTTATATGCTTCCCCATGCCTATAAAGAAACTGATATGGGTGCATACATAAGCGGGATTTGGATAAGTATTTTTATTCTTTTTATCTCAAATTCTTCCACAACTCTAACAATACTATTTTAACAATATTTTCACTACTATAAGTAAAGACCCATAAAGAGTCTCAAATCAAGAAGCTCCCGAATGAAATGATTCGTCAGAACAACCTGCGGTGCTCACACCAACTTGGGGCCACTCTCTAGGATTGCAAGCCTGACTCAGAGGCTCGGCGAGGGCTGGCCCAGGGCAGTTCTGGGATTCAAGGCAACAGCGGTAGTGTTTCTGCAACCCACGGGTAGTATAAAACTCATCCTACTTAGCTGGGGTGGATTGCCGTGGTATCTAAGGATTTGGATACCCCACTTAAAAAGCATTAATAATTGTCTGGAGGAGGCCTAAGTGATTGTTATCTCAGGATATGCCAGCATAGAGCCTTGTACAGAATTACATAAATAATCACAGACAGTTCTAGAGTGATTTCCGAAAACAACAGAAAACTAGATGAAAAGATTATAGTTTGCCACAATGCGGAGGAAACTCAGAGGCATCCTGCTAAGTGAAATAAGCTGGATACAGAAAAAAACCTGCGTGATTTCACTTATATCTGGAATCTAAAACAGTGGGACTCAGAGAAGCAGAGTAGAAGGGTGACTCCAGGAGTGGCGGGGGGGCATGGGCAGATGTTGGCCAGAGGATACAAAGTTGCAATTATGTGGGATGAATAAGTCTAGAAATCTCATGCACAGTATGATGACTATAGTTAGTGATCCTATATTAAACACTAGAAACATGCCAAGAGAGTAGATTTCAGGGTCTCTCACTGCACACTCACAAATGGCAACTATGTGAGACCATCTGTTAACTAGCTTGATTACAGTAATCATTTCATATGTATCTGCACATGAAATCATGTGAGCACAGAACGAACAAACTTGTCCAATCGCTATGTGATACACCTGAAACTAACGTAACTGTGTCAGCTATACCTCAATAAAAAATAGAATAATTCTGATACATAAAAAAAATACATGGAAAAAAGCAAAAGATAACATGTGTGCACAGAGAATGGCTTCCAGATGTCACAGCAACTGAGATGGAAAAATAGGAGCCTGGATGATAGTGTAGCTGGGGCACAGAAATCTCTTTTTGATGTTGTCTTTTTAGAAAAGCACAAGAGCAAACAATGCAACCTGATGAAGAAACACTGAAAGACGGGGAGGGAACAGGATGGAGGGCAGGTGAAAGGTAGAAAATCAGCCAGGTGACAGCAAACCACCCAGAAACAGAGCCCAGAGTCACAGCCCATCAGGGGCTGGGTCACTGTGCAGGGTCGTGCTAACAATTAGGGAGCAAGGTGGTGCCTGCAACTGCCTACCAGCTCATCACTTGGAACTTGAGGCTTCCAAATGCTGATTTTTATTTATTTTTCTTATTTTTTAAAAAAGATTTTTATTTATTTATTTATTTGTTCATGAGAGACATAGAGAGAGAGAGAGAGAGGCAGAGGGTGAAGCAGATTCCCCGCGGAGCAAGAAGCCCGATGCGGGGCTTGATCCCAGGACTCTGGGATCATGACCCAAGCTGAAGGCAGATGCTTAACCGACTGAGCCACCCAGGTGTCCCTAAAAACTTTGGGGGGTTTTGCCTGCCGTTCCCCCTGCTTGTGCTCTCTCTGACAAATAAATAAATTAAAAAAAAAGTTTTTAAATGACCTATGGAATCCACTAAACTGAAGAGTAAAGAGCAACACAGGAGTAATAAGAAAAGATGGGATTTTTTTTCACCTAACAACAATCTATGTTCTTTTTATGTGGCATTTAAGTTTGTTTCTGGAACAGGTGAAACTCAGGAAACTGACATTGAGAACGTTCATGACTTATCCAAGGTCACTTGGTTAGTATATGGTGGGGCCAAGACCCCAATTGGGTCTTATAGCTCCAAATCCTGTGTTCATCTCTTTTGCCCAAGGTCTTTTCTCATTAGTCCACCCCTCACTCGTGTACCCTTCTCCTATCAGTTCATGCATGTCTTGGTCTGCTCTGGCCCCTAGACTCTAAAGTCATGGAACATTCAGTGAATACACAGGGGGTATTAAAATCATCCATCTTAAGTGCAGGGTTTTGAGGGCTGAAGATGATGATGGTGGTGGCAGAAGTGAGCCCTGGGTGGTAGAAATGAAAAGTTGTCCCAGTGGGATCTGTTCTTCACTAAACCAGGAGTCAGCACCTGCAAGTCGATGTTTTGAACTGAAACTGGCCAGCGTGCAAAGCCTAAAGTATTTATTATCTGCCCTTTTCAGAAAGAGTCTGCCAAGCCCTGCCCTAGATGGTAATGGCTGGGAGGGCAGTGCCCGATTATGTTTAATCATCCTTCTGTAACAGTGCCTAGCATGGTGTCTGGCAAATAGTATGTGATCACAAAGTATTTGTTGAATGAAGGGATAAATTATTTGGTCTATTTGAGCACATACTCTCAGTGCAGCCATAAGGAGAAATCAGGTAGAGGAATGACATTCAATGTTTCTATGGAAAACAGAGGCACACCCAATATCTAGAAGGTCAAGGTAGAGACAAGGTGGGTGGGGCTTCTGGAGGCTGAACAGAACTTTAGAGGAGAGAATCCACTTGGAATGCCATGGAGAGCCTGCAGACTTTTCATAGAAAGGAAGCAATCAATGTAGGCCATTCTCATGTTCGTGGAGGGGCCATACCTCTACCTAGGTCTATAAAAACAAACTTTCCCAAATAATTAAATTAGAAAAAATATGTTTTACATCACAAAAGGACGACTACCTCCTCATGTGATCACAGGCAGGTCATTTTGTCTCTCCATGCCTCAATTTGAAGACGAGAATAGCACTTAATAGAATTAAAATATTTTATATTTGCATAGAATTTGTGGCTTTTCAATGTCCTCACAAAAAAAAAGACAGTATAAATTTTTATTTCAATAATGTTGGGAGGTAGGTTAGACCACACTGATCTCTTGTTCTGTTTCCCTTCCCACCCTATGTTCCAATGCGCTGGCCAGTGCCCTCCAGCCAGTAGTGCCCTAGGTCAGACCAGGCAGGATGCAGGCGGTCCTGTCGTCTGCCTTTCTCACCCCCAGATCATTATTAAATGTCCTCTGACATCCTGTTCCCCTCTGCACCCATTCTGAGCTAGGTGACAATTAATGATAATAGGTTAACAACTAATCCGTACATGAGGCCCTGCCCCCACTATCCTTCTTAGACAACAGACGACAAAAGTCATCAACAAAGAGCTTCTGCAAGAGACCCTGGGCAGTGGCAGCTCCGGAATTTCTCTCTGGGGTCTGTAGGGGTCAGAGGAAGGGGTGAGGGCCCAAAGTGTCTTTCAGCTGCCTCTTGTCACCTACCCCGGCCCCTGCAGACCATGACGCTAAGGGAGAAAAGTTCAGGCATGGAAGCAACCCGGCGGGGACCAACCGTCTAACCATGCATGCACTGTTATAAAAGCTGCTCCTGGGTTGGAATCCTGCTTCCACATCTTATTAACCCTGTAACCTTTCTCTATGCCTCAACTGCCTCACCTATAAGACAGAAACAATCATATTACCTGTTTCATGGTATCCTTACAGGAAGAGAGTGAGGTAACATGTGGAAAGTGCTTAGAGTGGCATCTAGCATAAAGGAAGTGCTTAACAAATGCTAGCTTTTATTATTTTTTTCATTCATCATTCAGAAATATTCCTCAAGTGCCCACCAAGTGCAGGTATTGAACTCAGGCATCAAGAAGAAGCAGGCTGAAAGTTCTATTGAGCAAAGGCCGGCTGGATCTCTGAGCATGCTGACAATCGCACTCATCAACACTGCCTTCTGTGCATGCAGCAGGAAGCCCACATCTGGGATGTTAGGGGGACTGCAGGACAAAGGTTCCCAACCTCCCTGTCCACCTGGTATGGAGGGAGGCCCAGGACATGCTGTGAACACCCCATTTTACTTTGTGAACCCCCTTGGAGATTGCTGCAGCACTGAGTGAACTCCTGGAGAGAACCCTGTAAGCCATGATGAAAAATCTGGATCCTAACAATGCAAAGCTTTAGCTGCTCCCAGAGACTATGAGGGAACTTGGAGGGATCTATATTGGTCAACCAATACCTCCCATGACCACCCTCCGGCGAAAAGCCAGGTTCTCCTTCCCTGAGGCTGGTGGCACTGCACACACAGCTCCAGCCTGGTGCCGTGTCACCTCATGGGACTGACGTCACAGTGCTCTGTTACCCACCCACTCTGCCCTGTCCTGTGGGCGGGCACATTTGTCCCTGTCACCTTGGAATCCTCACTGTGGGCCCGGTGTCTGGTGCTCCATAGTGTTGACTGAATCCACTGAGGGGCAATGAAGCCTTAGATCTTAGGGAAGCAGCTTCTGACTAACAAGGACTCTGAGGTGACCACTCGAAGCACTAAGTCAATGAACAGACAAAACACTCGAAGCTAGCACTTGTCACCTGCAACACCAGTGGCTGGGACTTAGGAGCGGCCAGAGGGAGAACAGGGTGTGCTCATGCGCAGTCAGGATGGTTCTTTCCTATCATGTGTAAACCCCACCCCCTCCTTTTTCACAGTAAAACACACTGTCCATTGCACTGTCCAATAGTGGGAGCCACTAGTCTCATGTATTATTTAAATTCAAAGTAATTAAAGTCAAATACAATTTAAATCTCAGTTCCTCGGTGGCACCAGCCACTTTTCAAGTGCTCATGGGGCGTGTGGCTACTGTTTCAGATAATGCAGGCATGGAACACTTCTATAGTCACAGAAACTTCCGTTGGGCAGGCTCTCCTGTCTTTCCAAAAAATGTTAACTCAGACAAATAAAATTTCACAGCACTTTCACAATCAATAAAGCTAATACACTGTTCCCTGGACTACCCAAACATTTCCAGTGTGTTCTCTCAATAGCAGTAAGACATGAGGAGCTACAAGCTCTCTGGTTCTATTCCCACACTGTTTGTTTGTTTGTCTGAATTTATGTATCTTCAGAAATAGTATTAACTTTGTTAGTACCTGTCAGTACCTTGGGGCAGTCCTGTGTGGCTTGGAGCAGTTTAATGCAGGGGATGGATGGCTCTAGCCCCAGGAGAAGGAGGTTCATCAATCTACCACACGTCTCAGCATCGTTACGGAACATTAATGAGGTTGGATTCGATTTAAAAACAGTCTAAGGCATTATGGATTGGTAACATTCAGCGTCACAGGAACTGGGAATTTCTGAGATATAATCCTCATTCTTTTGCTAATGAGTGTTTTGATATGGGGACTATCATTTAAGTTCTGAGTTTCAGTTTCCTGTCCTTAAAATGGGGCTATTACTGACCTACCTAACCCAAGTGCTTGGAGGATTAATGAGTTAATGCTTGCTGAGAACTCTGAGCTCCTTGCATTAAGGTGTGTTGCACATCATTATTTCTATTCATTCTCATGTAGCAGCTGGGAAACATTAGGACTATTATGTTTACTCCTAAAATGCATTTTCTTTCTCAGCATTTTAGCATTACCTATGTTACCCAAACCTTAAATCTGAAAGTAAAACTAGCCCCACAGCAAGACACATTGACGTAGTGGGGGTATTTAGGTAGTTTTTCCTTTCTTTAATACAAGCATACCAGCTTTTCCAGAAGGATGAAGGCAGTAATTGCACTGTAAATTCTCACTGTGTGAGGCTGGTGGTCAATCTTAGCAGATGTGAAAAGAAAGTTATACCACAGCACAATTACACTGTTAACACTTACATGCAATGATATTCCCATATCTGTTCTTCATTCTGTTTTCATCTTTCTTAGCAGAGTCCCATGGTGCGGACTGCCCTTCAAAGAAGCTCTGGAAGAAAGAGAAAAGTGATATAAAGAACTACAATTTGGTGCAGTAAACACAGGATCTTAACGACGGAGGATGTTTTTAAGAAATGTATGGCAAGGGTCAATAAGGGAAAAGGATGTTCACAGGAATGAGAGGATGGATTAAATACCTTGTTTTACTTTTTGTTTTCCTTTAGTTAATAAACTACAAACACAGATGGGGGCCAGAGAGTGAACCCATAATTTATCATACAATCCATTAAAATGGTGATGTTCACCCTATCCTACTTCAATTTAATACAGAGAAAATTAACATTTCTCTCAATTTCTTAATTATATTACCATTTTTCAATACTCTCGTAAGAGATACAAAGATATCGTTTTTCTTCCCAATTGCTAACTGAAAGAAGGTGATTTTTGGTTGAAACTGTGAAGGTAGGGAAGCTATGACTTCATGCCTTCAAGGCTAAAATCCTGTAATAAATTCTGCCAGAGTTTTCTCTTCATTTTTAATGGAGCTTAGATGTCCATTTATTTAAGGATTTGGCATTATTATGCCCAGGATCTTTAATCTCATGTTATTAGTCAGATATATATTTTTTCTATTCAAGTTATAATGAAAATGTCCTTTGGTATTGGTTGACAGGTGAAAAAAAAAATCTGGGACTTTTATCTCCACTTGAGTTCACATTCCCTTTATCCTTGTGTAGCCAAGCATATAAAAGGTAAGGGGAAGGATGGAAGTAAGAAGCAGTTAGTCAAACTGACTTCTTGTCTTTGCCACAGCTACTCTTTTACTTCTTGGTAGCAACTGGGAAAGAAGATGAGAGGAGAAGGAAGTAGACCTAAAGGCAGAGCTGATGAAGAGAGCACCATTCTGAGATACTTTAGGGCCAGAGAATGTGGTGTCAGGAACTCACACCCTCAAACATCCCATGATGGCTTTCCAACCGAAGCTCCTAATTCCTGTCTCTCTTATACTATTTGGCCATCTTGGCCATTTCCAACCATTACCAATATTCAGTGATTAGTCTGTGGTTCAACAGAACCTATTTATTATCTCTTTCTATGGGTCCAGCTCTGGCTCATTAGTTAAGCTGCATGACTACTGCTGTAGGGGTAGGATACACCTGCTCTTAGACCCCACAAGGGAGACTCGCCGCTGGTATACTGCACAGGAGCTGACTATGCCATGGATGGTGCTCAGTTCATTCAAGTGTCTTAGCCACCAGCCTGGAAACTCCCTGAGACTTTTTTTTTTTTTAAATTTTATTATGTTATATTAATCACCAAACATTACATCATTAGTTTTTGATGTAGTGTTCCATGATTCATTGTTTGCATATAACACCCAGTGCTCCATTCAATACGTGCCCTCTTTAACACCCATCTCCAGGCTAACCCTCCTCCCACCCCCTCCCCTCTAGAACCCTCAGTCTGTTTCTAAGAGTCCACAGTCTCTCACGGTTCATCTCCCCCTCTGATTTCCCATCATTCATTTTACCCTTCCTACTATCTTCTTTTTTTAACATATAATGTATTATTTGTTTCAGAGGTACAGGTCTGTGATTCAAAAGTCTTACACAATTCACAGCGCTCACCATAGCACATACCCTCCCCAACGTCTATCACCCAGCCACCCCATCCCTGCCACCACCCACCACTCCAGCAACCCTCAGTTTGTTTCCTGAGATTAAGAATTCCTCATATCAGTGAGATCATATGATACATGTCTTTCTCTGATTGACTTATTTCGCTCAGCATAATACCCTCCAGTTCCAACCACGTCGTTGCAAATGGCAAGATTTTATTCCTTTTGATGGTTGCATAATATTCCATTGTGTGTGTGTGTGTGTATACACATACCACATCTTCTTTATCCATTCATCTGTCGATGGGCATCTTGGCTCTTTCCATAGTTTGGCTATTGTGGACATTGCTGCTATAAACATCGGGGTGCACATACCCCTTCAGATCCCTACATTTGTATCTTTGGGGTAAATACCCAGTAGTGCAATTGCTGGGTCATAGGGCAGCTCTATTTTCAACTTTTTGAGGAACCTCCATACTGTTTTCCAGAGTAGCTGCACCAGCTTGCATTCCCACCAACAGTGTAGGAGGGTTCTCCTTTCTCCGCATCCCCACCAACATCTGTCGTTTCCTGACTTGTTAATTTTAGCCATTCTGACTGGTGTGAGGTGGTATCTCATTGAGGTTTTGATTTGGATTTCCCTGATGCTGAGCGACGTTAAGCACTTTTTCATGTGTCTCTTGGCCATTTGGATGTCTTCCTTGGAAAAATGTTTGTTCATATCTTCTGCCCATTTCTTGATTGGATCATTTGTTCTTTGGTTGTTGAGTTTGATAAGTTCTTTATAGATTTTGGAGACTAGCCCTTTATCTGATATGTCATTTGCAAATATCTTCTCCCAGTCTGTCGGTTGTCTTTTGGTTTTGTTGACTGTTTCTTTTGCTGTGCAAAAGCTTTTTATTTTGATGAGGTCCCAATAGTTCATTTTTGCGTTGCTTCCCTTGCCTTTGGCGATGTTTCTAGGAAGAAGTTGCTGTGGCTGAGGTCGAAGGAGTTGCTGCTTGTGTTCTCCTTTAGGATTTTGATGGACTCCTGTCTCACATTGAGGTCTTTCAACCATTTGGAGTCTATTTTTGTGTGTGGTGTAAGGAAATGGCCCAGTTTCATTCTTCTGCATGTGGCTGTCCAATTTTCCCAACACCATTTGTTGAAGAGACTGTCTTTTTTCCATTGGACATTCTTTCCTGCTTTGTCGAAGATGAGCTGACCATAGAGTTGAGGGTCCATTTCTGGGCTCTCTATTCTGTTCCATTGATCGATGTGTCTGTTTTTGTGCCAGTACCATACTGTCTTGATGATGACAGCTTTGTAATAGAGCTTGAAGTCCGGAATTGTGATGCCACCATCTTTGCTTTGCTTTTTCAACATTCCTCTGGCTATTCGGGTCTTTTCTGGTTCCATACAAATTTTAGGATGCTTTGTTCCATGTCTTTGAAAAAAGTGGATGGTATTTTGAAAGGGATTGCATTAAATGTGTAGATTGCTCTAGGCAGCAGTGACATCTTCACAATACTTGTTCTTCCAATCCATGAGCATGGAATGTTTTTCCATTGTTTTGTCTTCCTCAATTTCTTTCAGGAGTATTTTATAGTTTTCTGAGTACAGATTCTTTGCCACTTTGGTTAGATTTATTCCTAGGTATCTTATGGTTTTGGGTGCAATTGTAAATGGGATCGACTTCTTAATTTCTCTTTCTTCTGTCTTGTTGGTGTATAGGAATGCCACTGATTTCTGTGCATTGATTTTATATCCTGCCACTTTACTGAATTCCTGTATGAGTTCTAGCAGTTTTGGGATGGAGTCTTTTGTGTTTTCCACATAAAGTATCATATCATCTGCAAAGAGTGAGAGTTTGACTGCTTCTTTGCCGATTCAGATGCCTTTTATTTCTTTTTGTTGTCTGATTGCTGTGGCTAGGACTTCTAGTACTGTGTTGAATAGCAGTGGTGATAGTGGACATCCCTGCTGTGTTCCTGACTTTAGGGGGAAAGCTCTCAGTTATTCCCCATTGAGAATTATATTTACTGTGGGTTTCTCATAGATGGCTCTTATGATATTGAGGTATGTACTCTCTATCCCTATACTCTGAAGAGTATTGATCGAGAAAGGATGCTGTACTTTGTCAAATGCTTTCTCTGCATCTGTTGAGAGGATCATACAGTTCTTGTTCTTTTATTTATTTATTTATTTATTTATTACGATTTTATTTATTTATTGACAGAGAGAGAGAAGAGCAGGGGGAGCAGCAGAGGGAGAGGGAGAAACAGACTCTCCGCAGAGCAGAGAGCCCGACGTGGGACTCAATCCCATGACCCTGAAATCATGATCTGAGCCGAAGGCAGATGCTTAACCGACTGAACCACCCAGGTGCTCCTGTTCTTTCTTTCATTAATTAATGTATTGTATCACATTGATTGATTTGTGGATGTTGAACCAACCTTGCAGCCCAGGAATAAATCCCACTTTGTCGTGGTGAATAATCCTTTTAATGTACTGTTGGAGCCTATTGGCTAGTATTTTGGTGAGAATTTTTGCATCCATGTTCATCGGGGATATTGGTCTGTAATTCTCCTTTTTGATGGAGTGTTTGGCTGGTTTGGGGATCAAAGTAATGGTGGCCTCATAAAATGAGTTTAGAAGTTTTCCTTCCATTTCTATTTTTTGGAACAGTTTCAGAAGAATAGGTATTAATTCTTCTTTAAATGTTTGGTAGAATTCCCCTAGGAAGCCACCTGGCCCTGGGCTCTTGTTTGTTCGGAGGTTTTTGATTACTGCTTCAATTTCCTCAATGGTTACAGGTCTGTTCAGGTTTTCTATGTCTTCCTGGTTCAGTTTTGGTAGTTGATACATCTCTAGGAATGCATCCATTTCTTCCAGGTTATCTAATTTGCTGGCATAGAGTTAAAGTCATAATATGTTCTTATAATTGTTTGTATTTCTTTGGTGTCGGTTGTAATCTCTCCTTTTGCATTCATGATTTTATTTATTTGGGCCATTTCTCTTTTCTTTTTGGTAAGTCTGGCCAGGGGCTTATCAATCTTGTTAATTCTCTCAAAGAACCAGCTCCTAGTTTCGTTGATCTGTTCTACTATTCTTTTGGTTTGTATTTCATAGATTTCTGCTCTGATCTTTATTATTTCTCTTCTCCTGCTGGGTTTAGGCTTTACTTGCTATTCTTTCTCCAGCTCCTTTAGGTGTAGGGTTAGGGTGTGTACTTGAGACCTTTCTTGTTTCTTGAGAAAGGCTTGTATTGCTATATACTTTCCTCTTAGGACTGCCTTTGTGGCAGCCCAAAGTTATTGAACAGTTGTGTTTTCATTCATTTGTTTCCATAAATTTTTAAAATTCTTTAATTTCCTGGTTGACCCATTAATTCTTTAGGAGGATGCTCTTTAGCCTCCATGTATCTGAGTTCTTTCCGACTTTCCTCTTGTGATTGAGTTCTAGTTTCAAAGCATTGTGGTCTGAAAATATGCAGGGAATGATCCCAATCTTTGGGTACCAGTTGAGACCTGATTTGTGACCTAGGATGTGATCTATTCTGGAGATTGTTCCATGGGAATTAGAGAAGAATGTGTATTCTTTTGCTTTGGGATGAAATGTTCTGAATAGATCTGTGAAGTCCATTTGGTCCAGTGTGTCATTTAAGGTCTTTATTTCCTTGTTGATCTTTTGCTTAGATGATCTGTCCATTTCAGTGAGGGGGGTGTTAAAGTCCCCCACTATTGTTGTATTGTTGTCGATGTGTTTCTTTGCTTTTGTTATTAATTGGCTTATATAATTGGCTGCTCCCATGTTAGGGGGATAGATATTTACAATTGTTAGATCTTTTTGTTGGATAGACCCTTTAAGTAGGATATAGTGTCCTTCCTCATCTCTTATTATAGTCTTTGGTTTAAAATCTAATTTGTGTGATATAAGGATTGCCACCCCAGCTTTCTTTTGGTGTCCATTAGCATGGTAAATGGTTTTCCACCCCTTCACTTTCAATCTGGGGGTGTCTTTGGGTCTAAAATGAGTCTCTTGCAGGCAGCATATCGATGGGTCTTGTTTTTTTTATCCAATCTGATAGCCTGTGTCTTTTGATTGGGGCACTTAGCCCATTTACATTCAGGGTAACTATTGAAAGATAGGAATTTAGTGCCATTGTATTGCCTGTAAGGTGACTGTTACTGTATATTGTCTGTGTTCCTTTCTGGTCTATGTTGCTTTTAGACTCTCTCTTTGCTTAGAGGATCCCTTTCAATATTTCTTGTAGGGCTGGTTTCGTGTTTGCCAATTCCTTTAGTTTTTGTTTGTTCTGGAAGCTTTTAATCTCTTCTTCTATTTTCAATGACAGGTTAGCTGGATATAGTATTCTTGGCTGCATATTTTTCTCATTTAGTGCTCTGAATATATCATGCCAGTCCTTTCTGGCCTTCCAGGTCTCTGTGGATAGGTCTGTTGCCAATCTAATGTTTCTACCACTGTAGGTTACAGATCTCTGGTCCTGAGCTGCTTTCAGGATCTTCTCTTTGTCTCTGAGACTTGTAAGTTTTACTATTAGATGTCGGGGTGTTGACCTATTTTTATTGATTGTGAGGGGGGTTCTCTGTGCCTCCTGGATTTTGATGCCTGTTTCCTTCCCCAAATTAGGGAAGTTCTCTGCTATAATTTGCTCCAATACACCCTCTGCCCCCCTCTCTCTTTCTTCTTCTTCTGGGATCCCAATTATTCTAATATTGTTTCATCTTATGGTATCACTTATCTCTCGAATTCTGCCCTCGTGATCCAGTAGTTGTTTATCTCTTTTTCTCAGCTTCTTTATTTTCCATCATTTGGTTTTCTATATCACTAATTCTCTCTACTGCCTCATTTATCCTAGCAGTTAAAGCCTCCATTTTTTATTTTATTTTATTATTTATTTATTTTATTATGTTATGTTAATCACCATACATCATTAATTTTTGATGTAGTGTTCCATGATCATTGTTTGTGTATAACACCCAGTGCTCCATGCAGAACGTGCCCTCTTTAATACCCATCACCAGGCTAACCCATCCTCCCACACCCCTCCCCTCTAGAACCCTCAGTTTGTTTTTCAGAGTCCATATTCTCTCATGGTTTGTCTCCCCCTCCAATTTCCCCCCTTCATTCTTCCCCTCCTGCTATCTTTTTTTTTTTAAAAACATATAATGTATTATTTGTTTCAGAGGTATAGGTCTGTGATTCAACAGTCTTACACAATTCACAGCACTCACCATAACACATACCCTCCCCAATGTCTATCACCCAGCCACCCCTTCCCTCCCACCCCCCACCACTCCAGCAACCCTCAGTTTGTTTCCTGAGATTAAGAATTCCTCGTATCAGTTAGGTCATATGATACATGTCTTTCTCTGCTTGACTTATTTCGCTCAGCATAATACCCTCCAGTTCCATCCACGTCATTGCAAATGGCAAGATTTCATTCCTTTTGGTGGCTGCATAATATTCCATTGTATATATATACCACTTCTTCTTTATCCATTCATCTGTCAATGGACATCTTGGCTCTTTCCACAGTTTGGCTATTGTGAACATTTAGAGCCTCCATTTTTTATTGCACCTCATTAATAGCCTTTTTGATTTCGACTTGGTTAGATTTTAGTTCTTTTATTTCTCCAGAAAGGGTTTCTCTAATATCTTCTGTGCTTTTTTCAAGCCCAGCTAGTATCTTTATAATCGTCATTCTGAACTCTAGTTCCAATATCTTACTAATGTGCATATTGATTAGGTCCCTGGCAGTCAGTATTGCCTCTTGTTCTTTTTTTTGAGGTGATTTTTTCAGTCTTGTCATTTTGTCCAGAGGAGAATAGATGAATGAGAGAACAAAATGTTAACAGGGTAACTACAACCCCAGAAAAATAGACACTAAACAAATCAGATGAAACCTTCCACAAAGTGGTCACTTTTCTGCTCAGAGAGTTGCTGCTATTCTTTTCTTTGATCTCCTATTGAGTTTGTAGGTGTTCAGAATGGTTTGATCCCTATCTAGTTGAATTCCTGGGACCAGACGAAATTTAGGTCTCCTACTCCTCTGCCATCTTGCTCCTCCTAGCTCCCTGAGACTTTATAGGGACTGCGTGGTTGTCACTGTTGTCATTGTAGAGCCTATGCCTCATGGTAGGAATCCCAGTAATTTGTTATTAAGTGAATGAGCAACTGCAGTGTTTGGTGATAGTCTCAAGATAAGGCTTTACTTGTACATTTTAAGTGTGCAAGGGGCTCATATACCTGGAAAAATCTGCCTGTGTACAGTTTGTGAAGTCCACACCTTTTCTGTGACCTGATGTGTATTGATCCTGCTGTGACCGTATAGCTCAGTGCCCATCAGAAAATGGCTGGAAGAGAGCCCTGTCCCAGCACTGCACCGCTGAGACCATTCTCCCCCATGCAACAAAGCTGCAGGAGGACCCCCAATTTTATGACATGCAAGAGAGAAAAAAATAACACCATGGACATTAGTGTTACAGTTTTAAATTGCCTGTCTTAATTTAAGGTACCTTAGTCATGGTCATCCTTGACACCTTATGACCATAATAGTTTTTACATCATATTTATCATTTTGAGAAAACATGGCAGCAGACCAGGATCAGATGTACTATATCCCTATAGCTCTATTAATATTGTCACACCGTACGCTGCTAATTGAAGGGTAAATACTGCATGATGCAGGACACATACAAGGAAAAAAACATTTTCAGATTATTAATAAATTAAGTCAATAGAAACACTAGCAGTAAAAATCACTAGTTAATTCCCTCAAGAAGAAGACCATCAAATGATAAAGGATTTATTCAGAGATGTAACTTCTATTCTGCTATGAAATATGCATTTAAAAATAGCTTCAGGGCTTTTAGAGTCATACTCTTTTTCTGAATAGTGTCTCTGTTACTCTATGAATGACAATTATTTTACAGTTGAGTAATAACTATTATCTGACTGGCCTGAACAATTTAATTCTACTTTGAGTGTGTTGTGATATAATTGCCAATTTCAATTCCCTCTGCCTTTTCCTCACATCTAATAAAAGTTCTCAGGTTTTGTTTTTTTGTAGGAAGATGAAGAAGGGAACAGCCTCTGTGGGGGGGCCTTGAAGTCTTCCGGGAGAATCATGGCCATGGGTGAACACTATCACAGGGCATGTGTATATGAGTACGTGCATGTGTGTGTGTGCTTGTGAGAGAGAGAGAGAGAGAGAGAGAGAGAGAGAGGGAGGAGTATCAACAGTGGATTAGGGGAAGAGGCACTTGTTCAAATAGTAAAGATAATGCTCCCAGGTCACCTGAGGCAAAGCCACATGAATCCCCTCCCTCTCTGACAAGAAGATGCTCTCCTATGGGGGATGGTATGCACCTCACAGCTGTTTCTTTAGCATCTGTGACAACCTCAGGCCTTCTAATATGATAGCTCTTGTGTTAACTTATTTGTATTTACTTATTTAAAATGTTTATTTATTTTTAAAGATTTATTGATTTATTTTTAGAGAGAGAGGAAGAGAGAGAGAGAGAGAGAGAAAGAGTGGGGGCCCAGCAGACTCCCTGCAGAGCATGGAGCCTTACCCGGGGCTCAATCTTATGACCCTGAGATCATGACCTGATTTGAAACCAAGAGCCAGACACTCAACCTACTGAGCTCCCAGGTGCGCCGTGATAGCCCTTTCTTTTATGAATAGTTATTTTAATCTTATTGTTCTCATGTAACTGGTGACCAGGAAAAACAGACAGAAACCAACAATGAAATGATAACTGATCCCCTTACATTTGAGCAGGGCACGTAGCTCAGGGCATGTTTTCATAAGGTGGGGCCCAATTGCTCTCTAACTCCAAGCCCTTGCTACCGTGCACTTATTGTGTGCTTGCAGAATGAACAAATCCACTGTCTTAACTAAAGCTCACAGGAGTAGTCAGGCATGGAGGGATGCCTCCCTGCTCTAAAAGCTGAGGGACATGAGATGCAGAAGGCACACCACCAACTCCTAACACACCAGCCTGGGTCAGACCTCCATGTTTTTTTACTCTTAATCCACTTCTCTTTCTGTACTACCCCCCCCCGACAAAGACTTTCCAGGGGAAACAGCGTTACACCTACTTAAATATACATGGCCAACAACTGCTTTCCACACCTGATCACATCTCCTTCTCTCTAAATGAAGGTTTCCAAGAGAATATGGAAGATGTCAAGTAAACGTCATTTAACTGTTGATTACTTCTACAGAACAGGAAATTTTCTTATCTCCTAGGGTAATGGGATCATGGCAGGGAAGCAGCAGCAGGAGAGCAGAAATGGGAGGACTTTCTTGCCATGAGCCTCCCCAATTCCCTATCCAGGAATTATGTGAATTACTTTTAAGTGGCAAAACGTTATTTTTTTCCTAAAAGCAAAACAAAACACAACAAAAAAGAGCTGCTCCAAGAAAAAGATGAAATAACTAGTGCCATCCATGGTTACCTGACTGCCTATGGACTCTGTACCAGGTCTTGCATTTTCTGGAAGAGTTCTGCTTGCAATTATATAGCCAATCTCCCCATGAATACATTTGCAATTATTAGAACCACATGTCCTTATCTTTGGCTTGGAAAATAAGTAATATATTTACAGGGAGCACAGAGTGAGGGAAAAAAGGCTTCCTGAATTGACTGACTTGGCTTTTGTTTCCTTTTGTTATGGTGGTATTATTTTTTATTTTCTAACATGGACCCAGTTTTAAATGTTACAGCTTTTTGTTAGCATACGTTGCCTGTTTAAATTTCTAGTTAGAAAATAAAACTTTATCATTTTGAGAAAACATGGCAGCAGACCAGGATCAGATGTACTATATCCCTATAGCTCTATTAATATTGTCACACTGTACGCTGCTAATTGAAGGGTAAATACTGCATGATGCAGGACACATACAAGGAAAAAAACATTTTCAGATTATTAATAAATTATATATACACAGACATCAGGCATTCTAAGAGATTATGACTTGATACATAGGTCTTCCACACTGTGAGCACTTGCTTTCCAGGTTTAGGAATTCTAAGCAAGAATAATCATCAAGGCAGGAATGCAGTTCACCGAGGCTATAGAATACTGCTTCCTATCTGGTCCACAGGGAGGCCTGGAACAGTCGTGTGACTCCAGAGGCAGCAGACATACTTACTTCCTCTACTCCACATTCTCCCAAGAGACTGAGCCTTTTTTTTTTTTTAAGATTTTATTTATTTATTTGAGAGAGTGAGGAGCAAGAGAGAGAGAACGAGCAGGGGCAGAGGGAGAGGGAGAAGCAGACTCCCTGCTGAGCAGGGAGGCCGACGGTGGGGCTCAATCCCAGGACCCTGAGATCATGACCTGAGCCGAAGGCAGATGCTTGACCAAATGAGCCACCCAGGTGCCCCAAGACTGAGCCTTTTTGACTGTCTGTGACCCACCTCTCTCTCTCTCTTTTTTGGCAGACCATGAGATTGACAGATAGTCCCTGATAAACCCACCAGTGAAACACATCTGATGAAAATTAAGTAATTTGGTTATGCAATCATTCATAACATTATGTCCTATTTCACATAACTTTTGGCTTTTAAATATTTTTTTCTTTTTCCAGTTTTACTGAGATATACTTGATTTACAGCACTGTATAAGTTTAAGGAGTACAGCATAATGGTTTGAGTTACATATCTTGTGAAATGATTACTGCTGCAAGTTTAGTTAGCATTCATCAACTCATATAGGCACATAAATATCATTTAATAAGTTAAGCAAATCAACACACATTTTATGTGACTTTCTTCTGTGGATGTTTTTCTTTGGGCAAGGTTCTCTAGCTATCCTTTTTTTAATCTTCAAGAAGGTCAAAAGTTTTATGTGTCCCTTTAAAACTACATAAATTGCCTGAGTGTTTTGAGAAGAATTCTACTCTGAACCAGTATTTTAGGGATGTGAATTATCACCACATACCTTATGTGGTATCTAGAGAAGGGCTGTTCCTATCAGATTTGTTGAAAGTAAAGCCACCAAGGTTTTGAATTCTCCTAGTGCTGAGAAAATAGAAGTCCATTCCCTTACAAACATAGTGATGTGAAGGGGGCACCTGCACCCCAATGTTTATAGTAGCAATGTCCACAATGGCCAAACTATGGAAAGAGCCCAGATGTCCATCAACAGATGAATGGATAAAGAAGATGTGGTGTGTGTGTATATATATGTATACACACAATGGAATATAACTCAGTCATCAAAAAAATGAAATCTTATCATTTGCAACGACGTAGATGGAACTAGAGGGTATTATGCTAAGTGAAATAGGTCAATCAGAGAAAGACAATCATCATATGATTTCATTAATATGTGGAATTTAAGAAACAAAACAGAGGATCATAGGGGAAAGGAGGGAAAAATAAAATGAGATGAAATCAGAGAGGGAGATAAACCGTAAGAGACTCTTAACTATGGGAAACAAACCAAGGGTTGCTGGAGGGGAGGGGGGCTAAGGGGGTGGTGCTGATGGGCATTAAGGAGGGCATGTGATGTATGAGCACTGGGTGTTATATGCAACTGATGAATCCTTGAACTCTACCTCTGAAACTAATAATACACAAAATTAAAAAAAAAAAAAAAAGAACTCCATTCGTTGAAGGAACCAGAGGATTTCTAAGCACATGTCAATGTCTGGCATCTTTCTGGGGGGTTCTCAGCTTACTGGCCCTTACATTTCCCTGTGTCTGAGACAAACCCTTATATTCAAGTTGAAGTACAACTTCCAACTCCTTCATCTCTTATCTCGTAGTTTTTGCTTGACGGTTATGAGTAGGTTAACTAAAATCAAATTCAACCACAGGCGTGCTTTTGCAAAAGAGGTCCAATGAGAGAGAGCCAACGTGATGGGTAAGGGAAGAGCAGCTAAAATCATCCTGTAGCAACCGATGACTTCGTATCCTTGGGGCAGCCACATAAGGACAAGCTTGGGAGACAGACGATGATGGCCCACGCTCCCAGGACACTTTTCATAAGAGGAATTTAAAATACAATATGGACATTTAGGCAATATTTAGTGTTTAGTGCAGATTTTTAATATGCAGATACAATTTAACATGCCAATGATGGACTTTTTATTATGAAAAAACATTTTATGTATTTTGGGGATTTAAGTTAATGGTCTCTCTGCACCTTCTGTTAGAATTTTCATAAATATACTTATGCTTTGACTACTTAAAATGTAATTAAAGTGTTTCCTCTGACTACCTTAGCTCATATATACTGAGAAAAGGCAGCAAACCTGGGAACCACTCGGAAAGAGTATTAAGTCTCAGAAATAATAAAAATGAAACCAGGCAAGCTCCAGTGAATAACAATGACTTCTCCACTTTAAGAGGGCTGGGCTCTCCATGGGCATGGAGCAGAAGGAAATTGAACATCCCACATACAGTCATTTTTTTCTGAATGGGAAACATGTTTTTGTGATCCAGTAACCTCCTCCCCCAGCCCACACACCACTATCATTTTCCACGGGATATAATTATACATCTCAGCTGCCCACCTCAAGAGAATGTTACTCCAAAATGATGTAGTCTGTTACAAATGCCACAGCTCCTAGATATTAAAAAAGGAGAAAAAAAAATCCTATTCAACAGAAAAGCTGCCAGGAAGAAAGGGATGCAGGTCAAGGCTGTACATAATGTACAGTATGTTTCCAGGCAGAGCAGGGTTAGATTTTTTTAGAAGCTTCTGAAATGGAATTTTTCCTCCCTTTCCCATATGAATAAAACTGGGCACATAAAATGACTAAAGCCATCACCCTGGAAGATGGGAGATGAACTCACTGGGGCATGCAAAGTCTCTGAACTTTCTTTGTTTTCTGCACATACTTCTTCTGGTTCTTCCAGGAGCTGCATTTTATTGGGGCCATATAAACTATTTATTGCTATTGTACTAAGGCAGCTGAAGACACCTAAAATTACCAGATGGGCCATAGAGTGGAGTGCTGATGGGAAGGTGGCCCCAAGATCGGCCCCAGTGTGGTCTTCGGTCACTGTCGTTAGCCAGTGTCGTGGACAGAAGCAGCCAGAGGGAGCGTGTGATGCTTTAAGGGCAAAAGACATGAGGGCAGGGCAAAGGCCAGAATCTAGACACACAAGCTGTGTGATGTCTAAATCAACTGAAATCTAAATGTGAACACAGCTTGGTATTTTTAAAGAAAGCTGCTGATTGATCTCAGTACTTCAAATAGCCATGTTTCACTGAAACTTAGTCCAATTCCCAATTTTGTAGAATTTTTCTATTTTGCAAGACGATCCAGCCATGTGATGATCTCGGCAACAGTCATATTGTATTTCTTTACCTAACATCACTTTCTCTTTTGATAATGGAATTGAAGTTTGCAGCCTGAAAATATTATATGATGTTTTCATGCCAGAAATACCACCCCTCAATGCCCCCCGACACTTGGTTGAGCTTTAGAGCATGTTTTTTATTCTGTTGACTATGACTCTGAATGAGTGACTTTTCACAGCAATGTCATATATTTCCTCTTGAAAACTATATGCTTATGGGGTTTTTGAAGATCTCTCAGGTAAGTCTCTATTCCTATTGCACAGTTAAGGGAATTTAGGATCAAAGGCATGTCGTGGCTTGCCTGAGATCAGGTACAGTCAGTGAGCAGAAACGAGGACCTGGACCCCAGTCCATCTAGCTTTGAACTCTGTGCTGCTCCCTCTTGGCCACAAAGCTGGCCAAGAACACGTGGCTTTGTGCCCACTGCTTTACACTGTGCACACAGCATTCTGAAGTCACTCTGGCCATGGGTCATAAGCCACCAAGCATTTCTAGTTTCCAGTTTTTATGGAATAAGCCTATTTGATTACACACAGCTCTGTACCATCTGCACAGTGAGTTCCCAGGGATATGAAGCTATGTGCACTCTGGAGGGACCCTCAATCTACTCCCTTTCTTTAAATGTGCCCGATTTCAAAGTCCCCTTTCTTTCCACCTTCAGAATCACTACAGTACTAAGCTCCTGTTAATGATGTGACATACCCCTCATGTGTATTGAAGCAGAAAAAAGTCTGAAAAACCACTGACCAAGTGGCCAGAGAGACAAATACTCTTCAGTTGAGTGACGGAGGAAAAGTGGTGAAAATGGTAACTGGGCAGCACTGGCTGGTGCTGAACATTCCATGGATGGGGCCAATATCCCATGGAATTATAGAGACTGATTCATGGTAACGTGGTTTTAAAAGGGGGGGCTATTTTGGCTAAGAGACATATGAAAATATGTGCAACATCACTCAGCATCAGGGAAATCCAAATCAAAACCACAATGAGATACCACCTCACACCTGTCAGAATGGCTAAAATTAACAACTCAGAAAACAGATGTTAACGAGGATGGGGAGAAAGGGGAGTCCTTCTGCACTGTTGATGGGAATGCAAACTGGAGCATCCATTCTGGAAAACAGTATGGAGGTTCCTCAAAAAGTTAAAAATAGAACTACCCTGTGACCCAGCAATTGCACTACTAGGTACTTATCCAAAGGATACAAAAATGCTGATTCGAAGGGGCACATGCACCCTAATGTTTATAGCAGCAACGTTCACAACAGCCAAATTATGGAAAGAGCCCAGATGTCCATCCGCAGATGAATGGATAAAGAAGATGTGGTATGAATGAACAATGGACTATTACTCAGCCATCAAAAATAATGAAATCTTGCCATTTGAAACCACGTGCATGGAACTGGAGTGTATTATGCTAAGCAAACTAAGTCAGAGAAAGACAATTATCATATGATTTCCCTCATATGTGGAATTTAAGAAACAGAACAGATGAACATAGGGGAAGGGAAGGAAAAATAAAGTAAGATAAAAGGGGGCCTATCTTGATGTATTTAGGGTGAGTTTTAGTCAAGCATTAATTCTAAGAGGCAGAGCATAGCTGTTTGGGGATATTCAACGCTTTTGTAGCCTTCATCCCTCTTCTCTCTGTTCCCTGGAAAAGCGCTTAGTGACAAAGGTCTGCGTTCTCAGCAGTGCCCCGAGACCCCTCCCCCATGTGAGATGCCCTCTCAGGGATTGATGCCTGTTCTGCACACATGAGGAAGCTCACACCCACTGATGTTGCAGAGGCAGCTTAGACTTTTGGGTGAGTCCCTGGTTCCTTGGCACTTGCCCCTCAAAGGGGCTGTCAAGGGCCCACCAGAGGAGGACATTCCTCAGTTTGAAACTCCAGGGTTACTTTTGCAGGTGCATTTTTCTAGCTGGTCCTGATAGGGCCTCTGCTCCTTACATATAGTGAAGACTGGCATGGCGGAAGGGACTTACAGCACTGTTTATATTCCGTAGATAAAACTTGGTCAAAGTTTACTTCCTTGAGTTGGGCATTGCCTACCTCTTGATCATGGGGGACATCATGAGATCAATCAATTATGCAAAGATTCTGGAACCGGGACCTGGCCCTGTCCTCACTGTGTGACCCTGGCAAGTTCAAGGAGGCCAGTCATTGGATGGGGTATCAAAGTAGCAATGCCAGTGAGTGCCCTGATACAGATAGCCCCAAGGGGTTATGCCCCAGAGGACTGCTTTATTTTAAAAGCAGGGGAAAGCATCCGATTCAACTGCTTCGTAGTTTCTCTAAATCATTGTGGCTTTGAGTCCTTCCCCCAGGATTGCCACCCACAGTTCAGAGACAGCAATTTTCATTTCCTCTCCGATGCAGATCTTGCCAGGGTTTGAGATGTTAATACTTCTCCAGAACTGTAATTTCCTCTACCTCTGCACCTGTCTTGAAAGAGTGATTTGTCAGGGAACCTGGGCTAAACGGGCCCAGATCTTCCGAGATAAGCGAGAGTCCCTCCTAGGAAAAAGGAATCTTTAAAACATCTAGAGAACAAATAGCTGCTTTTGTAGAAATCTAGCTGCTCCTTTCTTTCTGAGACAGAAAAGCTGAGTTCCACTTACTCTTGCCTGTATTATTACAGCAGAAGGTTCCTTTCTGGGTGCTTCACCACCCACCAGCTTATACACTTCTTCCAGAGTAAGTTTTTAAAAACACACTTGGGCACCCGGCATGCTCCTATTTGAACGCCCAGCCAGGCCTCCCTACTGACAACATGGCAGTCATGAAGACTGAGACTCCACATACGCAACACACCTAGTACATAGTAAGTGCTCAATCAGCACGCTAGCAACCCCTGCTCAGGTTCTAATAGTAAAGCTTCAGGATTTGATGGCAATAAATTCTTACTGACTTTGCTGCCATTTTTGTTACTGTCACCCTGACAATAATCCTTTCCATTTTTTCCCTCTAGTGGGTCCATATTTTTCCTCTACTGATTCTATAAAGTATGTAGAAGTGGGGCAATTATTGTTTTGTTCTTGCCCCTCTCTTGAAAAATCACACATCCTTTCCATGGTGTTTCTTGGAGAGTTTTAAAATGTCCTCACCTCAGAAGTCATAGCATATCGACTCCATCAAATGTGACTAAAAATCTAAGGATACATTTTTAGACATGACAGGCTTGGAAATGAATAAGCATAGCAGAAAAGGAAATTTTAATGAGAGGTTTGTGGCTCTCTTTTTGACATCTATTAATTTATAAAATCTATCAGCACAATTTCCAGACTCTTCCTGCAGTACCTACATCATGGCGATTGAAGATAAAAAATTTAGAAGGGAGAATTACTTTAGAAATTTGGAAATCAAGGTTAGAAATACCTTTTCAAATAGTTTAGTGAATAGTTTAGTGAAGAATAATTTCATTTCATTTCAATTTATGCTGTCAAAAGTTCAATTTCTACTCTTAAAAGCAGACATTTTTATTGAAAATTATAACCCATTATGACATTAGAGTCCTAGCTGTCATGGTTCAATTTTTTTAATTTAGGCCTACAAGGTTTGGGATTGAACTGAAAGTAAGATGCTTCATGCCATTAGAAGTACTGCCTTCAAATATTTTAGAGAAGGCAAGAGAGTTGAAAGTAAATTAAATCTGAGGGTCAGTTTTGAAATGCAAACAACAAAGATCTAATGCCCTTGGAGAACCTCTGTTACCAACTCCACCATAGAACAGAATGAACCTTCACACAGTATCCAGAGACTGTTTTTCAGCAAAGAAAATTCCTAAAAGGGGATCTGAATTTTTTGCCAAGAAGTGTCATAAGGAAGAAACTCTGGCTCAAAAGATTTTGATTACATAAGAATTCTCCTAGTGAAATCACAAAAAACTATCAATTTAATAGTATTAATAAGAACAACAGATATTAGTAAGAAAAGACTATATGACATTAACAATCGCACAAGATAACAAGTGCAGCATACTTGCTATGTTCTAAATACTACTGCAGGTGCTTTACCCATAACATCTCAGACATAATATTATCCCTAATCATATTGATGTTCTTTGAAACACTGCTGACTCCACTTATGGCTCAGCCAAGCTCCCTGAACAACCCAAAGGGGTTCCAGCCCTGCTGCCCAGTTCCCAGTCACCCCAGCCACGCTGAGAGTGGCTAGTGGCCACAGTAATGGATAGTGTAGACCTTATAGGAGGGGCCATGCTCAATGATTTGGCAGTTGCGAAGGTAATCCCTGCAGCATGTGTCCCACTGTGGGCGAGAAGGCAGAGCAGTTCTAGGGGCAGACAGGAGGATGAAGGAAATCTTTGTGGATCTGCCAGGATGTGCCAGAGCCCAAGGTTGTACTAGTGAATGACAGGAAAGGCTAAGAAAGGAACAAGAGAAGCTAAGAAGCTAAGCTAAAAAGGAAGAAAGGAAAGCAACATGAATGCAGGTCCAAGATAAGGGCCTGATAACAGCTGTTGTCAGTGTCTTTCCATGATCTGATTCTGGGGGATACGATGCCGCTGTAGCCGGGGGCCCTTGCTTTGCCCTAGCATTCTAGCACACTTAGCACACTTAGACATGAACTGCTTCTGGTTATGGGTGCACAGATATTAAACTGAAGTGACTCTGACGTGTAACCCAGGATGCTACCGTATGAGTTGAAAATGGGGATATTCTCTTTTGGAGTGTCTGTCATGCCCACGGTGCCATGTGCAGTGGGGCCCCACCTGGAAAGCCTGTTGTGATGCTGAGGCTAGTTGGTGTCCACTGGGTGGGAGTAAAGCAAGTGGGATGTTTCGGAAAGATAAGTCACCTGTGTGCAGGAAATGGAGAACACCTGCTCCGGAAGACACACGTTCTCCTTCTGCAGGCTGACCTTTGGTGCTGGATAGGCACATGCAATTTCTGCTTCTCTGCACATCTTTTCCGTAGTGAACATTCGTGGTCTTAATTTTTTTTTGGGGGGGATTGTTATCACTGATTTCTTAGTCAAGCCATAGTTCATGCAAGGAGGGAGACATCCTTTCTCAATACTACAATCCTGTGACATGTTGATTAAAATAGATCTACTCACAGAGGCAGACACATCCCACTGCCACAGCCATCACAAACAGCATCAAATGAAAGGCGATGTGGTCCATTGGCTTGCCATGGCTATTAACCTGGTCCTCAGGTAGGGCTTATTTTGTCATGATATACTGTGGGCTACTCCGGCAGCTGGAATTCATTAAGAACTATATGGTGATGCTGAAGAGCCAGCACCAATCTGCAGGGTCCTAGCAGTTAATTAAGGGTCAGAAAAGGGCCTTCCTGCTTTCTCCAGCTCTGTCTGCCATGTCGGGCCTCGAAGCTATGAAGTCTTGCATGTCCCGACTTTTCCATTTCATATTCCTAGTGGTAGAAGAGGACTCAAGAGAGGTCATTACCGCATGGCCATCCTTACAAAATGCTCACATTTAGATCATCATTGACAGATGGGAACATTTTCCAGGATATATGGTCTAATTTCACAACCTTCCTAAAGAGTTTGTCTATGTAGACATGTTTACAATGGAGGCAGTTGCAAAACCCTTTGAAAGAGGAGGCAACAGTGTGTGTTATCTACATAAATACATCTCTGGGCAGAAAACCAGAGAAAAAGAGCGAACATCTCAACAGATGGGAGAATTTGGGGCTGATCACGATAGGCAGGCCTGAGCTGCAGCACCAATGGTGAGCCTCCTCCTTACGTCCTGCGCCCATATGTCTGCAGGATGTACACAGAGTTTATCAGGACGCCATGTGGCACGGCCCCTTCCTTATTTTCAGCAGTTTTTTTGCACATACCCAAGAACTTCAAATGAACTTACAAGCCATTACATTTCCACTGAAATGTATAATGTGGTCAGGTCTTTCATTTATTTATTTTTTCATTTTGCCTCAGCTCTCACTGATGACTGCAGCAATCCCTCAATCAGAAGTGAAGGCTGAGGTTTAATGACTTTATGTATAATTTAGTTTTCTGCAACAGGCCTCTTCACTTTCTGTTTTGCATAAGCTGGGGGAAGTAGAGCAGTTTATCAGCTCTGCAAGGACACCGAAGATATACATTTCAGCTCTTACTTCTTATCCTCCAATGTCCTTCGCTAGGCCTGTGTAGTCACGTGAAATTAGCTGCCATAAAATATGGCAAAAGTTCAGCCCAGGAGATAGCAGGTGGTTTTGGTTTTGCATTGCTCCCCAAATAAACATTTTTAGGAAGCTTTGGCTGCTGCTACATAAATATTATCTTTCCAAAGACTCCAAGGCCTTCTCTCTCATTAGATCCACGGGACACTGATTTCGGTGGTTTCTCAGCTTGCATATGGGGGTGTGTCCTGAGTAGGTATAGGAGGTTGGCCAAAAAAAAAGAGCTAAGGAAATAGTGTGTCCAACCCATTCAGAATGCCAAAACGAGATGTCTTATATCAAGAAGCCAGAATCCCACCTGCAGACATCTTCATGTTTTTCCATAGTTTTTTTTCTTTTCATATCCTACTTTTCTTCCTACTCATGCAAAGTTATAGGCACACAAGATATACTGGCTTTTCCATTTGAATCATTGTTATTTGAATACTTTAAAAGCAATTACTGTGCTAGAAACAGAAAATATTTAAAAAGCTGTAGCTCTTCTAGCAGCACACCTGTGATAATCAGTGGCATACTTTCCAGTTCACCATGCCAAGAGAACTTTAAACACGCAAAAACACATATGCACAAAGACATACACAAAGCAACAAGCTTTTACAAATCTTGATCAGTTAAAGCTTTACATTTACCATGGAGGATTTTAATTAGTTAGACTCTGAAGGTTTGTATCATTGGGGGATTGGCTTTTGAAATATGTTTATTTCTACACATCGAACATTGACAAATAATTTCAATGTCTCCTTTCCACTGTTCCTTTTCTTGACCACACATACTGCCCTTACTGGAAAAAAGCATTACGGTGTTTTGGGTGGGACAGGCACCCCTGAGTGGCCAGCACCAAAGGACGATCCCACCTCCCTCTCTTTGGCCTTTCAGTGTTGACTGGAGCAAGTCTACACTCATGTCTGACTTTCAACACTTTCAAATAAAGTGAAAAGTATATATATGGAACAAATAAAGCAAGGTCAGTTTGCAAGATAAAAGTTCTTACATCAACACCCTAATAGTCATGCAGTCAATAAACTTAATTTCCAACATTTCTGCTATTTGTTTATATTCTAGGAAATCGTGACCTGCCATTCACAGTTGAAAGAAGGTTGCCAAGCATTCTGGGGATCTGGTGCACACAGAATCCCTTTTCCAACTGTCTCATTTTCTCCACCCCTTCAAGTTTTACAGGCCCAGGATATGTGGGAGATGGTCAAGGAGATTTTACTTCTTTGCTGTAGCCAGAAGTTGGCATGGCCCCTAGGGTCAGCTGTCCTGCATTCAAATTCCACACCTCTCATGAGTTTTGCGACACAGGTATGAGGATTCCCCATGTCCATAGTGAGGAGGGTGTGGGGAGCTCTAAGTGAGGAAATGCTAGGCCCAGTGCCTGGCCCATGGCTGATGCCCAAGTCGTGTTATTGCTATTATGATAAAAGTGTTGATTAGTTTTACCACCATGAAGATGCCACCACTACCTGGTTCTAATAATTTTAAAAACCATGAAATTATAATGATTAGGTTGCTAAACTTCAGCATCATGGGCCTGCATTGACATATCGTAAGACAATCCTGTAAAGAGTTCCTTGCCCTAAATATTCAACCACTGTGCCTACTAGTTCCTATGCAGAGTGCTGGACACTGCACAGACACACCAAAGAAGAAAAGGCCTCATCCTTGGGGAAGATACAGCTCAGTTGTGACATTCACGAAACAGACAGCAAATGGGACAGAGCAGAAAACAGAGGCCGAATTACATGGACTGGACCCTCATGTGTAGTAAAGGTTTGGAGAAAGGAGAGATCCATGAGGACTTGATGGGTGGGTGAGGGAAGGCTTCACAGAGGTGGTCCAGCTGGTCCTCATAGAACTAACTAGAAGAACATGGAAAGGGAGAGGGGAGACAGAAATGGGCTCCAAGAAGATGCCAGCTACGAAGACGGAGCTGTGGCAGTGAGGGAAAGGGAGGAGATGATCTGACCTGAGTGAAAGATTTTTACTACAGAACAAAAGGCTATAAGGAGAGGTGGGGCAAAGCTCACTGATGGGAGGTCATAACCACCCAGTGCTTCACACAATGGAGGTTGCTAAGCATGAGGGAGTGCATAATATTTCAGCAGGTGAAATATTATTCAAGACAGTGAAGCCTGGTGATGGTGTAAGAAGAACTAATTGAGTTACAGATGGTGACCAGGTGGCTCTGGCAGTGACCCAAGAATGGAAAGACCCAGTTTGGAACACAGTAAAAAAATCTATTTATGCATTCACAAAATACCATTCTCACGACAGTCCTGTGAGGGAGACATTAATCTCCTTTGCTAAATGAGGAGTTGGAGGGTTTGACAGGTGTGCCAGAAGGGACAACCAGAGCAGAGTGAGCCCTCATGCAAGGCAGTAGCAGAGGATGCTGGGAGATGGCTTGAGATCTGAAGACAGGCTGCCCCCATTCATGCCTTGCCTAAACATCAGAGCTATTTCATCTACCTACCTGCTTATATATTTGCTTTCCTGCAAAGGTCTGAACACATGAGAGACTCTTGGATCCATTATGGTCCTATTATTAACCTCCCATAAATCAAATGGACTATCTGAAAGAGGATGCTTTGATTTTTATTATCCATTTAATCACCATTTTAAAATCTACTACTAATTTTTTATGCAGTCACTTTCTTACAGCATCTACCAGTTGCAGACTGCAGAAGAAACACGCTTTCCACAACCACGGTGGGCTGAAGGATAATCACATGTGTCCCATCAATTAAGGGGAGACTCTGCTAGTGAGCCTTCAACACGTGATGCTGATGCTGGAATGGCATCTGACGTCAATCAAAACCCCAATGAGTTCTTCTTTGATTAATTATGTATGTAAGTTCTTGCAGGGATGTTCCCCAAGGACAGAGAACTTCTAGATTATTATCTACCCTGACTCTGAGTTTTCTAACTTTTCTTAACAGGGTGTTCTGGCACTTATAGGGAACACAGACTCTGTCCCCCAGGCTCTGAATGTCTAGCAGTACTTCTGAGGGTCCTTGTGGGAAAAGTGTTTATAGGTCTAATTATTTAACAAATGCTTAAAGGAATGTCATACTGAAAAATGGTCTTCCAAGAGCAATGCCAGCACAGCTCAAGCCCTGATTAAATTGTTTTGACATAATTGCCAGTACCCAAGAATCATGACAGCCACAGCTCAAACACTTTTGGAGGGAAAACTATTGGAAAGAATCACATGAGAAAAGCACTGGAAAATCAATTATGAAGAATCATTTATTTATTTTATGGGAATGCTGATGTCAAATATTGGCATTTAAAAAAAAAACACACACTAAAGTTATCTGACCAATGAGGTAATCGTGGCTAGAACTCAAACACATAAATTTAAAATTTTTATTTAGTGCAAAATAGATCAAATTCCATGCTCTGCAACCCACCCTATGCTCTTTAAAATGGTTAAGAGATCAATAATATTAATGAGACCCGTGCCAAGCTATAAACAAAAATTTGGACAAGGAAATTGGATATCAAGACCATACACAAAGCATAAACCACCAAAGACTCCATGAAAGATTTACTCCCCAGCAAAGCAGGGGGCTGCGACAGTGAGCAATGGCAGCCAGCTCCATCTACCAGGGGCACCGGTGCTCCGAGCCCAGTGACAATGGTTGAAGGCACACTGGGAGCGGGTCAGCTGTCCCACCATGTAAGCGCTGGGTCCTGAAAAGAAACATTATGGGACCGAACGCTAACAGAGCATCCAAAGGAATTTCAGAAGGGTGGAGGAAAATGGGTGAACCATACAGGGCTCTTCAGTACTTTTCCATTCATTTTAAATCATTTATTCAGCTCCATTTACTCCTCCTTTCTGCTCATCAGACTTATAGTACAAGTTGGTTCATTTTTAAATACAGGCATCCTTGAGCCACAAACAGAATGGAATGACAGACCCACATACACCAGCTATGACTACTGTAGCTCTCCTGATTGCCCCCAACCTCTGACAATGGGGGAGATGTTTCCACTGGGATGATCTTGTTAGAAAATGAGAGCTTTTAGACAAGTACCTGAGCAGCGGAAGAAAGCCGTGGAGGAATGGGAGCTGCAATGGGGGACTGTGGGCCTGGCTATGGTCCAGGCTGTGGGGCAGTGCGGAGAAAGAGGAAGGTGAATGATGAGCCCCAGGAGGCCTAAGAGAAGAGGGGACTGAGCACATGGAGTGGAACATATAATCCCATTTTTCAAAACCCTTGTAGCCAGAGAGGAAAACTGAGCTGGCAAGGTGTTCACACAAATGGTCAAGACTGGAGAGATCCATGTGATAAAGGAAAATTAGGCATGTTCACTCCATTTCACATGTACGCCCTATGTGGAAAGGCAAGGAGCAAAACCAGAGGGCAAAGAGGTCAGGGATCTGTTCTCAGATGAGAGAAATGCAGCAACTGGCTCCGGCAGAAAGCATCTCCAATAATGGAAGGAAGAAATATATGATGGTGGCCTAGTGTGACAATTGTCATTAGTAACTAACAGCAAAGGAGAACAGAGGCCCAGGTTGCAAGGGAGGCAAGACCAACATTGTTACATGCAATTTTGCAACCCTACAACCATTGGAACTATGTGACGACCTGGTTGAAAAAATGATTTTAGGATATAAGAAAGTTCTACAGCCTTGGGTAGGTTCCTAGGTACTCATAAAGGAGAAAACAAAAAGTGATTGTCTTAAGGACAGAAACCAAGATTTATTGACCTTTTTAATCCTAGGACCTAGCTTTGAGGGTCCTCAGTAAAGACCTGCTAATGCATGAATGAGCAAATTAAAGAAATACTACCTTGTAGATGCTACAAATCCCAGGCAATCTTGGTTGTCAGGAATTTCCTTGTCATGAGACATTTAGAGGGGAAGAAAGAGATCTATGAGGATAAGGTTAAGCAATTAAATTAATCCTAGATTTTAAAACTTAAATCAGTACCCTAAAATTTCTACAGTGACTGGTGAAACAAGAGAGCATACAATTTCCAAATTAGTAGAGGGAAAAACAGAATGCTACATAAAAATACAATTAATTAAAAATAGGCAAAAAAAGGTGGATAGAGGGAAGAAGAAAAATTGGAACAAACATAACTCACAAAATAAGGTGACAGGATTTAACTCACGTATATATCAGTACTCACAACAAATTAGAGCTGTACTAAGTGGTAAATTAGTAGAGTTTAAAGGTAAAAGTGTAAGACTTAATTGAAAGAATAAAATCCAGCTATTTGTTATCTATAAGAATGACAATTAAAATAGAGAGGTTGAAAATATATATAGGAAAATACTAATTAGAAGGGAACTGGCATACGTACATTGAAATGAGGGCAAAATAAACTCTAAGACAAAAATATAATGGAAGACAATAGTATCTAATGTTCAATTCACTTGGAAGAGATGACAATCCTACACTAGTTTTTCCCTGATAACCTAGATGCAAAATATATGACCTCTTTTAACATGTCTCTTTTGGTAACTGTTGGATGAAATAGACAAAAAGCTAGTTAAGCATACAGAAACTATGAACAGCAAAATTTTTAAAAAGCTTGACCTAAAGACTATAGAGAACACTGCACTCAACACTGTTGTTAAAATACATAGAATAGGAAGATGGCATAAGAGTAGGAGACCTGGATTTCATCTGGTCCCAGGAATTCAGCTGGATAGGGATCAAACCATTCTCAACACCTACAAACTCAACAGGAGATCAAAGAAAAGAATAGCAGCAACTCTCTGAACAGAAAAGCGACCACTTTCTGGAAGGTAGGACGTGCGGAGAAGTAAATCTCAGGCGATATTCGAGAGGATAGATGGCGGGGCAGGGGGTCTCCATCGGCCGCTTCTGGCAAGTGATAGAGAGCGGAGCACAAAATTGGAACTTTTAGAAGTCAGCTCCGCTGAGGGACGTCGCTCCAGTGGTTAAGCGGGGGGTGGAACACTCGCTGGGACAGTGTGGTCTCAGGACTCTCAGGGTCACAGAAAGACTGGGGGTGCCTGAGTGTAGCAGAGCTCCCAGGTATCAGAGTGGGGAAGCTGGCTGCAGAGATGGAGCCAAGGTACGGGCTCTCAGCTCAGGGCTGCCATAAACCATGATCTGCGGCACAGTGGGGCCACTGCTCTTCCAGAGGGACCCAACAAGCGGCAGATCTGGGGAGACTCCCCTTCCTCCCCTGGGAGGAGTGGCACGAGAGCGCACCGCAGGATCTGCTGGGTTTGGAGACTCCACACCGAGTCGGGTGCCAGAGATAGAAATGCTTGGTCACAGGCTGGGAGATGGGAGTGATTGACTGCTTTTCTCTGGGGGTGCACTGAGGAGTGGGGCCCCGAGTTCTCAGCTCCTCTGGGGCAGAGATTGGGAGGCCGCCATTTTCACTCTCGTCCTCCAAAGCTGTACAGAAAGCTTGCAGGAAACAAAAGCGAGAGCAAACCGGAGCATTACTTAGCCCGGACTGGGAAGGGTGGGGCAATTCGGCTCCAGCAAAGACATTTGGGAACCACGGCAACAGGCCCCTCCCCCCAGAAGATCAGCAAGAACAGCCCGTCAAGACCAAGTTTACCGATCAATGAGAACGGCAGAACTCCAGTGCTAGGGGAATAATGCACATAGAATTCATGGCTTTTTTTACCATGATTCTTTAGTCTTTCAAAGTTAAATTTTTTTTTTACTATCTTTTCTTTCTTTTATTTTTAAAATTTTTCTTTATCCCTTTTTCAGCCAACATCTTATCAATCCCTTTTGTAAAAAAATATTTTTTAGTTTTCATTTTTAGGGCCATATTCTATCCTTTCATAGTAGTTACCCTTATTTTTGGTATATATATATAAGTTGTTCTCCCTTTAAAATTTTGAGATACAGTTTCTTCTGACAGATCAAAATATGCCCTAAATCTCTAGTGTATGGCTTTGTTTGAGTCTCCTGCCTGATCACATTCTCTCCCTTTTGTTTTTTTCTTTTTTTTTTTAAATCCGCTTCTTTCTTTTTTCAACCAACTTCTTATCAATTCCTTTTATAAAATCTTTTATAATTTACATCTTTATAGTCATATTCCATCTCTTCATCATATTAATCCTTATTTTTATACATATATAAGTTTTTCTTTCTTTAAAATTTTGGGAGGCACTTTCTTCTAACAGACCAAAACACGCCCAAAATCTAGTGTGTGGCACTGATCTAATGTACCAGTCTGATCACATTTGATCATATTGTTTTTTTGTTTTGTTTTTGTTTGTTTTTATCTTTTTCTTTTTTCTTTCTTTCCCTTTCTTTTCCCTCAGTTTCAGGTCTTTTCTGATTTGTTTAGCGTATATTTTCTGGGGACATTGTTACCGTATTAGCAGTTTGTTCTCTCATTCATCTATTCTCCTCTGGACAGAATGACAAGATGTAAAAAATCAGCTCAACAAAAAGAACAAGAGGCAGTACTGACTGCCAGGGACCTAATCAATATGGACATTAGTATGATGTCGGAACTAGAGTTCAGAATCATGATTTTAAAGATACTAGCTGGGCTTGATAAAAACACAGAAGATATTAGAGAAACCCTTCCTGGAGAAATAAAAGAACTAAAATCTAACCAAGTCGAAATAAAAAAGGCTATTAATGAAATGCAATAAAAAATGGAGGCTCTAACTGCTAGGATAAATGAGGCAGAAGAGAGAATTAGTGATACAGAAGACCAAACGATGGAAAATAAAGAAGCTGAGAAAAAGAGAGAGAAACAACTGCTGGATCACGAGGGCAGAATTTGAGAGATAAGTGATACCATAAGACAATACAACATTAGAATAATTGGGAAGAAGAAAGAGAGAGGGGGGCAGAAGGTATAATGGAGCAAATTATAGCAGAGAACTTCCCTAATATGGGGAGGGAAACAGGCATCAGAATCCAGGAGGCACAGAGAACCCCCCTCAAAATCAATAAAAATAGGTCAACACCCCGACATCTAATAGTAAAACTTATGAGTCTCAGAGACAAAGAGAAGATCCTGAAAGCAGCTCAGGACCAGAGATCTGTAACCTACAATGGTAGAAACATTAGATTGTCAACAGACTTATCCAGACATCTGGCAGGCCAGAAAGGACTGGCAGGATATATTCAGAGCACTAAATGAGAAAAATATGCAGCCAAGAATACTATATCCAGCTAGGCTGTCACTGAAAATAGAAGGAGAGATAAAAATCTTCCAGGACAAACAAAAACTAAAGGAATTTGCAAACACGAAACCAGCCCTACAAGAAATATTGAAAGGGGTCCTCTAAGCAAAGAGAGAGCCTAAAAGCAACATAGCCCAGAAAGGAACACAGACAACATACAGTCACCTTATAGGCAATACAATGGCAATAAATTCATATCTTTCAATGGTTACCCTGAATGTAAATGGGCTAAGTGCCCCAATCAAAAGACACAGGCTATCAGATTGGATAAAAAAACAAGACCCATCAATATGCTGCCTGCAAGAGACTCATTTTAGACCCAAAGACACCCCCAGATTGAAAGTGAAGGGGTGGAAAACCATTTACCATGCTAATGGACACCAAAAGAAAGCTGGGGTGGCAATCCTAATATCAGACAAATTAGATTTTAAACCAAAGACTATAATAAGAGATGAGGAAGGACACTATATCCTACTTAAAGGGTCTATCCAACAAGAAGATCTAACAATTGTAAATATCTATTCCCCTAACATGGGAGCAGCCAATTATATAAGCCAATTAATAACAAAAGCAAAGAAACACATCGACAACAATACAACAATAGTGGGGGACTTTAATACCCCCCTCACTGAAATGGACAGATCCTCTAAGCAAAAGATCAACAAGGAAATGAAGACCTTAAATGACACACTGGACCAAATGGACTTCACAGATCTATTCAGAACATTCCATCCCAAAGCAACAGAATACACATTCTTCTCTAATTCCTCCATGGAACATTCTCCAGAATAGATCACATCCTAGGTCACAAATCAGGTCTCAACTGGTACCAAAAGATTGGGATCATTCCCTGCATATTTTCAGACCACAATGCTTTGAAACTAGAACTCAATCACAAGAGGAAAGTCGGAAAGAACTCAGATACATGGAGGCTAAAGAGCATCCTCCTAAAGAATGAATGGGTCAACCAGGAAATTAAAGAAGAATTAAAAAAATTCATGGAAACAAATGAAAATGAAAACACAACTGTTCAATAACTTTGGGCTGCAGCAAAGGCAGTCCAAAGAGGAAAGTATATAGCAATACAAGCCTTTCTCAAGAAACAAGAAAGGTCTCAAATACACACCCTAACCCTACACCTAAAGGAGCTGGAGAAAGAATAGAAAATAAAGCCTAAACCCAGCAGGAGAAGAGAAATAATAAAGATCAGAGCAGAACCAATGAAATAGAAACCAAAAGAACAGTAGAACAGATCAACGAAACTAGGAGCTGGTTCTTTGAAAGAATTATCATGATTGCTAAACCCCTGGCCAGACTTATCAAAAAGAAAAGAGAAATGACCCAAATAAACAAAATCATGAATGAAAGAGGAGAGATCACAACCAACACCAAAGAAATACAAACAATTATAAGAAGATATTATGAGCAACTCTATGCCAGCAAATTAGATAACCTGGAAGAAATGGATGCATTCCTAGAGATGTATCAACTATCAAAACTGAACCAGAAAGAAATAGACAACCTGAATAGACCTATAACCACTAAGGAAATTGAAGCAGTCATCAAAAATCTCCCAAAAAACAAAAGCCCAGGGCCAGATGGCTTCCCAGGGGAATTCTACCAAACATTTAAAGAAGAATTAATACCTATTCTTCTGAAACTGTTCCAAAAAATAGAAATGGAAGGAAAACTTCCAAACTCATTTTATGAGGCCACCATTACCTTGATCCCAAAACCAGATAGAGACCCCATCAGAAAGGAGAATTATAGACCAATATCCTTGATGAACATGGATGCAAAAATTCTCACCAAAATAAGAGCCAATAGGATCCAACAGTAAGGATTATTCACCACGACCAAGTGGGATTTACCCCTGGGCTGCAAGTTGGTTCAACATCCGCAAATCAATCAATGTGATACAATACATTAATAAAAGAAAGAACAAGAACCGTATGTTCCTCTCAATAGATGCAGAGAAAGCATTTAACAAAGTACAGCATCCTTTCGTAATAGCCATCTATGAAAAACCCACAGAGAATATCATTCTCAAACTGAGAGCTTTCCTCCTAAGGTCAGGAACGTGGCAGGGATGTCCACTATCACCACTGCTATTCAACACAGTACTAGAAGTCCTAGCCACAGCAATTAGACAACAAAAAGACATAAAAGGCATCCAAATCAGCAAAGAAGAAGTCAAACTCTCACTCTTTGCAGATGATATGATACTTTATATGGAAAACACAAAAGACTCCACCCCAAAACTGCTAGAACTCATATGGGAATTCAGTAAAGTGGCAGGATATAAAATCAATGCACAGAAATCAATGGCATTCCTATACACCAACAACAAGACAGAAGAAAGAGAAATTAAGGAGTCGATCCCATTTACAATTGCACCCAAAACCATAAGATACCTAGGAATAAATCTAACCAAAGAGGCAAAGGATCTGTACTCAGAAAACTATAAAATACTCATGAAAGAAATTGAGGAAGACAAAACAATGGAAAAACGTTCCATGCTTATGGATTGGAAGAACAAATATTATGAAGATGTCAATGCTACCTAGAGCAATCTACACATTTAATGCAATCCCTTTCAAAATACCATCCACTTTTTTCAAAAACATGGAACAAAGCATCCTAAAATTCGTATGGAACCAGAAAAGACCCGAATAGCCAGAGGAATGTTGAAAAAGCAAAGCAAAGATGGTGGCATCATAATTCTGGACTTCAAGCTCTATTACAAAGCTGTCATCATCAAGACAGTATGGTACTGGCACAAAAACAGACACATAGATCAATGGAACAGAATAGAGAGCCCAGAAATGGACCCTCAACTCTATGGTCAGCTCATCTTCGACAAAGCAGGAAAGAATGTCCAATGGAAAAAAGACAGTCTCTTCAACAAATGGTGTTGGGAAAATTGGACAGCCACATGCAGAAGAATGAAACTGGGCCATTTCCTTACACCACACACAAAAATAGACTCCAAATGGTTGAAAGACCTCAATGTGAGACAGGAGTCCATCAAAATCCTAAAGGAGAACACAGGCAGCAACTCCTTCGACCTCAGCCGCAGCAACTTCTTCCTAGAAACATCACCAAAGGCAAGGAAAGGAACGCAAAAATGAACTATTGGGACCTCATCAAAATAAAAAGCTTTTGCACAGCAAAAGAAACAGTCAACAAAACCAAAAGACAACCGACAGACTTGGAGAAGATATTTGCAAATGACATATAAGATAAAGGGCTAGTCTCCAAAATCTATAAAGAACTTATCAAACTCAACAACCAAAGAACAAATGATCCAATCAAGAAATGGGCAGAAGATATGAACAGACATTTTTCCAAGGAAGACATCCAAATGGCCAACAGACACATGAAAAAGTGCTCAACGTCGCTCAGCATCAGAGAAATCCAAATCAAAACCTCAATGAGGTATCACCTCACACCAGTCAGAATGGCTAAAATTAACAAGTCAGGAAACGACAGATGTTGGTGGGGATGCGGAGAAAGGGGAAGCCTCCTACACTGTTGGTGGGAATGCAAGCTGGTGCAGCCACTCTGGAAAACAGTATGAAGGTTCTTCAAAAAGTTGGAAATAGAGCTACCATACGATCTAACAATTGCACTACTGGGTATGTACCCCAGAGATACAAATGTAGGGATCTGAAGGGGTATGTGCACCCCGATGTTTATAGCAGCAATGTCCACAATAGCCAAACTGTGGGAAAAGCCTAGATGTCCACTGACAGATGAATGGGTAAAGAAGATGTGGTATATATATATACAATGGAATATTATGCAGCCATCAAAAGGAATACAATCTTGCCATTTGCAGTGACGTGGATGGAACTGGAGAGTGTTATGCTGAGCAAAATAAGTGAATCAGAGAAAGACATGTATCATATGACCTAACTGATAATGAGGAATTCTTAATCTCAGGAAACAAACTGAGGGTTGCTGGAGGGTGGGGGGTGGGAGGGATAGGGCGGCTGGGTGATAGACATTGAGGAGGGTATGTGCTATGGTGAGCACTGTGAATTGTGTAAGACTGTTGAATCACAGATCTGTACCTCTGAAACAAATAATACATTATATGTTAAAAAAATAAAAAAGAAGAATAAGATAGCAGGAGGGGAAGAATAAAGGGGGGGAACCAGTGGGGGAGATGAACCATGAGAGATGATGGACTCTGAAAAACAAACTGAGGATTCTAGAGGGGAGGGGGGTGGGAGGATGCATTAGTCTGGTGATGTGTATTAAAGAGGGCACGTTCTGCATGGAGCACTGGGTGTTATACGCAAACAATGAATCATGGAACACTTCATCTAAAACTAATGATGAAATGTATGGGGATAACATAAGAATAAAAAAAAAAACTAATGACGTAATGTATGGTGATTAACATAACATAAAAAAAATTCTTGAAAAAAAAAGAGGTAGAAAAAATCTACATAGAATAGTTAAGAAAGTTGACCATGTGTAAGGCTCTAAATAGTGTCCACAAATGTCGATGAATTTCCTCTGCTCGTAGTGGAATTAAGTTAGGAATCACTAATAAGAAGGCAACAAAAAAAATCTTCCTATGCACTGATAAATAAAACACACACTCACGCACTCACATGCTCTAAATAACTTATGAGTCAATGAAGAAATGATGAAAATTACAAAATTAAACACTCAAAAGTCAATGATAACAGTACTCCGCTCTTACTTAGAGAAAAAATGAAGAGCCTTAAATGCTTACATTAGAAAAAAGAAAGCTTGAAAGTTAATGTGTTTAGCACCCCATTTAAGAATAAGAAAAGAAACTCAAGCAAGTAGAAGGAAATTAATAAAGAATGGGAACAGAAGGAATCTTTAAAAATGCAATATTCAAGATCAACAAAGCCAAAAGTTATTTCTCTGTAAAGGTGAATAATAAAACTAACACACCTCTGGCAAGAATATTCAAGAAACAAGAAAGACAGAAGGTGCAAATAAAGAACATTAATAATGAAAAAAGAAAAAAAGGAACATGAGTGCAGACAAATTAGAAAGATAATAAAATATTAATACATGTATGCCTCTACATAACAAAGTTAGACAAACTGCACAAATTCCTATGAAAATATTAACTATTGAAAACTTAGTAATTAAAAATTTTACCATGAGGAAACTGCCAGATCTAGTCAGTTCCACAGGCTACTTCCAAAGATAATCTGAAATCTTACCAAAAAAAAAAAAAGAAAAAAATACAGAGTGCTATCCCATTCATTTAAAAAAGTACATATACTTTTCATTCTAAAATATAAAAAAGGGAATTAGAAGGATAATTAAGGGACAAGTCTCACTCATGAACATAGATGCAAAAATCATTAGCGAACAGTATTCAGCAATGTTTAATATGTATCATGACCAAATTAGGTTTATTCCAGGAATGAAGAGTTGGTTCAATATTAGAATATTAATTATATGAATGAACTCACCACACTAACATATTAAAGAAATCAAGTAATTATTTTATATGACAATAAGTGCTGAAAGAGCATTCTATCAAATTCATATCTATCCATGGTAAATAATATCAATAAACCAGGGATGGGAGGGAATATCCTCAACCTAATCCCAACTAATTATTAATCATTAAAAGAATTTTCTCTTAAGATCAGGACCAAGACAATGATGCTTACCAACCTAAGCTTTATTCAGTGTTGTACTGAATGTTCTAGTCGGCTTTATAAATAAGAAGAAATAGATAAGATGTGTAAGGATTAAAAAGAAACAAATAGTCATTAATGAGAGTAGATGTGATTTCTCCACAGAAAACTCTAGAATAATCTACAGACAAATCACTGAAATAAAGATAGCTGAAAAATGTTTCTGGACATAGGAGCAATATACAAAAGGCAACAGTATGTGTGTGTGCACATAAACATGTACACAGCCACATATACACACACCCCTCTATATACTTATGCATGTATTCTATATACTTGAAATAAAAAGAAAATGAAACTAATTTTTTAAGATCTTATTTATTTATTTGACAGAGAGTGAAAGAGAGAGAACGAGCGGGGGTAGGGGCAGAGGGAGAGGAAAAGGGAGAAGCAGACTCCCTGCTGAGCAGGGAGCCCGATACGGGGCTCAATCCCAGGACCCTGAAGTCAAAACCTGAGCAGAAGGCAGACACTTAACCCACTGAGCCACCCAGGTTACCCACTTTATTTTTTTTAAGACTTATTTAAGATTTATTTAATATTTATTTTTACTTATTTTAGAGAGATAGTGAGAGAAAGAGCGCAATTGGGGGTGGGCAGAGGGAAAGGGGAGAGAGAATATTAAGCAGACTGCAAGCCGAGCGTGGAGCCTGATGTGGGGCTTGATCTCATGACCACCCTGGGATCGCGACCTGAGATCACAACATGAGGCAAAACCAAGAGTTGGATGGTGGACCAACTGCACCACCCACGTGCCCCAAGAAAATGTAACTTTAAAAGATGCTATTGCCATAACAAAAAAAGTACACATAGCTAAAAGATGTACAAGATTTTATGGAGAACTTATTGAAACTATACTAAAAATTATAAAGGAAGAGCCAAATAAATGGAGACATAAACCATATTAACAAATAGGAAAATCTAATATTGCCAAGAGGTCAATTCTCCCAAGATTGATAAATGGATCCCATAAAATTCCAAACAAAATTACACAGTTTTTCATGAAGTTGACTGTATAAAATGTCCACATTTGTTTTTAAAGATTTTATTTATTTATTTGACAGAGAGAGACACAGTGAGAGGGGAAACACAAGCAGGGGGAGTATGGGGCTCAATCCCAGGACGCCAGGATCATAACCTGAGCCAAAGGCAGATGCTTAACGACTGAGCCACCAAGGTGCCCCGTATAAAATGTCCATATTTTCCATGGACAAGGTGATTTGTGGATTAGGGAAGCACAAAGCCTAAGGACTGCCAACGCATTCCTAAAGGAGAACAAGGTAGGCCATCAAAGAATGCATACAAGTCAGTAAGAGACCTTAACACCCTAGTGTTTTTTTTCTGTCAAACTCTTTTCACCTGTCAAACTGGCAAGGGCTAAAAATAAAAACTGACTATTGCTCATTGTAGTGCAGGTGTGTTGAAATAAGCATTCTCATGGAGACTGCTCATGATGAGTGTGAATTGGTACAACCTTTTTGGAAAGCAAGTTGTCAATGTGCATGAAGAACCTTAAGCACCTTATATACTTTGAACCAGTGATTCCATCTCTTGAAATCTATCCATAGAAAATAATGGAGATAAATCCAAAGAATTATTCATAGCACTGTTCAAGATAAAGCCGTAGGAAACATTTGTGATACAATATTAAGTGGGAAAACACGGTATGAAACTATAGAATGATTTTAATGCATTAAAATATTGGATGTACTGAAATGTACTGAAAATTGATAGTGGGTTTATGGGTGATTTTTCTTTTCTTTTTTTTATACTTTTCTTAAAATTTCCAAATTTCTTTCAAAAATTATGTGTTGCATTTATTTATTTATTTAAGATTTATTTTAGAGAAAGAGAGAGAATGCGTGGGGGCAGGGACAGAGGGGGAGAGAGAGAGAGAATCCTCAAGCAGACTCCTTGCTGAGGGAGGAGCCGCACGTGGGGCTTGATCCCAGGACCCTGAGATCATGACCTGAGTCCAAATGAAGAGTAGGATGCTCAATCAACTGAGCCACCCAGGTGCCCTCATGTTGCTTTTAAAGGAAAATAACAATAAAATTGGGACTTGGAAACCTTTAAAGACATATTTTGTTACTCTCTATCCTACAACTGTTTTTCATCATCAAAATAGAGAAAAAATAAAAGCCAGCATTCTCTAGGCAGATAAATTATGTTAATTGGATTTACAGTATATTCTCTTCATGTTTCAAGAAATAGGCTTAAAATACACGTAGTAATCAGCCAAGTGAAATACTTTGGCCGTAAAATTGGCAAAGAATTCAAATGCATAATTACCTAAAGCACACAAATACAATATATAAAAACATATGCTGTATATTTGTAATTAACAATGAAGACATTATAACTGTTCAGTATCTCTTGTATAATTTCCCAAAAGTAAACAGATAAAAGGTATTCCTAAAGGGCAAAAATAAAAGATAAAGGGAGTTAGAAATTTTTTAAATATGTAAGATACTGAGTAATACAGGCAAATTCCAACATGGATGTAAAACTACTTTTATTTCAAAAGATGCAAAAGAAAAAATTGGAAAATTTAGCACATTTTCTTTCTTTTCAGTGATAGAGCAGGTCAAAAAGATTATGGGCTCTGATTCAATATTATTTTGGTCTGAATAATACATGGAACGATCATGTGAATTGATACAATATGATGTGTGAAATTAAGTAATTCAAAACATTTAATCCATATATTTCCTTATTATTCATGATCCTTAAAAACTGGGACAGTAGGGGTTAAAGACATATTGGAATTATGATCATAAACACATTTCAGACATGGTAAGGGCTTGATATAAAAATGGACTAACATTCTTACCATATCCTCTCAATTCAGAGTTCTTGGTGTTTTGGAAATGGGGTGGGAGTTAGAAGTCACAGTGGGAAGGGGTTGAGTTGGAGGAACAGAGGGGAGGAAAAGCTAGAAAGGTCATATTGGGATGGAAACCACCTCCTTCAGAAATGCTGACTAAACTCACAACTGGCAAGGCAGAGCCAGAGAGCTGCCCGTGGATGCTGAGTGATGGCACCTATATAGTGACCGCTTGGCTGTGGCTCTCAGGAAGTCAGGGTTGCCCACTGGAAAACATCCCATCCGTGGGCATTTGTCAACCAAACTGGAAGTCTGGCATCCCTGAGGGACAGCACTACCCTGATGTCAGAGACACACAGTGAGCACTTGGTCTCCACAACTGATTGAGTTTCTTCAGGGAAGGTGAGTGGTTTGCTGGAGGGTCCAGCAGTCTCTTCAGTGACATGACAGGTCAACGGCTTGGGACCCAAGTCTTCTGATTGCCAAGCAATTGTCCTTTCTACTTTATAGCACTATTGATGGGAAAAAATGATTGACTTTTCAACTAGTTATTTTTTGTATCATTCAGTCAAAGCTTCAAGGGGTTATCTTGGTTCTGCCTGGACAGCAGAGAGCCAGTTAACAACACTGTCATCCTTGTGTTGTATCATCTCATTGAAAAGAGATTCAACATCTTCCAGAAAGGGTTTTTCAGAAAACGTTAGGCTTTCACACACAACTCAAGTTTACACGTTCATTTTCTCCCTCCCTCCCTCTCTCCCTCCCTGTACTGGGTTGCTTGGCAGTCATGATCCAGGGAAGCAGCTTATAGAATCCACATTCTTCAGAGCTATCCTTGATTTTAGCTTATCACTGGTCCTTGTGGGGTTCCGAGGAGCCAGGCAGGCTGATATCCGCAGACTGAGTCTCCTGTATTTCTTGACAATGAAAAACTAGAGCAGGAGAGGGGCAATACTGGAGTGACCTCGCTCTCAGAGCTGGGGCACCGAGATTAATGGGCAGCATCTGCTGCTGCCGAGATGCAAAAAGGCAGAGTTGGCACTGTCAGTGGGACCGCAGGGCTGGATGCGTCCTCTGCCAGAGGACAGAACGCTTCAAAGCAAACAAAACCACAGAGAGGAAAAATAACACTCCTGCCATGAAATCACAAGTCAAATCAATAAACCACAAGGTTAATTTCCATAGGTTTGTAGCTCTGTGGTGTTGCGTGAGGAAGTGACTGGCACAATGGAAAGAACATGGGCTTTAGAGTCGACGGATATGGGATAAATCCTGCCACTCGATGGAGGGATGGCCTTGGGGAAGTTACTTAAATTTGGCATCATTTCCTCGTCTGTAAATGGGTATGATGATGATGTACTAGCTTTGTGGCTAGAAAGATCCCTATGCATGTGTGCATGCGTATTTGTGTGTGTGCGTGTCTCTGTACAATGCTGAACACATGAGGTGTTAAGACAGAGGTAGGTACCATCAATATCATGATCAAAACTCTAAGAGCCAGTTAAGACTTTATGAAAAGTCTGCTCCTCCAAACTTTGCTCCTGCTGAAATATGTCCATGATAACACAAATTACTTTGATGAGCTTTCAAACTGTATAGTTTCTCTTCTTGGAATGGTCATGTTAAAGTCACACCTAACTAATTCTACATTATTTCTGTTGAAATTAAATAAGAAATTTAAAGCAAACATGGATTATAAATATTTATCCTAAAAATTTTAAACACATGGTTGGCATTCAGTGAGTAGAATGATCATCTGGACCCACATCCATTAGTACCAGTTTTAAATGATTGGTTATTGGTAAGGTTCAACTTGGTCAGCACAGTTTTTTCTGGTTGGCTGTTGCTAACTCACTCGATCCTGTATGATGATTTATATCATTGCATGTATTTTGTCATAGTTCTATCCATCTTTAATTTCATCTTCCCTTCTAGGGGTGTGTGTGTTTAAATACGCAGAAATCAATTTAGCAAATATAAAGTAACTTCTATTTAGCAGTGGTTGTCAAGTATCTATTGAATAAGTCAGTTAATATATAGCCTAGCATATTATCAGTTAAGATACTGCCCGCTCTATTATCCATTGATATGTTGCCTATTACGTTACTTGAACACAGAGCTATGAGACAGTGGAGGGCCAGGTTGTTTCTGATTGTGAGAACCAGGAGCGCTCCCAGAGGAGGTAACATCTGAGTTGGGTCTATCAGAATCAGGCCCATGAAGAGGGAGCTGGAAGTTAGTCTAGGCAGAGGTCACAACATGAAGCATTGCCCAGAGTCATGAAGGTGCTTGGGGCAGAGAGATGACAGTAAGGCACGTGGTAGAAAGTGGCCGCAGTTCAAAATCAAGCCTGAAGAACAGGCTGAGATTACGTCATGGAGGTCTGAGGAGACCATGCTAAGGAGTTTCTCAGACTTGGAAGGAATCCACACAGAGTTTTGAGCACCACACGTGATAACATCTTTCTTTTACAAAGAAAACTGACTGCAGAGTGGAGAAGGAAGAGAGGACATGAGTGTGGAAAGGTAAGTTAGGGTACTTTTCACGATGGCTCAGGCAAGACGTGAGGACCAGGCAGTGGGGTTGGAGAGGAAGGGATGGAATTGAGAATGGTGGGGAGGGTGAGCATTCAGGACTTGTAGGCGGCTGATGTGGCAGTGAGGGCGAGGGAGGGGGCAAGGACGGCTGTGCTGAGGCTCGCTAGGCCAAGTTAGTGGGTGGTGACACCATCCGACTGATCCCAAACACCCATGAGGTCAATGAGAGCTAGGACACAGTCACATTTGCAGTCCCTTCTGGGCCGGGTCCTGTGACTAATGGCATCTGACACTAAAAGCATGTTAACAAGTGGGAAAAGTACTCAACTTCTCCCAGGGTAGAAAATTCTAACCACCAGCTTCCAAATGGAAACCAGACAGTTGACCAGAGGTGCTTGAAACAAGCTGGTAAATGTCTGGGCCATCAACTCTCATCAGAGGGAAGACACACTGTTGTAGGAAACAACAATTTCTAAGCAAATTTTCTGAAGTTTGAGCTTGTACGTGATATCATCAGGGGCATGGGCAAGAGACAACTGAATTAAAAAACCAGCTAACACATAAGAGGTCCTGAAAGCAAGCACGACAACATGGAGCATGCTAATAAAATAGAATAGACAATTTTTGTATTTGCAGTTTAGAAAAAAAACCAACGACTCATCGTAAAACCAATTCTTTCTACTGCATTATTTAAAAGCATGCAGAAACTTTTATCTACCAAGAAAGTATCTATAAACGCATGCGCTTGACTTGCCCCAAATAGCTTGAGCAACTTCAAAATTTCAGAAAGAAGTTTTTATCTTTTTCTCATGGACCAGCTCAGCATCACCATGATAATTAAAGGAAAAAACATGTCAAACCTCACTTGGCTGCTACAGCTATTGGAGGCACAGCTGTTGTGATTCTTAATGCACTTACAGCGCCTGCCAATGCTCCATCTAGCTCCACATCCTTAAGCTTTCAATGGTTTTGCTTTGTTTGTTTTGTATCCTGTGGAACAGAAAATAACCTGCACTGATTGTGGCAATTGATTGACTCAGCTGGTGCCTCAGAATATGAAATGGGAACTGAAAAGCACATTTGAAAAGTGTGTGGGCTGGAGGTGAGCAGGAAGGGGGTGCCTCCACCCCAGATTGCGCAAAGAAGCATGGAACCAGCTGTGTCAGGCAATGGTTCTATCAGCTAAGTAACACAAAGTACCTTTTATTCTGCCTGCCTCTCCCTCTGTTTTCAGGGAGTGCACTGTTCTTAAAACTTTTTGAGAAGTATGTACAATTCTCCCTCTGTCAGCTAACCTCCAGCAGGGGGGAGGCAGGCAGCCCCAGGGAGGGCTGTCTTCCCAGGCTCTGGGGCTGTCCCCTCTAAGGATCCACATCTGTCTTCCCTGTCCTGTCCTGTCCAAAGGCATCTGAAGCTGAATGAGGAATTGTACCTGCAAGGTCCACAGAGTGGAGGCGGGTTTCCTTAACGTTTCGTTGGCTTCCCTGAGGTGGGAGGCAAGTAAGCAAAAAACAGATGTTGAAGGGCAACTGAGATGTTTTAATAATAATTCCTTCTTCACTTGCTACAACCTGGTCAAATATGAACAAAAGCGCCAAATGTTAACAATTGTGCTCCATTTAACAAAATCGGCTATTTTGTTAACAGGGGAAAATATCTAATCCATACATTTTTTTTAAAGACTTATAAGGGGCTACCAAGAGATAGACATGTTTTAAAGACAATCCAGGGTTCAGAAAAATGCATAGGTTGTACTTAAGCCTGAAGATTTTGGCATAACATCTTCAATTTCCCAGTTTAAATTGAGCCGAAAAACAGTCTCCATGTTCAATTACAAAATCAATCGCCAGCGCTTATACCCTTGAGAAATATACAGGAGAAAAGTAAGTGGGATGAGAAGAATACTTTTCTAAATATATTTAGATATATATGTATACACTTATTTTTTTTTCAAGAGCAGGCTGCAAAGCGTTACTTAGGTTTATAAGTTTTAGCTCCAGTAATTGGAAAATAAATTTTTGTGGCCCAGAGCAATACCATTAGCTAATGAAATAGTGCCATCTGTGTTTTTCCGGATGCCCTAACTGGGAGTAGTTTTAAAGTGCTGTCCTTCCTTTCTCTTAATTTTACAGTGATAGCAAAATGTGTTCTTTCAGAATTAAGCAACTGTGGTCCTACGTAAGATTAATGTCTTTTCTGCTTGGAGATCCAAAGGGACTTCGAATTAGTCATAAAATAGAGAAAGAAAGAAGGCCTTCTGGGGCCAAGGAGGGGGAGAGATTTGCTCTCCAACCCCGCAGGATCCCTGCTGAGGCTCCCTGGGGCAGTGACAAGTGACAGGGCACAGGACACCCGTGTCTAGAATGGGGCCTGTCAGTTCAGGGAGGAGCAGCAGAGTCATCGGGACTCCAGGGGACAGAGGCCCAAGTCTGCGGCAGGGCGGGGGCGGGGGGGGGGGGAGGCGGGGAGGATGGCTCAGTCCTACCTTGTATTCCTCCTGCGTAGCTATCTTTTTTTTCTCCCATTTTTGGTAAACCCACAGATGTTCCCCAAGGGGTTAGCACAGACTGCTCTTTGCTTGTTGGGAGAAAGAACCAGCTCCTCTTCTGTAGCAACGTGAACAAACTTGCCCTTTCTGTTCCGTCTTTCTCCCGAGATCCCTGATCCACTCTCTGATGACAACCTGCCATTTTCTGTTCAATTCAGCATGTTTACTTTTTTATTGTGATTCATGTCTGAGTTTCTTTTGAATCAAATTACTGCATTTCCCTGGTGAGATATGCCATATGACGATCTTGTTAGAACAAAATCAAATATAAAATTTGCACTCAGTGCTGCTCAGCCTCGTCCCCACCACATGTCTTCCCTTTGGTTTGGACACACTTCTGGCGGCTACTTGAACAGTAATGAATCCTTCCAGCGCTTAGGACAATTTTCAGACATTTCTGTCTTGGAAAAGATAAAGACAGACGGGTTGAAACAGTGTCAACATAGAGAAAGTCACTATTGGGGCTGGTTTTCCCCAATACACATGGATTGAAGAAAACCAGAAAGACCAAGCGATTCATTTTGGCGAGTCACAGCAGTAACTGGAGACTTTCTTGACATTTTATCCTCAGAGATGTAACATCATTCATTGTTTCAGTGAATCCTGAAGCCAAGCATTCCATAGATTTTTTTTTTTTTGAATGGGAATGGAGCAATCTAGTTCGTATTACACTTTTCAGTGAATAGTTTCCCCCTCCCCTGTACTTTTCTGGGTGCTGATTATCTTTCAAGCAATTTCTGTGTGCCTCATACAAATAATGTTTAACAACTAGGTTGTGCTAAATAGTGCAGGAATGAGTCTCCATCCAAATATAGGAGAGACTCATGTTATCTGAGTCTTTCTTCAGTTCCCATGGCTTCCAGAGTGGTGTTCAAACTTCTTGGTGGGATGCTTTGTGATCAGAGCCTGACTACCCGTGACCCCCAGCCCTTCCTAGGATTGGGCACAAGCACTACTGCCATTTTGGAGTACACCCCATTCTCTAGCTTTTGTGTCTGCCTGGAATCTGCCATCTTCCATTTCCTGGCCAACTCCCACTCACTTTTTTGAAGAAAGAGTCATCCTCGCTCAGTCTGGTACCCCAGACTAGCCAACGTGCCCCCAGGGGCCTTGAAAGGACTGCCGCGAATCTCACTTGTGGGGTTTAAGCTTACAGACCTGCTGTAGTCCCTGTATGGCTGCTTCCTCCAGTGGCGTGAGCTTCCGGAGGGTGAGCGTGGGGCAGGAAGTTCTCCATGTCCCCAGCACCCAGCAGTGCCAGATTCACAGCACCTGAGTAGTATACGCTGGCGAATTAACGAGCACAGCAACTTGTTAAATTAACTGCCTCTCCTCCAACTTTTGTTGCCAAAGACACCCTAGAAACTTTTTTAGAAAAATAAACAGTATTTGGTGGTCTATAGTCACACCATTCCCTAGGACTTTCCTAATTTAGATATGAAAATATTCTTTTAGCAATAAAAGGTGACAGCATCTATTTTGAAATACTTATTTTCTCAAACCCTTTGTCCACAGAATCAAACCTACCTACACATTTAAGTTACCTTTTAATGGGAACTTTGGATGATACATGATACATGGTAAGGAAACCACTGAGTGTTTTAGATGAAACAAAAATGTACTGAGCCATAGTGTGACTGGCTTATTCTATCCTCAGAGTGCCGAACACAAGAAATGACAGAGATGAACTGAAACCACAAAATGACACAATCTCCCTGTAAAGAACACGGTGTGAACTTTTCTCTTGGATCTTATTATAAGTTAGTATTTTTCTCTTTTACTGGTTAACACTTCAACTAAATGCCAGATTCAAGTCTAGCACTTATGATGCTAAATGAGGTAATCCCCACAACAAGTTTCTGAGGTTGACACTATAGGTATTCCATTTTATGGATGAAGAAACCGAGGCCCAGACAGGGTAGACAGCTTGCCCAAGGTCACCCAGCTAAAGAGATGCAGAGATGAGCTGGAATACAGGCAGTCTGGCCCCAGAGCCTGTGTCCCAAACCACAGTGAGATTCACACCGCACCAGGCAGCCAGGGCACTCCTGACTTATGGTGTGGATTAAATGAAAGGCTGCACACTCAGCTGCACGGTTCACAGAGGTGTGTATGGAGCACTAGGATTATCCCCTACAGAACCTTCCATTTCATAATTCTCCTCGTAACACCTCCCTATTTGTTCCTGCTTTCCTCTCTAGCATATGTGCTTTTTAATTTTTTTCCCTTTTTTCTTCCTTCCCTCTTTAAAAAAACCCAACAAACTGATAATGGTCTTGGTGTTTAAAAGTATTTATCCCCCCACCCAGTTTATTGAGATGTAACTGACATGTAACATTGTGTCAGTTTCAGGTATGCAATGTGATGATTTGATACATGTATATATTACAGTCCTCTCTGATCCATGAATAGCTAGAATGAGAAAAAGAGTTTCTTGAAATGTAATTAATTAATACAATATTTTATTTCAGTATAACAACCCTTAATAAATCATTAATTATAAACTGCTTCAAATGAGTATAAGCTGTTCTAGTTTGCACTTACAAGTCATATTTCTTCAGGAGATATGAATGGGAAATAATTTTTTTTGTATGTTTTCAAATATGCCTCATCTATAGTGTGTTATAGGAAGTCTTGAGGTATTTTTATATAGTCCACGAAAAATGGGACTCAGGTGATTTTATGAATTGTATTTGAGCCTATAATCTCTTTGACATTATTAACATCTTTAATAAACATCTGAGCAATATCTGCATTCAGAATATTGGATAGAACTAAGACATCATCTCTATTCATTAGGCTTATATTTTCTCACTAACCTAATTTTGTCTTTCATAAGATATTAATGCTTTTGGAAGTCTTACTCTTAATCCTATTAATTCGTAAGCTAGCCTTTAAAAGTGCATGAGGAAACATGCAAAGGCAGTCAGTTTCACCAAATTACAAGCTAAATTGTTAAAGGTAGATCTAAGAACTTTGGGGTTGCTAAAATGCAGAACTTTATCTGAAAATATTGCCTGGACTGAAATCCAACCCTTGAGGCCCAGTTTCCCTGGCACAGCAGGCTTCTGAGCTCAGGTCACTGGCAACGCAAGGAGGATGCTCATGTCAGCAGAGCAGAGTGTCTGTCCGTTTGTCCACGTTGGCCTAAAGACCCACTCTTAAAAGCAGCCATGGCTCAGCTCTGACTGCTATAATGAAATCTCTGGCGATTCAGCTCAGAAGTGGGGCTAAACCCAAGACAACACAGCATCTGGGGCATGAAATGAAGTATCATCAGTGTCCCCGAGGGGGGAAAGAAGCAGAGTTTGAAACTCATAGGGTACAGAGGTGGTAGGAACTGATTTCTAAAATACTCTTAATTCCAGACAAAATGTTTCCCAACTGTGAGTTGGTTAGGGAGATGTAGTATCGCAGACACATTCTAAAATGGCCAAAGCTCCGTATCTATGTAATCTTGTTTGTACTGTATGCAGCTGCTACTTTTTTCTCCACCAACGCATGTGAGCTCATTTTATTTAATAAGGTAAAAAGAGAGGTCCATCCCCACTATCTTCCTCCCCCTCACCGGCCTCAGCTGCACGCACACACACACAAGTGATGGGATGCTTCTTTGAACCCTACTTCTTCAAATCAACTAATTCTCTCCAGTTCTTGAACGACTTTCCAACAGAATCAGCTAGGGGCCGAGGTGGTAAAGTGAGCCCTACATTTTAGAGAAGGTGAGAGAACATCACTGTGCCTGGAAATGTCCCCAGAAGCTGCCCGCACTAGATCTCAGCACAGCCACGCACTCTGGGCCGGCAGGACAGCGGCTGTCATGGCCGTGACACTAGCCAGCCTCCTTTCCTGGGGCCTAATCTCCACCACATGACATCACTGGTTGGTCTGTAATTGTTTTAAGTGGACAGTTTCTTCCTGGATAACTACTGCAACATTATTAGGATTTAACATCAGACTTAATTATAGAAAAAGCCAAGAAGCGTAATCATGAATGGGGAAAGAGCCTGCTTGGCCTCTGTTTCGTTGCATATTTACGAGGACGAAGGGAAATGGTGAAGTGGTCCTCCTTTTCCCATTTTACATACGTTACCTTTCCGGTAAGGAGTCTCACCACCAGATGGAAATAGGTCCCTTTCTGGCAGCCCCCTGGGGTCCTGCCGGCTGGCTACAGGAGTTGGGAGCCCAGTCCCAGGCATGGCGCCCAGGAAGGTGCTCGTGCTCACCTCGTATTCCTCCTTGAAGCCGTAGCCCTCGGCACACTTCATCTGCGTGATGTGCTGGAGCAGGTCGGCCACCCGGATGGCGGGGTGAAGCTGCCCGGTCTGGTAGGGCACGTCGGCCGGCTCTCGCTTCTTGTAAGTGTGCGACTGCACCAAGCTGCTGGTGTCGCTGGCCATCGTGTGGCTTTCGTCTAGGAAAAGAAGGCCACGGCGGGCATGAGGGAGGACCAGTGGGCTACGTGGGGGGTCACTGAGAATGCTCAGAAGCTGCCGCTGACATCCCCTCCACCTACGGCTCCAACAATCCCCACAGTGGCTCAGCGAAAAAGAAAGGCTAGATGTTTAGAAATTTAAATGGGGTTGGCAATACTGATAGGAATGAGGCAGAAATCCTTGTTTTTACAAAGCAGTCCAAACGATATATTGCTTTTACAAAGCTAGTTGGTAGGAACCCTTTAGCCTTTGGGCGCTCAAGTTTATAGAAGTTTCGGTCTGAAACTTCACCAAGACCTGGCACAAAACCAGCCTTGTCTTCTTCCGAAGAGTCATTAACTAGCTTATATGATGAAGTAAATAAACTCCGTACAAATGTTCTGTGAGCAAAATAAAAGTGCACAAAATGGGCTGGCTTATAAAGCTAGCAACAGAAATGTGGACTTGACACATGAAATCCAAAGACAGTGGAAACAGAAAACGGATGAGGAGTCACTTGCATGCTCCAGTGTCAGAAAGCTTGACAGAAGGTTGTGTACCAGCACATGACACATGGAATGTTCTACAAGAGCTAACATGCAGGCCGACACACAGCAGAACCAGCTGGCTTTGTCAGAATCTACAGATAAGACACATACTCCCATTCCCTCCACACCTTTCCAAGGGCGAATGGGGGAACTTACCATTTATTGGCACTTTTAAGAAGGTACATATCAGGAGAAAAAGAGGAGGAGAAAAAGGAAACAGGGCATAAGCAATAGTACTGTGTGAATAATTACAGGTAGTTTTTATTCTGTGCTTTACTTTTATAGTTAAGTTTTCTATCTGTAGGTGATCAGAGGTCAAAGCCTCAATCCTCCTATCACCTTAGGATGGGGGTGTTTTATTTAAGCACTCAAAAACAAAAAGGAGGTTAAAATAGTATCATAATTGCTTTTCATCCCCCATGAACTAAGTAATGACTAAATAAGTCTTATTTGTATTCGACACATTTTCTCATTTAAATTTCTTGAACACATCAACCAAATTGTACTATAAAACTAATGTCAAAATTTGGTCAAATAAGCCTAAAGAGGCTGTATTTTAATGGAAGACTCCTAGTACATTAGATTAATGAACTGCAGAAATTGTAGCTATTAAAAAATGTCTGATGCAGGAAGGTGTTATTAGATTAAGAGTTCCACGTGCTACAGGTTAGCTCATTATAATGCTGAATCCCTTTAGCTGTTTTGTGATTGAGGATATGTCTCATAAAATGTAATGCTAACTTCACTTAAAATGAGAATGTTAAATCAAAATTAATTTCAGGTATAATGAATTAAAACATATATACAAAAGGATATGTTCATTTTTTTAAAAAAATGACCAGATTGTTTATCAATAGGGAATTCAGCTAAGGGTATTCTTTTTTTTTTTTTAACTGGGAGATTCAGCTCCAGAGGAAATTTCGTTCAAGGGCACTCGGTTGGCTGGGCCTGGTTTTCAAACCTTAGTTCTATCTACATCGCAAAACACCTGGGGATGCATGGTATGGAAGGTGGTACACAAGTGTGTAGCTATGTTGCTGTTGCTGAAATGGCACCTGGATCACTACAAGGTGGCTAAAGACACAAAGACAAAATAAAAAGGAGTGGTACGTTGATTTCATGATTTTGGTTTTCATTTGGATTTGCTTTGAAATTAGCAATTCAGATGTTCCCATTCTATTAGAACAGTCACAAATAAACCGGGACATTTTCACATCAGATTTGCTTGCTGGCAACTGCCAAGCTCATAAAGTGGGATACAGGATCCCTGCCGAAGGACAGACTCTATGGAGCTTTTAGCTACTCCAGCAGGAAGTTCTGTTCTTTATATTAAAATAAATGGAACATTAATTAGTTTCCCCCCTGTGCCTCTCTCATTCTCTCCGTTTTGTACCTTTTGGGATGAATGTAATTAAACGCCCTCCATTGTGGACTGACCTTCTAAACTTCCCCTAAATGAATCATCTGGGCCTTTCTTGTGGAGACACCGCAGCCTGGTAGGGCTCTGGTCCTAGGGCTAGGCATTCTTGGAAGGTTTAATTCCCAGAGCGGCCAGCACTGTTACCACCGTACTGATCACGCCCCGCTGCATTATGATCTCCACCTTATTACTAGTGTGCAGGACCTGTCTTAAAGCATTTAAACACTACCGAGGCCATCTAAGAAAGGAGAGCTATTATCGAGTACATAGATATCAAAGAGGGAATAGAAGGCTTCTCGTGCCATCTGTGATATGAAACTGGGTCACCCACACTATTAGAAATTCTTGATGCCACCAAAATTAGTGGTTAATCAGTTTGCTCTGACTTAAAAAGAATAATTACTGATAAAATATATCATTTGACATTGATTTCCTATATTGGTTTAAGAATTACCAACAATTTTTTCAGTTAAAAATTACGCCTAGGAGGAAATCAGAAATAAAGCTTCTCACCAACAGTTCTGATGGTTTTTGGAGAACTGCGAATTAATTCTACCTACATTCTTTCATAGACTATCTTCAATTCTCAACAAACCAGCTGAAGAATCTAGAATTGAAATGAGTGCTATGTTTTTGAGGGGTGTGAGGTGTTCTATCTACTTATTAAGCAGTATCAACATCTATCAAAATTTGTCTATCAATATCTGTTTATCTACATCTATCTATCTCCCTCCCTCTCTCTCTCTCTCTCATTTTTTTGGCAAGAAAAATGACATAAAGGCATACTAAAGCTCTATACATTAGGCTGGGCACCTTAGCACATAAGCATAAAAGGAGGAGATAATACAGGATTTAAGGGTGCTGAGCTCCAAGTCACAGCAAAACGTTCTTGTCTGTATAAATTGTTAATAGTGCTGTTCCCCAAAAGTGCCAGAGTAGATGTATGTATGTCCAGCTTATCATCTTCACATGGTGTCAAGGGATCACTTCATTAATCCTTACTATGCAATATAGAGATTCACATCTGCACCAAACACCGTGGGAGGAACGGTTCCCAAGAACCACCATTTGCTGTGTTGGTACATATATAAGCCAGACATGATAACAGTTATTTGTCAATCTGGCTGACTTATTTTTCACAGATGTGCATCATTTTTGCTACTTGAATTGTCTGTTCAAGTGATTCCCTTTCAGTAAAGAAGCCTAACCAAGTTTAAAAGATGTCCTTAGTGTTTGTACTAACAAAGCAGTGACTGTAAAAAATGATATTTGTTTAAATGAGCTTATCTTAATAAGATAAGATTGCTGTGCAATCTGAACATTTTCTTCCCTCTGACAGTGCATGTCTTAGCCCTCCCCACTCCAGCTCCCCCAAGGTCAGAACATCTACTAAAGGAGCTGCAGACTGAATGCCACAGCACACAAAGAAATCACAAATCTTTGCCTATCAAGAGATTCTGCAAATGTCATCTGCATGTAGATTACTTTGTTCGGGTGCCTAAAATTAGCCTGTGCCCCTTACTTATGAGAAGAATAAAAAACCAGCCTTTTCCCCATATAGCTGGCATGAAAAGGGGGAGAGGGCTTTAGTGAGCTGTATTCATTTTTGTGAACCCCAAAAATCTGGGTTTATGTCCATTCTTACACTTCTGTCTGAGTTCACTTGTAACTCAGGCAACAAACTTGCTCAAGCCCAGAAAATATCATAAGAAAAACAAATCGCCCTATCTACAAAAATCGTAACAACTTAGAGAAAAGAGAAGCACAGGGGGAAAAATTATGTTGCAAAGATATCAACCCTTGTAAAGAGAATTAGGAAGCAGAAGTCAAACAGCTGAGGATGGAACTTTTGCTACAATGAATTGGTATATACCTTGAAGTCGATTGTGTTGTGCTCCTTCTCGGTAAGGTTAGTAGTAGAAAGAGAACACAGCCGTGATACACTTGGATTATTGATGCATCTCAAATGCAACAGCAGCTCATGCTTATTTGGTTATCAGAGCCAGGTAATGCCATTTCTCCAGAACCTTCTTACACTGGACAAATGGGATTTTTTTTCGGCTCCCCATGGGGAACATTTTATATTTTCAATGCATTCTGCCCCACTGGGCTAACATTTTATTTCATTTCTAGTGACATCTGACATATAATAAACCATGACACATAATAAACCATGTGATTATAAAGTGCCATCTTGTCACTTTGCTGCTGAGAACATCAGCTCCTTTGAAATTCTACTGTGTGACAGACATTTTGGAATGCTGGGGGTGCCCTGAATGGCTCTGAGAAGGGAGGCCCAGACTCTGCTGTGATCATTTTTCTGCATAACATTTGGCATAATTAGAAAAATGTTATTTTTGAAATTGAAGTTTTTAGAGCTTAGTGATAAGTGAAAATAATAAGAAGTGATTTTTACTTTTATGACTGTCACATTACCGAATTCAGCTCTTGGAAGTACACAGCGGAGTGATGACATACTGTGTTTTCCCTTGGGATCAAATCTGACTTTAAATTCTGAACACAGAAAGGGAAAATACTAGAGCTGGGCTCGCTCATTTGAATCTTTTAGTAGCATTTCCAACATACCCCAGGCAAACCCTTCTTATCAATGGAGACTGTTTGGAGAGTCTTTTTATTATCTATGCCCTTCTCCCAGGCCACCCACAACCCCCTTGTCCTGCTTACAATCCCTGTGTCATACAGAACTCCAGCCTCCTAGAGAGTGGCCACTGACTTTCTAAATTACTCCTGCAGTAAACTGTGATAAAGGGAAATGTTCTCACCTAAAATTGCAGTTGGCACAAATGGGTCTGTCATACATCATAAGCAGGTCAATGCAGAGAAAGTAAAAAGAGAAAGAACAGTAAATGATTGATGAAAGGCCCCCCACTTTTCCCGCAGAAAGCCATAGAAAGCATCGGGTTACAACACATCAAACGTATCAAGCATCATGGACAGCAAAGTGAGAGCACGGATTGATTCTGATTGCTAAGGGGTTATGAATGGATGGAACAAAGGAAAAATCTGTTACCTGGGTAGTAAGAATTGGGCACCGATGTGCTCAGTGTATTCGTTTTCATTGTAAAGGACGAGGGTGAAGACACAGCTGTAAATGAGAGAAGGACTAGTCAGCAATGGCAGAGAGGCAGTACCTGAAAATACAGCCCTCCGAGGTCACTCAGAAGGACACCGTGCTGGTAGAGACTTGACTGAAGAAACGCCAGACATCTACTGAAGTCTATGTGGTAAATACTGTCATTCCCCACTGTCTCCAGGGAATCATTTGTACTTTAGGGGACAAACACCCTTTTAACACTTAAAAGATTTTCTTACTCTACAAATGAAGAAAAATCCTCATAACCTCTGCCGCCATTTTGAATGGAGAAATTCATTAGACTTCTATTTATTTTGACTTCTAGCCTTTGCTTGTAGAATTCTAGTATCATGCCAGCGTTTTTTTTTTTTGTTTGTTTTTTTTGTTTTTTTTTTTTAAATAACTAAGGGTATGAGGAGGTGTCTACACATGGATTTTGGAGAATTTTCTGAAAGTCAAGGTTTTCACAGTTTTCTAACTCCTCTCTTTCCTCCTATTTTGGATATTCTGAGAGTTTTCTATAAGGTTATGACCTGGTTTACAAAAAATAAAGGTGATGTTTTGTGTGCACTATATTTAAGGTGAAAGCTACATGCCTACATATTGTTCTATTAGTCTTTTCAGTCTTTTTAAAAATGCACATTTTTCAGTCCTCTGAAAGACTCAGGATTTAACTATTAGACCCTTTCTCCCTCTCTGTTATTGGGAGGGAAAGTCGATCCCATCCAATTAATCTGATTTCTTTGAAAGTGGGTACTTCCTTTTTTAAAAGTAGTTTGTGAACTGTCTTCAACATCTTAATTGATTAGTGCTTTAAAATCATTTTAATTTCATTCAAGTAATAAGGATAAATAATTTGAATGTGTTCAAGTGTTCAAGTTGGTTAAATGTAAGTCTAAATCTTAACTTTCTGATGTAGTTATATGATTTATTTGATGCTAAAGTTCCAGATCAGGACACTAATACCCAATTACATCATTTTACTATGGGAAGAAGTACCAAATCCCTGTGGATATTGTACGTTATCTCTATTCTGACATGTTAATATATTTTAGCTCTCCTGGAGAAGTTCCTCTATGACAGTGTTTTTTTTAACCACTGTTTATTTTTTTAAAATGTAGAATTAATAAATGACACACCAAGAACCAGAACCCAGGCTGGTTGTCATTTATAAGATATTTTTCTAAAATAAAGAGGTATCATATTTATAATGCATGTTTATGGTAAACTGCCAGGAAAAAAGAGGGTAATTGATGAAAATAAGAACAAAAAACCTGAGTACTTATAAAATGTGCTAGGGTCAGCAAGAATAATGTCTATTACCTGCAGACATTTTTATGTCATTGGCAAAAGTGTGCAAAGCAGATACAAAATAGCTGTTTATTTTCACCCTTTAAAATATATTTTAAATACTTTTGTCTTTAGTATAAAAATGAAACCCATTCCTACTATACATATTTATTTTTCCCCTTTGTATAACATATTAAAAGAAGATGGTACAACTCCCATTTGATTTAGTAGGCAGATTATTCCCCATTCTTATAAATATGCTTGTGCTTATTTTTAAATTCTCCAATTTCATTTTTCTGTCTCATTTCTAAAAGCTACTCACCTCCCAGCCCTAAAAGACCTCAGACATACCCAGACTTGTAATAGGTTTGGGACTGGAAGCCTAGGGGTCTAATGAAGCCCTCTCCTGCACGTTTCCTTCCCCAGTAGTTCATAAAGTTACCGTCACGGTCACTCCAATGGTTGGGGAATGGACAGCACCTAGTCATTGCTCACAGAGTGGGAGGAAAATGGAAGGCCTAGCTGTGTTTCCTCTATCAGCTTTATTGACGGGAAGCATAAAATAATGGCTTGTGGCAGATGAGCCAAGGAAGCTGATACTGATTTCTACAGCAACCTCTTTGCCTGAGCATTTATGGATTTCCACAGATACATTCACTTTTTAAGAAATAACTGCCAAATTAAATTTCCTGACCAGAGGCAAATATCTCCTGTTGTTCAAACTTCAAAAGCCTAGAAACTAGTCATCTGGGCAGGCAATTCCTAGTAAATTTATGCGTGAGGAATTTCACCACGAAATAGGACATTTAGAACATTAACGGGTTATCCTAGAAAGTGAGAGCACCTGGGCGCCTGGGTGGCTCAGTCGTTAAGCGTCTGCCTTCAGCTCAGGTCATGATCCCAGGGTCCTGGGATCGAGTCCCACATCGGGCTCCCTGCTCGGCGGGAAGCCTGCTTCTCCCTCTCCCACTCCCCCTGCTTGTGTTCCTGCTCTCGCTATCTCTCTCTCTCTGTCAAATAAATAAATAAAACCTTTAAAAAAAAAAAAAGAAAGTGAGAGCACCTATCCGTGTGGCCCCTTTCATAATGACGTTGAAGAACTAACCACTACTATCAAGATTCTAACCCTGTTGGTGATAGGCAGGACTATTCCCACCCCAGCCCACAACAGTGTATCGTAAATTGCTTTATTTTGGCCATTAAATGAATTATATATGTGTATGTATATATAAAATATTTGATACAAAAAAAGAGAAAATTCTATGAGAAAAGGATGTAGTTTGTGGGATACTGGAGTATACAGATTATGTCGTTTACACTGAAAATGATACTAAAGGGCAAAAAGCAATGACCAAGGATGAAGAGAGCCACCCTCCCCACTGGGGTGACAGCTGACAGAGATGTCTGCTAAACTCCTGCTCCACTGGGCCGGTATGCATATAGATGAATGAATGTAGTGCCTCTAAGTAGGAAGAGTGGGCAACTGTAGCTACCATAAATAGAAAACAGTCTGCGGTGAAGCTCTGGGGAGCCCCGCTGAATGCAGAAGGGCAAAGTGTGGGAGAGGTGGACACTGACCACGTAGTGACTAGAGAGAGGGTGGGCAGATGGGATGCCTGGGGGCTGTAGCAAAAGAACAGGCCGAGCAGGTGGTCTGGACACGGCACACACTGTCCACGTTGGTATCAGCCCTCTCACCCAACCCTCGAGACCTGATTTCTGTGCTTCTCAGTCATGGTTCCAGACTTTCTGCATTTTTATTAGTGTTGGTGATAGCTGCACATTTTTTCCATCCTCTTGCTGTCCAACATGCTAATTATGCAGCCAGTGTCAGAGTCAGTCTGTGGGCATGGATTTCACACAGTAAAGAAACCTCTGCCCTTGAACCCAGCATGGCCATGAACCACAGAATCAGGCATCCACGGGGGATTTACTTCTGGTCTCTGACAGGATCACCAGGGACACCACAACAGCGCCTTTTGTTCTTCACATACTCAACTGAATTGTTAGCTTTCTAAAATAATGCCTTGTACCTAGATCACAGGTGGCAGTCTGGGAGGGCATGAGCTGAAGCTTGGTTTACCCACCTGGTGTGAGATGTGAGACTTGCAAAGTGGAAATATAGCTTAACTTATTAATTGCCATTAATAGCCCTATAATCAAGGCAGAACCTGTCAGCTAAACAAATAAACAATTAACTTGTTACTGCCATTTAGTGAGCTGTTTAGAACAGGCTTCCCTGTGTAATTCCACAACTGGCTAGCTTACAAACAGGATCTCGACTGCAAAAAGGGTGATGAGAAGCAGGTGTCTTCCCCTTCAAGAAGAGAAAAGCCTTCATGTCAACACTAAGGCTTCACAGAAACTTACTTGTGGCTTCCTGCACTCCCTGGTCTGGCCCTATCATCTCTGCTATATCTTCCTCTCCTATGCAACCCATGGCACAAAGAGTTTTCAGAATTGCTGAAAGGGATGGAGAAACTAATAGGGCATAAGAATTCTTCAGGGAGTTTTGTTTTTTATGCCCTAGTCCTATCCAGCATCCTGGAAAACCAGAGAAATGTACTAGAAGATAAGACATGTGTGCACTTACATCTCCCGTTCAGATTGTGTGTGTCCATGAATGAGAATGCCTCATCGCAGTTGGTGCCTTGCTCGGCATAGCTCTTGTCCATTGAGTTCACCATCACAGTCATCTCCTGCCTCGTGCTGCTCATTGTCTCCTTCCGCTTCTTGGCTAGTTTCCTTAGGACAAAGAGTTCATTATATAGACATGCATGAGAATGGAAAATGGGGCTTTGGCATGTGTACTTCGTAACGATCAGGAATAACTTCTACTGAATTACTCGTGTTCATCCCTAACATCTATTTATGGTGCCTTCTTGATGTCAGGTTCTCTGCCAGCTGCAGAGACAAAGAGATGAAAAATACCCACGGTCCATCTTCAAAAACCCAGTGATATTAGGAACACACAGCCTACAATATTACTTTCTGTTTCTCCTACTACATGTTAAATTAAAATGACCACTGGCCATAGTACAATGTGTTCATAATCTATTTACTGATAAGCTTCTAGAGCTACTAACTTTTTACTAAATTATTTTCTACATTCAGTGGCAGAGAGTAGATGCCCTGGTAAATACCTGCCAAACAAAACTGAAAGAATCCAAGGATGAATCTATGAGGCATATTATTGAACTAAAATACAAAAGTAGGCAAGAAGGGAAGAAAGCAATATCATTGGAGGATGTGCAGAAAGTTGCTGGCCATGACATTCAGCCTGACTAGGGTAAGAGGGGCTCACACCTCAGGTGCACAGGAGGGCATATCCCGACTTCTCAGGGAACTGTGACGGGACTTAATTCCACATGACCCCAGATTAGGTCCTCACCTAGGCTGGTCAGCAGAGCAGAAGGTAAAGAAATTTCAAGTTGCTGGCTTCCCTTGGAGAGTTTAGCAGAGGGGTAAGCCCCTATGTCCCCTCCCTCCTTGGAAGAGAATGCAAAAAGGCCAAGGAAGGTAGAGAGATTTCCAATTCTTTTGGAGATACTCTGGCCTCTGAGTCCTGCTCCCTGACCACTCAAAACTCATAATCTCAAGTTACAAATACCTGGACAAAGCCATAAAAATGTAAAAGACCTGACATACAAATAAACAGATAAAGCAAAAATTTTCAGCTTTTACTACTGGAGGTTGTTTTATGTACCTGGGACAGCCAAGAATAAAATGAGAGATGCTTAAGGAAAAGGTATAAAGTGAGAAGGTTTAAGACTATTGCACCATAATACCAAAGATATTATGTCCTAAAATATTCTAATTCTGCCTAAGTACCCGGCAGCATTTACAAAAGAAGATGGCAGCTCTTTCTAGTAAATCATCTTGACTGATTGACCTAGGACACAGCAGAATTTAAAATGAGCCACATAATCAAAATCACGCCCATATTAGGTGATTGCTAATGCAATGTAAGACATTGACAACATCAGACCATATGGATAATCTTTATTGTCATTTCCAAATGCCACATAATCCAAATGCTTTCTTGCCTGTAGTTATAATAATCTTTTAATTTCATACATTGAAGGCAGAAGGGTTTCATTAATAAGTTGCCCTTTTTACTACTCAAAGTTGTTAAAAAAAAGATACATTTTAAACAGAAAGATGAAAATCATCTATAACTTCTAGGACAGTGTTAAAGTTGTACAGATTTTTAAAAAGCAACCAAGAGTGGCTTCTTTGGGAGCTGGCATTCTTCTCCTGCCAGCGTGCAGACCATGATGATCTTCTCAAAAGCCCCCCCTTTTCCCCCCAGCAAGCCATGCTGGTCTGAGCTTGGATGCTCTCAACAGGTGTTCTGGACAGAGGCAGCCACCAGGCTTGGGCTCCATAGCTGCGGTTACAATAACACGTTTTCTCTCCACTTCTGAATCTGCCAGCTCGTTGGAAAAGCATTCTTCAGCCAGGTCTCCCCAGGAACACTGAAGTGGAGGACTGAGATAATTAGCTCCATAATTTGGGCAAAAAGTCCCCTTTCTGCTGGAATTTCTTTGACTTGCTTTGGACTGATTTATGCAGATGTCTGCCTCCATATTCTCTTTTGTTCTGCCCAAGAAGAAGGGCTTTGTCAAGTTCACCAGACTTCCCTCTTTCCCTCTGTCTTTTCTTGCTTGTGTTCTAATCTAATCCTTACAGGTTAGAGATGACAGCGAATGTGCTCCTGGTGGTGGTGGGGGATGGGGGTGGAGGTGGAGGGGGATGGGGGATGTGTGCACCCATAAAAGCTAAGCTTGTACTGGAAAAGCTCTATCTCCTTTCTAATCCTCCATCTGTGTGAACTAATGTCAGTGATGTCAAGCTACACACTTCGTTGCTGATCATTTTTAAGCACAAAAGAAGCCCATTAAGGACCCATGAGAGCCTGCTCAAATTAGAGGTCCTGTCAGAGACCCACAGCTTTAAGCTTATATTAAGCACATACTCTGTTCATGAATATTCTTCAAAACTTGGCTCACAATGTCCTCAAGCTCCAGCAGATGGATCTCCCATGGAGGTCCCAGACACTATAAATTTCAGGAAAAAATAGAAATCCAGATTTTATGTGGACTCCTTTAATTTTTAAGTGTTGTCAAATAATTCAAATTCAAAAAATTAAAACACGATGTGGCCCCAAAACAGCATGTTTGTGGTACTTCTGCTCTCCATTAATGTAACAGCACTTAGATACTTAATTGTATTGGAATGGAAGGGAGTGGAAATTAACATACAGTGCCCAATAGATAGTGACAGTACTCTACAAGTGTTATCTCATATAATCCTAGTCATCTTGTAAAAGCCCTTCTTCCTAATTTACAGATGAGGGAAACGGGCCTCAGAGAAGTAAGGTGACTTGTCCAAATGGTAGAGCTGAGATGGCACTCCAGATCTCTTGACCCCAAAGACATTCTAGAACAGTGTGTTATTTCTAGTTAAGTTTCATGACATTACGTTTCCTTACAAGTTACCTTACAATTACCACCAAGTTGTATGAATACTCTATCTTCCCATAACTAAATATTATGCTTTGAAAAAGCAAGAGTAACTTACTAGCACCTAGCCAATTACACAGAGACGGTATTCAATATGCTTGTTAATTGAATTAATCATTATCATACCACAGTGTTATTAAGGAAAGTTTTTCTACAACCTACTTATCAAAAGTAGCTGGCTTGGTTATGGAGGTTTTGAGTCATTGCTTGGGGTTTTCATTTGTTCTCATACACAGCTAAATGCTGTAGTCCATAATTACAGAGGGCTGAAGAATGCTGGATTTAGAACTGAGGCTTGGGAATGACTGTGGATAAATGGAAGTTTTCACTTTCTCTTTTTTCTATTTCTCTTTTAAGCTTTGTGTTTCAGATCTGTATTTTTTTAAACGAAAACTTAAAACTTTGTGAACATAATGAAATAAAGTGTTTTGTGCAGGGAAACCCCTAAAGTGAAGGGAATTCTCTTTGCAATCTTATCTAAAGATGTAAGGAAATTTATTTTCCATTTTGATTTTTAACAAATTGTTTGCCTAAAGTATTTCAATCTCCAATCTCCAAATTAAGACTGCATGAATCTCAAAGACCCTTAATAATAATAGTAATGATGATAATATCTAAAAATGGATCATAAAAAATTGAAGAGAAGACTTCTGGTTTACAGTCTAACATGTAAAGAGCTTGGAAGTTATCACTCTATTTTGACAAGTAAAAAGCTGAACAAACTGAAACTTGGCAACTCTCCTTAGCTTTGTCAGATAATTGAGGTCACTGAGGTCACAGGACTGCTCCCCAAACCATAGAGACAAACAGGTGAATACAAAGAATCATGACCCACCAGAGCAGAAGCCCATGAGCAGAAAGCTCTGGGAGAACCAGCACAAGACTAGGAAAACCTAAGCTGTAATTGATCAGTTACTGGAGGCTCAGGAGGACAAGTCTGGGACTTCAAAACTCTAGGGGCATCCAGTCTTAAAGGATCCCCCACACTTTTTTGAGTTTTATCCCCAAGAGCCCTATCAGGTCTACAAAGTAAAGACTGGAGAAAAAAAAAAAAACAAAACCCTTCAGCTTCCAACAGAAGGAGGTGGAAAGCAGCCATTTTGAAATACACCCAGAGCAGAGCATTTCTGTGCTTCTTGAAAGGACGGGCCCTCAAGAGAAAGTATTACTAGAGCCTAACCTGCTGGGGTTTTATCAAAGCCTAACTGATCTAAGCGAAGAGAAATACTCAACTCCAGCTCCCTCCAGCCATCCTGTCCCACTTAGTGGTGGGTTACTGAGAAGCACTGGTGAAGGTCACAGCCCAGGGGCACAAATTCCCTATAAGACTAAGACCTAATCATAGATCTAGAGAATCTTTCCTTCTCCAATACCTACTATCACATTATAAAAGACCTATTCACAGATGTTCCTTTTATTCAGTACACCAAGTCTGGATGTCAATAAAAAATTATAAGGCATATTAAAAGGCAAAAAACACAGAAGAGACAGAGCAAGCATTGGAATAAGAGTCAGATGGGGGGCACCTGGGTGGCTCAGTCGTTAAGCATCTGCCTTCGGCTCAGGTCATGATCCCAGGGTCCTGGGATTGAGCCCCACATGGGGCTCCCTGCTCGGCGGGAGGCCTGCTTCTCTCTCTCCCACTCCCCCTGCTTGTGTTCCCTCTCTCACTGTGTCTCTCTGTCAAATAAATAAATAAAATCTTTAAAAAAAAAAAAGTCAGATGGCAGGGATGTTGGAATTATCAGACTGGGAATTTAAAATAACTATGATTAATATGCCAAGGGCTCTAATGGAAAGAGTAGACAATATGCCAGAACAGATGATAACATAAGCAAAGATGGGGATTCTAAGTAAAAAAAAAAAAAAAAAAATCAAAAGAAATGCTAGAGATCACAAAAGCTGTTAACAAAAATGAAGAATGCATTTGATGCGCTCATTAGGAGAGTAGACATGGCTGAGGAAAGAATCTCTGAGCTGAAAGCTAAGACAATAGAAATTTCTAAAACTGAACAGCAAAGGTAAAAAAAGACTGCAAAAAGAGAGAATATCCCCAAACTGTGGAACAACTACAAAGGTGTAATATACATGTAGTGAGAAACCAGAATAAGAAGAAAGGAATAGAAACAATATTTGAAGCAATAGTAATGGAGAATTTCCCGCAAATTATGTCAGACACCAAAACAGATCTCAGCAGCTTTGAGTATACCAAGAAGGATAAACACCAACAAATCTACACCTAAGCATATCTATTCAAACTGAAAAAAGTCAAAGATAGAGAAAAATACTTGAAAGAAGCCATGGCCGGGGGGCAGGGGGAGACACCTTACTCATACAAGAGCAAAAATAAGAATTGTATCTAATTTCTCCTCAGAAATCAGGCAAGGAAGAAGATAGTGGAGTGACATATTTAAAATGTTGAGAGAGAGAAAAAATAACCTAGAATTCTGTACCCTGTGAAGTGTGAAGGAAAAGCAAAGATTTTCTCAGACAAAAATTGAGGAAATTTATTGCCAGTAGTCTGCCTTGCAAGAATTTTTAAATGGAGTTCTTCAGTAAGAAGTAAAATAATATAGATCAGAAACTCAGATCAACATAAAAAAGGGAAGAGGACTAGAGAAGGAATAAAGGAAAGTAAAATAAAAACTTATTTTTCTTATTCTTAATTGATCTAGTAAATAACAGCTTGTTCAACTTAATAATAGCAACAATATAGCTGATGATAGTTTATGTGTAAGTGAAATGAATGATACCAATGATACAAAGGATAGGAGAGAGGAATGAGGAATCCTTTATTATTATAAAGTACTTACACTATCTGTGTTGCAGTATAATGTCATATGAAAGTGGAGTTGGATTAGTTGTAAATGTATATTGCTAATTCTAGGGTAACACTAAAAAGAGTTAAAAAAAACTAAGAAAGGAAAGAAAATGGAAAAATATAAAATGCTCAATTAAAATTACTAAGGCAGAAAAAGATTGAAAAACAAAAATAGGAACAAAGAAGGGCAATGAATAGAAAACAGTAACAAATATGGTAGAAAATAATTCAACAATATCAATAATCACTTTATGTGTTAATGGTCTCAACACTAATTAAAAGACAGAAATTGTCAGAGTGGATCACAAAACAAGACCCAAATAATACGTTGTCTATAAGAAATCCACTTTAAAAATGAAGATACATATAAATTAAAAGTAAAGGGATGGAGAAAGTTATATTATTACTGATCAAAAGAAAGCAGGAATTACATTAATTTCAGACAGAGAAATGTCAGAGCAAGGAAGGTTATGGGAAGTAAAGAAGGGCATTACATAATGATAAAGGGGTCACTTATCCAAGAAGACCTAATCCTTAATGTGCCTAACAACAGAGCATCAACTCATGTGAGGCAAAGCTGACAGACTGCAAAGAGAAATAGACGAATCCGCTATCATAGTTGGAAATGTCACCACCCCTCTATCAGAAATGGACAGATCCACAAGGCAGAAAATCAGTAAGGACATAGTTGAACTGAATAGCATCATCAATCAACTTGATATAACTGACAGCTATTGAATACTTCAGTTGACAATATTAGAATACACATTCTTCTCAAGTTCACAGAGAACATTCACAAAGATAGAATATGGTCTGGGTCATGAAACACACCTTAATAAATTCACAAGAACAGAAATCATGCAATGTATGCTCTCAGACCACAGTGGAACTAAATTAAGAATCAGTATGAGAAGACAGCTGGACAATCCCAACAATGCACAGAAATTAAAGAACACTCTTCTTAACACATGGGTCAAAGAAGAAACTTTAGGAGAAATTTTAAAAGTATTTTAAACTACATGAAAATGAAAACACAACTTATCAAAATTTGTTGAAGGCAGCAAAAGCAGTGATTAGACAGAAATTTCTGGCATTGAATGCAAATACTAGAAAGGAATAAAGATCTAAATCCAAATATACAAAGAACTCTTAAAAGTCAACAACAAGAAAACAACCTAATTAAAAAGTCAGAAAAAGACCTTCACAGACACCTCACCAAAGAAGCCTTACAGATGACAAGTATATGAAAAGATGCTCCACATCATATGTCATCAGGGAGCTGCAAATTAAATTAACAAGATATCATTATGAACCTATTCGAATGGCCAAAATCCACAACATTGACAACACCAAATGCTGATGAGGATGTGGAGCAACAGGAACTCTCATACATTGCTGGTGGGAACGCAAATTGGTACAGCCACTTTGGAAGGTATTTTGGCAGTTTCAAACAAAACTAAACATACTCTTAGCATATGATACAGCAATCACACTTCTTGGTATTTACTCAAAAGAGTTGAAAACTTATATCCACAGAAAAACCTGCATACAGGTGTTTACAGCAGCTTTATTCATAAATGCCCCAATTTGGCTGCAACCAAAATGACTTTCCGTAGGTGAATGGATAAATATATACTGTGGCACATCCAGACAATGGAATGTTATTCATCCCTAAAAAGAAATGAGCTATCAAGCAATGAAAAGACATGGAGGAAAAAATGCACATCACTAAGTGAAAGAAGTCAATCTGGAAAGGCCACATATTGTCTCATTCCAACTATCAGCCATTCTGGAAAAGGCAAAGCTGTGGAGTCAATAAAAAGATCAGTGTTTGTCAGGTGGGGAAAGAGCCATGACTAAGCAGAGCACAGAGAATTTTGAGGTCAGTGAAACTATTCCATATGATGCTGTTAGAGTGGATACATGTCACTGTACAGTTGTTAAAAACTACAGCATGACACTGCCAAGAGTGAACCCTAATGTAAGCTATGCACTTGGAGTAATAATGACATGTCAATGTAGGTTTACCAGTTGTCACAAGTGTACCACTCTAGTGCTGGGTGTTGAGAGTGGAGGAGGTGGTGTGTGTGTGCGGCAGAAGGTATATGGGAAGTCTCTGCCCTGACTGCTCAATTTTGCTGTAAACCTAAAACTGTTCTAAAAATAAAGAAAAATTACAATAATGCCTGGAATAGAATTAGAGGGAGAAAAAAAATGTTACAGCCCTAAATTTCCAAACTTGAATAAAGGTGGGGAAGAAGAGAAATGTGAGATGGAATCAAATTAAAAGAATGGTCCTTCATGCTCATTATATTCCATTACTTCTCTTATATTTCCTGGCATAAAAATAAGAAAAAAAATGTGATGGGGGTGAAAGAAATGGGAGAAAACTTTTTGGCAAGTTATTCAGTGTGTGACAGTATGCATCAGGACCAGTAAAGAAAGCATGGTGAAGAATGAACTCTTGAGCTATGTGTCCTTCAGAATGGCTGCCAGTCAGGATCCAAGTGCAGCATGGTTGCAAAGGAAACAGAAGTAACTCTTCCTCTTATCTCCGCTCTGAAACTAAACTGACTGGAAATTGTGAAGGGATCACGATGGAAGGGCATGTTGTCACAGATATCCAGCAAACTCAAGGGGAAGGAATCCAAGGCTCAACCTCAATATGGACCCTAGTCACTCTATTTATTGCGACTTACCAAAAAGCATGGCTTCACCAAAAGCATGGCTGCCGCCTCTCCCACTCCTATTAGAGACTCTGCCATGTTGGGTTATATCAACAAAGATCGTGACTGAGAAATGACTTAGTGGCACTCACCTGAAGATCAGTTGTTGGCTATAGAAAAGATGTCTTCATTTTTTAAACTATTTGTCATTTAAAAGTCTATTGGGATGGGGGCGCCTGGGTGGCTCAGTCGTTAAGCGTCTGTCTTCGGCTCAGGTCATGATCCCAGGGTCCTGGGATTGAGTCCCGCATTGGGCTCCCTCCTCAGGGGGAAGCCTGCTCTCCCTCTCCCACTCCCCCCACTTGTGTTCCCTCTCTCGCTGTGTCTCTCTCTGTCAAATAAATAAATAAAATCTTAAAAAAAAAAAAGTCTATTGGGATGGCAAAACTTGAGGATTTTCAAATTGCATATAGACATAAGAATGAAGAGGCAAATGGCTTTCTGGTCCTGGCTTCTACAATTAAGCGTGTGCTCTGACTTAATTAAGGACTGGGGTGGAGGCTGGAACCAAGAAGAAGTATTTAATTTTTCTCACAGTAGGGATGAAATAGATATTGGCTGAGTCAAAGAATGCATACATTATACCAAATTGCTAAGATCCAGCTGAATAAACCTAAGCAAATAAGGGGCTGTCTCCTTAAAGATGGATCTGTGAGGGGGCACCTGGGTGGCTCAGTCGTTAAGCGTCTGCCTTCGGCTCAGGTCATTATCCCAGGGTCCTGGGATGGAGCCCATGTCGGGCTCCCTGCTCAGCAGAAAGCCTGCTTCCCCCTCTCCCTCTGCCTGCTGCTCTACTTGTGCTCTCTATCTCTCTGTCAAATAAATAAATAAAATCTTAAAAAAAAAAAAAGATGGATCTGTGAGAGTTACCAGATAATGTTTTTAAAGGTAAAATTTTAAGGGAAAAAACAACAATGGTCTGACAATTATTTCAGTTCAAAAGAAGTAGCACTACAAACAAAAACAATGAGGACAACAATTATAAAAACTTATGTAGAACTTCAGATAAGCCAGGAACTCTATGTTCATTAACTCTCTTAGTTCGTACAACAGCCCAGTGAGGAAATTACTATTATCATTCCTATCTTAGGGAGAGGGAAACTGAGGCGCAGTGGCATTAAGTTGCCCAAAGTCACAAGGCTAGAGAACTCTAGACATGTGGCATTGTTTTCCTATGTTGAGATAAAATCATCTCCATGAGAGTGTCATTGGCATCACGGACCAAAATTTATCCATTGTTTAAATCTGGATGCTGAAGATAAAGGCTATCTACTTTGCCAGGTGGGACTTTATACTTGTTGACCAAGTCAAGAGTGTTCTTCTAATATCACTGCTAACTGTATCATCATCTAAGAAATGCACTCAATCTGTCTCTTATAGACACAGTACCATAAAGCACACTCATTGCCTATCCTGCCGCCTTCTGGTTTTCATTGACTAGTAAACATTGACGAGTAAACATGGCATGTGTTTATCACAAAGAATACAGTTTCATGTTAAGATGAGTTAAGATTTTGCTCTTTGTTGGGTCTCTTTCAGAATTTACCTCTTGACTGTGTGATGAGATGAAATGACCAGCTGATGTGGCTAAAGGAAGACTTGTCTGACACACTCATCTTTCTACCCTGAGACTGAGAAGTGGGGACGAATTGTATGAACACATCACTTTAGGCTACAGCTTTATTTCGGGTGGCCTAGTGGTGAAGATGCCCAGGAATGCCTCACGGCAGGTCAGGGCATCTGCAAAGGAACACATGCCAGGAAGAGAAGTGAAAAACAATGTCCATCTCTTAGACAGGTAGCTGTCAGGATCTCTCTCTCTCTCTCACACATACACACACAGACGCGTGCACACGCACGTGCATACGTGCACACACACGGGCATAACCATGTGTATTTCATGTTGAAGAGGTTCAAAGAACAGAGTTCTATCACACAAACGTAATAAAAATTAGCCTTTCTCTCCCAAACTTAGACGCTAAAAATGAAATAATTGGAAAAGATAGGACTTCCTTCTAAAAGTAAGTTGAAATTAGACGAATTACATTTCTCGTGGCTTTAAACACACAGCCAACTCATGGATGTCGATGTTTTACCTTTTTCTAAGTGGTGAAAAGGAACAAAAAACCCCCACAACTTTGAAAAAATAATTTGAATTTAACATTATTCCTATAATTTTTTTTTAATGTTTAAAAATCCTTTGGGTCAATCCTGAAATGCACTACGTTATCACACCCCCTCATTTTTACCTATCTGCTCAGGCACCTTCCCCACTTCCCTAGGTTTTCGTTCCCACCAAAGAGAAATCCCTTGTGAGGCCATAAGGCCCCCACGTGCCCCCACTTTGTTCCATATTTGGCTCGTGTGCCTGGAAGGTAAGAGCCACACACACACATTCTGTTCTCCAAAATCCACCTGCCGATAGTGCTCTCCCAACAAACCCATCCTCCTCTTGGGAGTAACTCATAGCTCCTACGAGCACATAAGGTAATTTCCCAAACCAGCACAAGATTTTTAAACATTAAAAAAAATCAGCAATAAAAATAATAGATGCAGTATGTCATCTTTAGTAATATTTTGTTTAGTTTTATTCCTCATATCAGGGCAATATGCATCCAGAGGGATTGGAACCAGCCATGGCATAGAAAATATGAAACAGGTACAATTCACAATAGAGCAAAATGGGAATAAAGTGACATTAGTGATGGTGGGTCTCCACTCATAGCCAGCTTATGTTGCTGAATTCCATGTGTGCACATTATCTTGAAATTTAATGGTTCCAAAAATGTCACTCTGCAGCAAGACTAAATTGGTGTACTGTTGATCCTCTATCAGACTATAAATACAAGTGAGAAAGAGAGGAATTTTTAATGCATGTCATTGGAATGGTACCTCCAGTTGCTTCTTGATAAAGTTTGTTAAGTTCACTGAAAAACTGGAATGTCTAACAAAAACAGTAAGCCATTGGTATCTGCACATAGGGAAAGTGGAGACCATTGAAAAAGAAAACTCCATGTTCTAATTTAAGTGGTGATATCATCATAAAGTCCAGGTAACCCTTTGGATATGCAGAACTAAGTATCCAAGAAGCTCATACACGCATAGGATAAAATTTTTGAACAAAATCATTCTATTCCAAGTTTAAAATATAGCTGCTGGTTAATTTATTGAGGAGCAAATACAACCTATTTCTTTAGGACCTCTAGCAACCGTCATGGAACAGAGCAGCTAAAAGAGTTTAAGCCAGAAGCACTAGCTTTAACCCAAAAAGGGATGTCTCCCTGTGCATGGATCCAGGGGTCATTCCCTAGGCAGAACGACCCCTTGAAGATGTCTACCTCCTAATCTCGGAACCTATGAATATGTGTTATACTACATGGCAAAAGAGAATTAAGGTTGCAGATGAAATTGAGGTTGCTAATTAGCTAACTGTATCCTAAATGATCCAGGTGGCCTGAGTAATCATGGGACATCTTAAGTAACAGAACAGGAGGTCAAAGAGATGTGGTGTGAGAAGGACTCAACCTACCCATGCCGGCTTTGAAGGAAGGGGTCACAAGCCAAATAACTGAGTGGTGTCTAGAAGCTGAAAAAGGCAAGGAAAAAGATTCTCCCCTAGAGTCTCCAGAGGGGAATGCTGTCATGCTAACACCTTGATTTGAGGCCAGGGAGATGCATCGGACTTCTAACTTGCAGAACTGAGAGATAATAACTTGCCACCAAGCTTGTAGTGATTTGTTACAGCAGTAATAGGAGAATGATACAACTGCATTTAATCAGTGTCCAGATTATAAATATTATCAAATTATTAAATATTTAATATTGCAGGCATTTTTGTGGTCATTTGACCATTTGGCTTTTCTAAAACATGTATTTACTAATCATTCTTCCCAACCCAGGCCTATAGTTTCTTATTAATATATCCTAAATCATGGTCATTTTATTGTCAAAAATATTCCTTCCTCCATGGAAAAATATAAAAATCACACTTATAAAATATTTACCTCTGATTCTGAATTTGTAAGTTTCTCTTTTTATAGATAAAGGCAAAGCAAAATAGATTTATTTTAGTATTTTGGTACAAAAGTAGTACAAATAATTTGGTCTTCATGTGTTGTGTGTGTGTGTGTGTGTGGTGTGTAGGGGGATAATGGGAAACAAGGGGTTTTTTTTTCAAAATTAAAATGAAATCTCAAAAGTATCATCAAAGTTGTTCTAAGTTAGCATTTTTAACAAACTGTGTTTTCCCACATACTCACCAATCCTTGATATCAGTTACAAAAATGTTTGCTAATCTGATGGGTAAAAAAAATGGCATCTCACATTGTGCAGATTTAATATACCTGATTATGTGTGAGACTGGTTATCTTTTCAAATGCTACTTAGCTATATATACATTGCTAGTCTATAAATTGCCTATGTATATTTTATATCCATTTTTCTATTTGGGTTGCCTTTTCTTATTGATGTTCAGATTTTTTTTTTAAAGATTTATTTATTTATTTATTTATTTATTTATTTATTTGAGAGAGAGACAGAGAGAGAGCAAGTGAGCACAGGGTGGGAGAGGCAGAGGGAGAGGGAGAGAGAGAGACTCTCCAGCAGACTCCCTGCTGAGTGTGGAGACTGACGCAGGGCTTGATCCCATGACCTTGAGATCATGACCTGAGCCAATACCAAAAGTCTGACGTTTAACCAACTGAGCCACCTGGCGCCCTGATGTCCAGATATTTTTTATATTTAGGCTACTGGTAAGTACTTTGACATATAAATATTAAAAATATTTTCTTCAAATCTATGGCTTGTTTTTAAATTTTGTTTATGCTGTTTTTTGGTTTACAGAAGTTTATAATTTTGATATATTCAAATGTATCAATTATGTCTACTATTGTTTTGAGGCATTCTCTGAGGTCATAAAAATATTCTCCTATATTTTATTATATGCTAGTGACCTTTTTCTTCCTAGTGACAAAGACAAAGGGGATGAGTTAGATGTTGGCTTGTCAGATATGACAGAAAGATAAGCTGACAACAGGGCTAAAGATGGTGGTGAAGGCAGTTGACATGGGTCTAGAAGCAATGGCTGTCTTGATTCAGTGATCACCCTTTGCAGCCAGATTGTTGGAAATGCCATTTCCCACTAAAAGAAACCAGGGTTTCTTGAAGAAATGGCTGATTCCAGTCATGGGGAAGACAGTGTAAAAAATGCATTGAGAACATCCAGTCTGCCAGGAAACAGGGAAGCTCTCAAAGATTTCTGGAGTGATCTCAAAAAAACACAAGAGACAACTGGAAGGTGCTCCTATTGGCCAAAGATCAGATACTTTGAACATCCAAACATGAATTACTGTAAAATATTCAAAAATATCAAACATGTTAAAATCCCTGAGTCCACAATGATACTGTTGGCCAATGTATAAAGTTGTTATGGCATCAATTCATTCTGAAACTGGAAAATAATGGGAAGAAATCAAACATTTATCTCGAGTTCCTATATGAACTGTATTTCAGGGTAACCAAACAGTTAAGTAGAGAATGGCACTTAATAAATACAGACAGAATGATAGAATTAGGATGTCACCATTCTGAAACCCCTAATAAAATAATAGATCTAGGCAATCATTATCAGTAGCTTAAAAAACCATTAAGTGACAGGCTGATGTGGAACTTTATAATGGATGGATTGGGTTGGCAAAACCACCACCCCCCAATCAATGAGTATCATGTATTTCTTGATGCTGAGTACAAAGCATCACCTATAAACAATTCTTAACAAAACAAGAAACCTGAATCTAATGAAGCCTCTAGTTCTTGCCCCAGTTCATAGGAAACACAGATAATTAAAGGACATATTAAATGACACTACAAGAATACATCAGCCAAGTTCACAATGTGGGAAATTCTATAGGATGAATGGTTTACTCAACAAATAAGGGAGGGTATAACATATTAGTCTATGTTCTGAATAAGGACTCATATAGGAAAAGTTAGGTGACCAGAACAAAGTTCAGGTCTCCATTATTTTAATTCATTGTTTCTAACACAGTCTGACCAAGACCTTTAGCTTGACAAGCTCATAGGACTAATTTTCATATAGGCAATTTGGTTTTTTCCTGTTTTGATGGAAATTCGTAGAACTATGAATTGAGATGCACGTACCATATGAAGCCAGTGAACCGACTGTTCCAAATGCAGAGTTCAAAAAGTAACAATAAGCCTGATTTTTGAAAACAAAAAAATAGCTTTTCTTTTAATTGAGCATTTCACCCTGAAAGGGGCGTCTCCTTTTCCTCATCGACTGTCTTACACCTTTTCTTATGATTGAACAGTCACACGATTTAAATAAAAAGAGAGAAACTGAGCCTACTCAGGTGATAGCTGTGTGATTCTTAGCAGCAAATAACACAGACATGAAAGACATTTCCTGCAATGTATAACAGACTTTCAAATTATCTTTCTCTAACTAATTAGCATTTTAGAAAAATTGGGTTTAATCATTAAAGAAGGCATCTGCTTATCTGGGAGCTGTCTGGTGAATAGGTCTGGCAACTTTCAGGGGATATATGCCCAGCAGGTACCACATTTTCTTTTGATTTCTGAAGCAAAGAGAAAAACTCTACCATCCCCTTTTGCACCCCCAACTAATTCAAACATAATGACCTGTCTGTGTCATGCTATAGTGCTCTTCACTCACATCAAAGAGTTAAAGGGGAACAGACATTGGGTAGAAGGTATTTGAAAGCTTCTCTCACACATACTATATATACAGAGAAGAGATTTGTGACTTTGTTTAATTTATAAAACAAATGCTTTCCCCCCCCGTACTGAATGGCATGACAGCAGACATATACTGACATTTGACATTTGACGTAAGTCCCAATTGTATGAGGTGTTGTCTTGAGCAATTTGAATAGTTAAGACTCCTGGGGGTGAGGGAAACAGCAAAGATGAGCCCATCACATGCAGATTTCATTTTCAATCATGTCACTTTGGATTGCTGGGTAGCTGTGCAAGGCCATGTTCTGTGAAGGGTCTCCTCGCTGAGTCAAGGAGAATCCTCAGTAAGTCATTCCGCCAATGACTCTCAGAACTAAAAACATTATGTGAAAAATATCTGTAATATATGAGGCCCATATATTAAAATAAATAGAGTTGTAAACCTCTTGCTAAACTATCCACTGGAAAGCTTGGTTGGATTTCTATCCAGCAACTTTGGGCCACTGATCTGAAGCACTGTTAACATTTCATTCTGACAGGATACAATAATTAATACTTACAATTGCTATTATATGGCTATACATTTCCGAGCTTATTTATCATAAGTCAACCAACTGTAAGGCAAACACCTAAGGTACGAGCTGCCTCTGCTGAAGCCCTGGTGTCACTCTGTGGAAGGCTTTGGAGGTGAAGCTGAGAAGCTGGGACATAATGTTTAGACAAGAAGAGTTACGCAGGGCAGAAAATAATATAATAGGGATCACATTTTAGGAAAATGAATTTTCCATTTTCTCTTATCTCCTCATACCTCCATTAGCCCTCCCTTGCCTGTAGGATGAATGCTTATTTCACCAAGCAAAGAGCAGCCACTAGAGGACAACCCCACTCCTCCCGCACATACTTGGGCAGTTCTGGCTTCCCACGTGGAAGACACAGAAACTTTGTCTTGGTTTCCCCATATATAATGGGGAAAGCATACCAGCTACTTTGTAGGGTGATCAAGAGGGTTAAATGAGAATAAAACACCCTTCCTAATTTTTTTTTTTGTAGAACTTATATTTTAATAAAGGAAAGTCATTAATGTGATAAATTAGAAGGTAGTAAATGTTACAGAAAAAGGAAAAGTAGAACAGAGTAAGACTGGGAGTCCTGTGGGGAGGAATATGGGTTGCAGTGCTAAAGAGAATGGCCAAGAGTCTCCACTGAGTAGGTGACTTTTGAATAAGCACTAGAAAGAGGGGAGAAATTCAGCCAATGGATATCTTCAGAAAGAGCTCCGGGCACAGGGTACAGCTAATGCACATGTTCTAATGCAGATATAAAGTCTGCAGAATAGGAAAGAGGCTACTCTAGCCAGCACAGAGAGACTAGTAAGAAAGGAGAGGAGTGAAGTAAAGAGTTTGGAGGTGGGGTGGGATATACAGGGGTCAGATTCACGTAGACCATCATTTGTCATCGTAAATATTCTGAGTAAAATGAAGAGCTACCCAGGGCAAGGGTAGTAAGAAGAAAAGCTAGGAAGTGATAATAATGCAGACAGAAAAGGAGCTGCTGCTGCTGGTTTTGAAGAGATCACAAGCAGAGGAATGTACACAGGTTGCTGCCAGAAGCTGGAAAAGGTAAGGAAATGCATTCTGTTCTTGAGCCTCCAGAAAGCACTGCAGGCCTCTGACACCTTCATATTGGCTTGAGTCTTGTGTTACACCTCTGACCGGCAGAACTGCAATACTTACAGATACGGGTTGCTTCCTCTCTTCTTGAGTTCCCCCCAAATATCCTGAAATTCCCGAACCTACCAGGAGGTGACCTTCCTTATTCACCTGGTAAGGTTCCCGGGAACCAGACAGGGGCAATCTAGCAGGCGGTTGGACCACCGGACAATCCAAGCAGTACTCCTATACTCCTGTCCTCCGCCCTTTTTTTTTTTTTTTTTTTTTGCATTACATAAAAATTTTAATAGAGCAAGGAGCAGTCCATCCTGCAGCCGATCCCAACCTGAGGGGAACCTGAGCAGTGTTCCCATCCAATCGTCAGCACTTAGGAACAAGCTAGAGCAGGAAGGTAGAAAGCAAAGCAGTGGGCCCCAGCCCCTGGCGCCCTCGAGAGCCTGACCGCTCTGAATGGCAGGCCTGGACTCTTCCTCTCCCTCAGCACTGGCCCCCCTCTCCCCACCCTTCCCCTCCTCAATCCCCCACAGGAGGACCCAGCACCAAGAGCAGGCAGGGGCTCACCCGTCCTGGAGGCCACCCACCTGGAGCTAGGTGAGTGGTCGGGCTGCAGCTTGGGGAAGTGTGGGGGCACCGGGGGGCTGCCCAAGAGCCGGCCGCTGCCATTGCCACCCCAGGGAGGCACAGGGAGGGCATTGAGCAGGAGGCACTCCTCCTTCACCTGCAAGCAGAGCGCCATGACTCCCCACCCTGTCCCCAAGCAGTGGACACTTCTTACCTTCCCTTTCCCAAGCAGCTGGGCAAGGAGGGTGTCTGGGCCTGACACTTTGCCTTACCTCCAACTACTTACCCACTACACCCCTTCTAGTCTCTCCAGCCTGTTTCACTCTGAGAGCCCACATACACCATCTCCCATGGCCCTGGAAATCCATCATGAAGGTAAGAGAATACAGAAGTAGATCCAAATAGAAAGTCATCCTAGTCCCTCCTCAAGGAAAAGGAAAGTGGTGTGACAGAGAGAAGAAAGGGAAGGACAAGTATCTGCCATCTGGATCCCTTCTTATAAAGAAGTCGAATACTCAAAGTGGACTCCCTGTGGACAAATATAGTTGGGAAATTCTATGTTAGGTATAAATAGGGTTCCTTAGTGCAGGACTAAGGACTCAATAAATAGAGGAGGGAAAAATGAGACCAAACCCTTTTCTTAGAGCTGAATGCTGTTTATATAATACTGCTGTTTCTTCGTGGAAAAGATGCTTTTCACTCTTTCCCAACATTCATTCATTCAGCATTTTGTAAGCACCCTCTGTGAGCCTAGAAAGGTGCTAGCAGCTTGGGATACAGGGTGAAGAGGAGAGTCCTTGCTTCGGAGAAACTCGCAGCTGCTAGGATAGATAGGCATGTGGACAAAGCCAAGGCAGCAACCAACAAAACGTGTTATAATACAGCCTCCAGACAGTATCAAGGCACACGGGAAAATGAGGGAATACACTCTGGATTATCATCCGGATAATGCTTTTCTTCCTGTCTATTCTTATCCTACTCTGCTGTGACAAATTCTCCTGATAGCAGTTTGCAGAATAAATATCCTCTCAAATCAGCAGTAGCTAAGGGTAGAAAAAGAAATAGAAGAAAGAGAGTTCAAGGTCAAGGTAAGCAAAATGCCTCAATTCTCCAAGGGTAATCACTTGACTATTACTTCATCTGATTATTCTTCTTTCGTTCATCGGGATCTACTATCCTAAGGGTTTGGTGCAGTATTTGATGAGTAAACTGCACTGACTCTGATGGTTCTCATTACTGAATATAAAGGTGATGTAGTGTTTAATAACATCCATCAGCATATAAGTGCTTACAGTTAGTCCAAAGTAAAATTAGGTATTAAAGACATTAATGATCTTTGAATAGGTAACTCAGGGATGATCAAAGAAAACACTCCTATTATAAAGTGAACCGGTAATTATGGCCATAGGTGTCAAAACAGATACCCAAGAGCTAGATTACATCTTGGCTCTTTTCCCCAAATGAGTCTTATTCAGGAGAAACTATAGCTTCCTATCTCAAAAAAATGATATGGATTTAGCAAACCCATCTCCTACATGTTGTTTTTTTCCCTAATTCTCTCTTGATAGTTACTTCTAATGGGACAGGTCTCCCTGGGGAATGCCCCAACCTGGCCAATGGGAGCATCGAGTGTAAATTTCTTAGCTTTTTCAAAAGAGAAAATGAAAAATGGATCCCTTTGTGTGCATGTGTGAGTGTGTGTGTGTCTGGGTGTGTGTGTAAGGAAAAGCAGGAGTATTTTATGACTGCCCTGTGCTGTATAAAAGGATTCTGATAAATGGCTTGCATTATGTAACATCTGCATGCACCTAAAAGCAAGTTGGTATGCATATTTTAAGGACATAAGTTCAGAAACAGTAGAAACACTTTAAAGGTTCTCAATTCATTATTCACGGTTCCCACATTTTCTTGGTCTTGTTATTCCCTCCCTCTTCCCCTTTAATCCACATTGTTTCTTTAATAATTTCATATTAAGTTTTGTGGTTCTTCTTTGTAGCAATGTAATGATCATACCATGGAATGCTTCTGCAAAGCCATACAAGTTGAGCATTAAAAGATCGGGGGTGTCTAAAAACCGAAATGAGAAATAGTGCCTTCACTGGAAGCAAGGCTGAGTTCAAACATCCTGCAAGGCTCCATATTGCCACGATGAGGCAAGGAGCCCCAGAGCTGGGCATCCCTTCCACACTCTCGGCAAACTGAAGGAAATCCTGACTTTGATATTTTATGGAGCATTTTTCTCTTCCTGAATTCCTCTCTTTCCAAAGACAGGTTCACAGCGGCCTGAATTCTACGTATTCTTTGGAGAGCTGTAATGCCACTGTTCCTCGTGAGAACAGCCAAGAGAAGGAGCAGGGGGTCTACTGCTCCTGTTCTGCTCCTCAGTGCTTTTCCTTTAAACCCGCGGAAGGCTCTGACAGCCATTGCCGACGCTTCCCGTATAAACTGGGGAAACGAAGACAGAGGCAAATGAGAATCAGAAAATGTTTATTGCTGTTGAGCACCACACTGCCCCTCTGCCATGGCTCCCCAAGTCCCCCAGAAAAGTGCAGCAGTTAATCTGCTGTTTTTTTAAACCACCTGGAGAAGTTTAATAGACAGTTATGAACTAATTGAGTGTGTCTGTGCTGCTGTCTCCTCATTCATCTTGCTTATTCAATTTAACTCCCTTAGTCTTCCATAAGGCACAGTGTCCCTGCTGCTCAAAACAGTCGCTTGCTGCAAGAAAAGCCCTGGAACAACAGGAAGCTAATAGTTTAACTGTTCCTCTAAATTTGTTTGACAAAACTGACATTTAGTGCATTATGTCACGTTGTTGGTAATCTGCAATTTACCCCTGGGCGTGCAGTGGATGCTCATTTTATTTACCTCTCATAGTTAAAAGCGTAATTAATATTCCACTCTGTAACAAAGATTAGAGATTTGACAAACATTGTAATTTAAATTCTCCATTATAGCAAACATTAAAATCAAACATCTTCCACACGCCCCATTGCATAAAGGACACGTGTAGCTGTAATTTAACTTTTTAGTTTTTAATATCACAAACTAATTTCTGCTGTCAGTTTAATGAGCTGGAAAACACAAATCTTGCTGCTCTCCATGTGGGCAAGGGCTGTGAGAGATGAACCGAAGGGAGAGAGCACACCAATTTCTTTCAAAACATATTTCTAAATGCACCGAGGAAATTGTGTATGTGTAGTCTAGTAAATGCGATGTGATGCTATGGATTCCTGAAACCATTTTATAGCTTTGAGAAAAGAGCTGCAAAAATTAAACATTTCAAGAGAGAAACAGAGAAATTACCCTGATATTTTCTAAAGTCAAGGTGTGTGTGTGTGTGTGTGTAAGAGATCGATGGAAACATAGGCGGATATTGACCACATACAAAACCAAACAACAAAGCCACGCTTGTGCCTATGAGACTTCAGATGAGCAAGGTGGTCAGGATGATGTCCATTACCAACACAGAGCCCTTTCCAGAACTCCAAAGGTAGGACAAGGTGGCCAGCCTGCTGAAGGAGTTCTCAGAGAAACACTCTTCTTTTTTTTTGAGAAACACTCTTCTAATTCATGCCAATTTTCACCGGAATCTCAGGTTCATAAATTTTATGTGACTGATTAAAATTATTGTATGCGGAGTACCTTCAGGCAGCTAAAATGGCTCATTAAACAAGGAAGCTAGCTGGGAATTATCAGTAATGTAACAAATTTTGTATACTATGAATTTAATGTCTTTAGAAAGAATGTAGGAGGAATATTTAAGTCCCCCTCCCCCATCATAGCTGGGCTCAGAGGGAAAGGAAGAAATGCCTTGATCTCAAAAAGGCTTGGGCTACTCCTGCACTTCCTCCCCCACCCGCAGAAACCCACCGGCTTGCAGACTTCAGCGCAAGACTTCATTAGTCACTGCCAACTTCAATCTGCTTCAGTTATTTTACGTTCAGATCCCGGGAGGAAGCGTACTCTCTGGTGCAATTTCAGGCTAAACCAAAGATAAACTGATTCACTTTAGAAAACGACAAGCCAGCATGTCCCAACTTATACTAACATCTCACAACACGGAGAAAAGTATGTGTAAATATTATTAACCTTGCCAAAGTCTGAAACGAAAGAGATACGTATATTGCCGAGGAGGAAGGTTTCCAAATGGCTTAACAATCAAACACTCCACACAAAGCTGTTTCCATAAACAACACGGCTCTAGAGCAAAGCACATTCATTTCCAATCTCCCGGGGGGTATGCGAGGGCCCTCCAGATTGATTTTCCAGAGAGAAGTCGGTTATTCTCCCAAGCATTCCATCTTAGCTGTATTGAAAGTGTTACTACATAACTCCTGATGAATATCGATAGCATAGTCAAAATGAACATCTTTGCCAGCTCTTTGTAAAAAAAAAAAAAGAAAAAAAGAGCAGCCATTTCTATGAAGTGCCTGTAGTTTCTTTCAAAGTGCTCAGGCATGCCCGTGGAAATAATGTGCCACCATATGACTCAGAGACAGTTTGTAAACCAGTTGGGTAAAAAATTAAATCAAACCGTACTTTGTATTTAAAAACAAAATTTTGGAAAAGAGTAACCAAATCAGAGATCTGGCCTTTCAGGAAGCAACACAACACAAAACAAAACCATCTGCCCCAAAAACCATGAAAAATGAGTGAAAACAAACTAAAACAGGCAGATTATCAACACAGTCACACTGAATCAGAGAAAGAGTATCAGAAAGAAAGGAATGTGTTTTCTTTACCTTACAGGATATTGTGAGGGTTGACATATCTGAATTGTTATTGTTAATGTGTAGATATGACTGTAGTTCTAGAAATAACTTATTTACTTACTGAAATTAATTAAAATAGGATACTGGGGTCTCCTTTCAACCACGAAATTATGCAAAACTTTAGTTCACCTAAATTTCTATCTCCAAATATCTGAGGTCATTGGGAGAATTTCTGATACAGTGGCCAGACAATCCTATCAAGGATAAGGTAAAAAAAAAGAGATTTGGGGACAGAAATAGAAATAGAAATCCAAGGTAAAGTTAAAAATGGAGCAGAAACAGAGGTTTTTACGATCAAACCAAACAACAGGGAGGAAAATGAGGAAGAAAGCAGGGTCACAGAACTGCACTCTCCGTAAGCGGGCCCCCCGTGGCATTTGCTCTAACAGAGGCTAAGTACCTGTGGTTATTAGGAGAGCGGGGGAGAGCAGGGGAGAGCGGGGGAGGTCATGGGAAGTATGTTGTCGGCTACTTTATGTAGCATTCTAAGCTGTTTTCATTCAAAGCAGCTGAGTTACTCTGTATCTCAGGGAACCAGATAAGAAGGGGGAGGTAGGTGCGCCTGGGTGGCTCAGTTGGTTAAGCTCCTGCCTTCAGCTCAGGTCATGATCCCCGGGTCCTGGGATTGAGCCCGCATCCAGCCCTGCATCAGGCTCCCTGCTCAGTGGGGAGTTTGCTTCTCCCTCTCTCTCTCACCCTGTCTCTTGTTCAAATAAATAAATAAATAAATCTTAAAAAAAAAAGAAGCAGGAGGTAGGGCTACAGGAAAGAACTAAAATAAGGAAAGAATAATTGAGTCTTAAAATCAGAAGGGTTTTGAACAATTGCCCATAATGCCTGATACGTGGGACAATGGCTCTTAATATGCATATTCCCAGGAATTAGGGAAAATGCTTTCACAAGTACCTTCATGAAAGTTGGGGAATGGCAGATCTTGAAAAGTTCCTGTCAAACAAGAGATGGTAAATGACAATTATTGCATAGTATTGGTTATTGCTATCTAAAAATGTTTATGCAATTGATGGCCCGTTTGTGGGGGTGCTTCAGTCCTTACTGTGTTACAGAATGGAGATATAACCCTTTTAAGGATGTCATTGGTCACCTCTTTCCACTGTTCCCAATCTTGTTCCATAACCACAAAGGTAATCTTTTAAAAGAGCATAACTTTAAAATTTCATTCTATTTGCTAGGGTTAATGAAGTGGTCAAAATGGTGCTAGTCAAAGAACATTAAGTTTGATCCTACAGAAATATCTGTTTAAATCACTAATAAAGATGTTCTGAATTTCATAGGCAAAATACAAACCAACCATTGAAAACTCAACTGGAGTCTAGACTTAAAAGTTCCAAGACACAGAGTCACTGCAGATGAAAAAAGAGAGGATCATTTGAAAAAGAAAAAACAGAGTGCTAAAAAATACAAAATTATCACTTAAGGTAGTCTGTACTTTCTTTGCCATCATGGGTAATACCCAAATCTTTTAACCACAGTTTAATAAAGGAAGTTGGAAACAGCCATCACTCAAAGTTTCCAAGCTGTGGTTCAGAAACTGCTACCTAATGTTATTGCTGATTAATATTGTGACTGTGTCCTGACAAATGCACCACCAAACAGAAGCAGATCCTTTCTTTTTTTTTTTTAAAGATTTTATTTATTTATTTGACAGAGAGACACAGTGAGAGAGGGAACACAAGCAGAGGGAGTGGGAGAGAGAGAAGCAGGCTTCCCGCCGAGCAGGGAGCCCAATGCGGGGCTCGATCCCAGGACCCTGGGATCATGACCTGAGCTGAACGCAGACACTTAACGACTGAGCCACCCAGGTGCCCCAGAAGCAGATCCTTTCTTATAGGACTCCAGGGGTTATAATTTTATCCGGTGATCACAGGAAGACCACTTTCTGCATTACTAAGAGCTTCTGTGCTCCTCTCATGGAGGGCCATGCCCATAGGATCCTGGCTTCTGATGGACCAACTGCCATCTCCCCATACCCTCAATGGGGGAGGAGAGGTTGGTATTTTAGATGTGGGAGAACCCCAGGGACTTTGGAAATTCTTTCCGTCCCCACCATTTTCTGGGCCTGGATTTAGACTGTGGCATGACTAATCTCCATTTTAAAGTTTAACCCGGTCAAAAGTAGTATAAACTTGGGTGACAAATATCTGAATCCCAGGATGCTTGTTGATAACCTGTCATTTGTGATGTATCAAAAGAATGCTGACAAGGAATCCATTTAATGAAATCGCCTGTCAAAGCCCTGCTACAGAATGTGTGCTCAATGAATGCTAGGTGAATGTGAATCTGACCATCCTGAATATTTCATGTTGAACACAGCCTCATCGATAGTAAGGCTTGTGTGAGGCCAAGAGTAATCATCAATCATTTTTATCCTGTTAATCTCCTTTCAGTTTTCTGCATACTACATATTTCTTTCATACACTCATTTCTGGTACGTTGCCATCACTAGAATGTAAGTTTCTCTAGTTTGTTCACTCTAGCTTGTTCACAATGTAGGCATCCACCAAGCATTAGTCGAATAAATAAATAAATAAATGAGAAAGGTGCCCCTCTGACAACTCTCTCCCTCTGAGTTTCTCTAATCTATTTATCACCTTATCAGTAGAGTACTTAAACAACTGTGCAAGCATGCCACTTTTGGAGAATGTGCTCCCATAAAGCACTTGCTCTCTTTGTTTCCTCCACACCCAAATATGCTTCTGCCCCGGGAGCTGTGTTGAGCCCTGCTTTCCAAATAAGCCTTCTCTTGTCCATAGGGTTTTTGATACGTGGGATTTCTTTTTCTTTCTTTCTTTCTTTTTTTTTTTAAAGATTTTATTTATTTATTTGACAGAGAGAGAGACTGCGAGAGAGGGAACAGAAGCAGGGGGAGTGGGAGAGGGAGAAGCAGGCTTCCCGCTGAGCAGAAAGCCCGATGCGGGGCTCGATCCCAGGACCCTGATACGGGGGATTTCTTTAGGTTGATAATTAGGAGTAGTGCTGCCTGGGTACAGCATCCTTTACCAGTTTGGGTGTGAGCTTTCAGAACTCTGTAATCGGGAGGCTATAGATCCCAGAGGACTCGCTCATGTTATGATTACCTTCTGCAGCCTGTTGAGTTTTACTCTACTGAGGCCTGACCATATTAAGTCATGTCACTATTGCTTAAGCACTTAAGAAAACATCAATGTGTAAGAACTATCCTTACAGAATATATTTAGCATAGGTGACTTCTGTTATCTTTGTGATTAAACAATCCGAAACAAAAAATTTTAAACCTGCATCGACACGTTTATGATTCACAATCAAGAGGTTAGAGTGCCTATAGCTCTATTATATTGATCCTAATACTGGTGTGTGTTATTTGCTCATGTAGGGGCCAAATGCAGGCTGCCCAAAGATGGGCCATTTTGGCATGAATTTATTCTGAGTTAGAAAGCAATCAAAACCCAGCAGATTCAGGAAAAGCTCTTTACTTCCCCTTCAACTGCCTAAAAAGAATTTAGAAAGAGGAGCTGCTCCAGGAAGAGAGCTATCACCATAGATAACTACCTTATGATATGAACTAGGTATGGTAGAGAGGGAGGAACAGAGCAAGGCCTATTTGATCAAAGTCTCTGTCCCATGGTTTCTGAGTGGCCCAGCAAACATTTGTTTACCAGGCATTTAACCCTTTCGTCTTCCTGTGAATTGCATTCCTTCCCTTTGAATTCCTAGACCCCTACCCACGTTCTCCTTAGTTCAGAATGACATATATACCTCATTTTGCCCATCTTTGTAATTTCCATGTCTGCGTGGATGCCCCAAACATAGGAAATTAAATTTTATATTCTCCTGTTAATCTGCCTCATGTCAATTTGATTCTTAGTCTGGCTAGAAAGACCTTGAAGGGGACAGGAGATTCTTGTCCCCCAACACTTGGAACCCAAACTAAACGTAGTAGAGTTTGAGTTTTGTATTTCCAAGTTGGCCTCCTGGAATATTGGCAGACAGAGTAGCCTGAAGGCCAGAATATGAGAGATTACCCTAAATGTCTCTGGGAAGAACATTTAGGAGGTCAGAGAAAGGAAGTTGGAATGATGATGGTTGGTGGGCAAAGGGGTAAAGAGAAACAATGTACTTTTCCTCTGTATTTATACGATGTACATGTAAGTTAAAAATCTTATATATATATATATGCATAAAATTTATACAGTAGGTTTTTATGTAGAAGTTACATACAACAAATTATACACACACACACACACACATACATACTGGGGAGTGACAGGAAGCATTAAACTTGTAATTAGGAAATACAGTAGTTATTGTTCATAATCCTGGAGAGTGAAGAAGGTAGTTTCTAGGTGTGTTAATAAATGCATTACCTGCAGTCCACACATTCATTGTCATCCCTGCAGTTCACATTTGCATATGATGTTCTCTCCTTGTACCTGCCCGACTGTCATATTTCCATTCATTCTTTATGACTTCCTTTCTGAAGTTGTTCCTGGTCCCCCTCCCCTTGGCAGAGGTGACCTTTCCTCTGCTGGGAACATTCCCATTGTGTCTTCCATGGTTCTCTTTCATAGCGCCAATTGCTTTGTTTTTATGACTCTTTTCTTCACTAGACTATGATTTGTTTGAGATGACAGTTTTTGTCTTTAAAAAATTCTCTACCCCTTCATTCATCAAGGCCTTTATATCTTCTCATGCCCTCACTTCTCTTCTGACCCAGGTCATGTCCCACAGCCAGTTATGACAATGGCTTCCTCATGAACACCCCAGCTCCTCCCCATATCACAAGACCCTGCACTGAACTGCAGTACCACCCCAGTCTGTGCTTCTGTCCTCCCTTGGCCTTCTCTTTGTGTCTCTCCACCACCATCTTCCCACTCTATGTGCCTGTGCCCAAATTTCTCCTTTTTTAAGGACACCAGTCATACTAGATTAGGGCCCACCCTAATGACCTCATTTTGATTTAATTGCCTACATAAAGATCTTATTTCCAAATAAGGTCACATTCTGAGCTATGGGGAATAATAAAATACTTAGGAGTAAACTAACAAAGGAGGTGAAAGACTTGTATACTGAGAACTATAAAACAGTGATGAAAGAAACTTAAGTAAATACAAATAAATGGAAAGACATTCCATGTTCATGGACTGGAAGAATAAATATTATTAAAATGTCCATACTATCATGGTCTATCCTTAACATAGCAACCACATTTATTTTTTTTAAAGAAATTGAAGAAAAGTATAGAAAATGCTTTTGTTTTAAAATAAGAATGGAATATCACTTTTTTCAAAATTAATAAAAGCTAAGACCACTAATACGCCTTGCATGATGCCATTAGCTTGTGCATCAGCTAACAGATCTTGTTCCCCACATGCTTCCTCTTGTTCCTTCTGCTGCAGCCTTGCTGGCCTCCCAGCTACTCCCTCTGCCTGAAGTCTCTTTCCCCTGACACCTTCAGGGCTCACTTCCTCTCTCCCTTTAGTCATACTCAAATGGAGACTTTCTCTGGCCACTGTATTTACATGTCTAACTTCTTCCAACTTCTCTCCCCTCCCCTCTGTTCCCTATATTCCTTCCCAGCTTTACATTCCTTGAGAATACAGATAAGTTCCTTATTTTCTTTATGGTCTATCTTCTCTCATCAGAAAGCAAGCTCTGTAAGAGAGGGAATTTGGTTAATTCTGTTCTGCAGAGCTTAGAATACTGCTTGGCTTGTTACAGCTGCTCATTTGGTATTTGTTAAATGAATGAAGAACACATATTTAGCATCTACATATGCACTTGCCAATGTTGAGTATGTTCACTGTAGGATTAGGATGACTCACTTGCACTGCAAATGTGTTGTATCGTGAATGAAGTAGCTGTACATATGGGCACATGTGAGGTCAGGACAGGCATGAGTTTGAACAGACCTTGGTCTGTGATTGTGGTTGTTGACTGTGTCCAGCATTTGTTGTTCCTTTAGGTTGTCTTTGCTTATTTCCTCTGAACTTGGCATTTTCTCTTTTCCCTCCCATGGACAATGCTTAAGGTTTAGACATAATATCTAATTTCTGAATATTTGTTGATCAAATACGTATCTTTCAAATTGCTAAGCATTTTTTAAAAGGTTATATTCTTTATTATGAATTTTCTTATTTGTTGTGAAAGCTAGCAAACCAAATAACAGAATAAATATTAGAATTCTGTTCTGCTATTTATTATCATTTTATTATTTATAAGCATCTGCTAGAGCAAAAATGAAAAGTTTCATCCTAAAGTTATGGTTTTCCTTTAGTTTTTATCTGTTCGAACACTGTGTTTATAAAGTTGGCAATGCTCACAGTAGTCACTAATTAGGGTCACCTTTTTCCTCCTTTATAATAAATATACAGGTATATTTCAAGTAATTGGTAGCATTTCAACCAAAAGAGCCCCCAAAGAGATTTCCACTTGGATTTTGCTGATATTTGATGGTAACTATTTAAAAGCAACCAATGGATCTGAACTATAGGCCTGAATCACTTTACCAGTCACTGATGTTGTCATACTGTTGAGATGTGAGGGTGATATGTTGACATATTGGCAGCGCAGGCCAAGTGTGCGGAGGCCAAAAATGACTCTGAAAAGGGCATTTAGTTCTCAGTACTTACAAAGTCATTTGAAAGTAATTTGTGTGTAAATACATGACAGGAAATTTCTTAGAATAATTCCTACCCTTTCTCCAAAAGATGGGTCCCATTATAGCTCTTTCTCTGAAATGTTTTAGATATTTTAAACAATGCTGGTTCTTGCTAATTGTGTACATTGATTCCTATGCTATTCCAATCCCTATTAACATTTTTGGCCTGGGCATCTCTAAGTGCCTTTTTGGTCCCCAGACTGTGGATAAGATCCAGACCTTTCTCAGCATAGGCTCCGTCCAAACACTGTTCTTACCTTTATGACACATCAACACACACACACACACACACACACATTTTATTCAGCAACTTCATTTCATTAGCTGGTCCAGGGATAACACTGGCATTTATTGATTTATAAAATCCCCTCTTTGGGACTTTATCCTAACTACCTCATTTGTCCTGTTTCAATAAATTGCTAAAATAGATGAAAATTTAATATGTTTTTTCTAAAGATAATTAATTTTCATTAAACAGAATCTAGAAAATAGAAGGTTAAATACAAACCATTCATAATTTTACCACTCAGAATAACAATTGCTAATGCTTTGGGATCTTTTAATCCAGTCTTTTTTAACATAAATTTATTTTAAGTAAAATTTGGATTTTACTGTTCTACTTATTTCTGTGACTTTCACGTGTCACTAAAATTTTTCTGAAAGCATAGGTTTTAATGACTCACCACTACTTAGTAAAATGACATTTATTTGTGTCACTATTAGAAATTTAGGTAGCTCCCAAATTATTCACTGTCATATGTAATCCAATGATGAGCATCTTTATATATCTAAAAATTCCCTTAAAGGAAATTCTAAGTGGCATTGGGTTAATTGTCATGTCCATTTAAAATAATGATAATAGTGATGCCAGCTATAAACTACTTTAAAAGACTTCTGTACCAATATCTACTCTCACCAGAAAATGTATAGGGTGCCCTTTGCACTCTACCCTACTGGATTTTAAAAGTAGTCAATTTGATATGAAAAAGAGGATATAACTTTCTAAATTTGCATTTCATTGTTTATTAATGAATTGAACAGCTTTTAGTACATATATTGATCATTTGCATTTCCTTTCTATAAATTGACTGTTCTATCCTTTGCTCATTTTTCTATTAAAGTATGAGTACATCACTCATGGATGTGAATGGATTGCAGTAAGAGTATCAGCCATTCGTTGCTCACAAAGTGTTCAGCTTGGATAGGAGTCTTCATTGCCTCCACTGCTCTCTCTCTCCATTCATCTCTCCGTGCATTTGCTCTCTACTCCTGTAACACCTAATCTTTCCCATCCTTCAAAGCTTGGATCCCTGATGCCTCTAATCTTTCAGTTCACAGTGATCTCACTTGTCTCTGACTTCCAAAGCAATCATCATCTTCACCTCATCCTGTCTTTTTTTTTTTTTAAAGATTTTATTTATTTATTTGACAGAAAGATAGAGAGAGAACACAAGTAGGCAGAGGGAGAGGGAGAAGCAGGCTCTCCGCAGAGCGGGGAGCCCGATGCGGAACTCGATCCCAGGACCCTGGGATCATGACCTGAGCCGAAGGCAGACGCTTAACGACTGAGCAACCCAGCGCCCCCTTTTTTTTTTTTTTTAAAGATTTTATTTATTTATTTGACAGAGAGAGATACAGCGAGAGAGGGAACACAAGCAGGGGGAGTGCGAGAGGGAGAAGCAGGCTTCCCGCGGAGCAGGGAGCCCGATGCAGGGCTCGATCCCAGGACCTGGAATCATGACCTGAGCCGAAGGAAGACGCTTAATGACTGAGCCACCCAGGCGCCCCTTCACCTCATCCTGTCTTATTTAATTAAGAATGTCTTAATATAAGATGTCTTCTGAGATCCATGAAGTAAGAAACCATTTCTCACACTGCACAGACTTAGCACGTTGCCACTAAACAACAGTGATCCTAATCATTGGGTGCTCAAACACATTGTAGTGCAAAAAAAAAAAAAAAAAAAAGCACTGATTTAAAAACTGTTGTAATTTTCCTCTTACAGAAATATATTTTTCCAAAGGAAAATGTCATCAAATATAAACAACTCTTAGATAATAGAAATTCATTATGCATCTAGATGAGATTATTTTATATTACATAGTACAAGCTGACATTATGTCCTGAGATGAACAAGTAATTATGTATGAAAGCTAGCAGTGTGTAAATGGTAATATTTTTGGCAGACATGATATCCACTGAACATAGTGGATGTGTCAAATTATTTTTATAACTCAGGCATAACATATCATTCCAAATATAACTATATATGGATCACAGCAATATAACATATTGTTGTATTCCAAAATGCCAAAATATTGTAAGTTATAAAGTACATAACTAATTAAACATATAATAAAGAATAAAAAAAGCAAATCCAAAGAACCTAGTGTAGTTTATTCCTCATAATGGAAACTATATGCATGTTTGGTAAACATTTCTAAAACTGAAATATAAACATAACCTAAGGCCATTCATGCATGTAGAAAAAATAGGGATGTTTAGAGAACCTACAAGGTGACCTAATGGAATTTGTTTTTAGTATCAAATAGTTAAACTTGATATATTTTCCTTTTACGGACAAGAATAGAATTTATAGCAGTGAAAAATGACTGTTTCTTTTCATATTAAGTGCATAGTTCTTAAAGCTTTCCACTGGGGTGCCTGGGTGGCTCAGTCGGTTAAGCGGCTGCCTTCGGCTCGGGTCATGATCCCGGGGTCCTGGGATTGAGCTCCGCATCGGGCTCCCTGCTCAGCAGAGAGCCTGCTTCTCCCTTTCCCTCTGCCTGCCGCTCTGCCTACTTGTGCTATCTCTCTGTCAAATAAATAAATTAAAAAAAAACTTAAAAAAAAAAAAAGCTTTCCACTAAGTAGTTTAAAATTTCAGCTTTGAACTTTAGATCGCATTCTTAATTTTTTTATGATGAACATATTTTGCTCCCAAGGCTAGAATGGTTGTCTAATTGTAGAGCAAATTAGATGAAATGAAATCAGTTAGCCACATGATATTTTGGCTGATAACAGTGTAAGAGCAACTCTAAAAAAAATCAAAACATTTAACCTCAACTCACACAGAATATCACTTTATGTTCACAAGTGTCTATGAAACACACAGAATGTGGCACATGCTGATAACCCAACTTCTTTCCATCCTCTGACCAGAAGAATCACAAAACTGGATATCCTGGAGGACATAAATTTTCAAAAACATTTCTGGTTTTATGATGGGAAATAGTATTTTTTTTTTAAAGTTACCACATAAGGATTACTTATGAAGAAGAGCTCCCACTCCAGTCATTTTCTGTATCAAGTCCAAATGTAGCTTGGAACAAGTCTTAAGTGAAGCAAAGTACAGGCAAAATGACCCTCCCCACACTTCTGTCCCAAAGCTGTAACTGACTTCAAGATCTAGGCTTCATTTTTCTTTTCTTTTTTTTTTTTTAAGATTTTATTTATTTATTTGAGACAGAGAGAATGAGAGACAGAGAGCATGAGAGGGAAGAGGGTCAGAGGGAGAAGCAGACCCCCCGCGGAGCAGGGAGCCCGATGCGGGACTCGATCCCGGGACTCCAGGATCATGACCTGAGCCGAAGGCAGTCGCTTAACCAACTGAGCCACTCAGGCGCCCTAGGCTTCATTTTTCTTCTCTCCCTTTTTTGGGGTATTTTCTAAGATGGCATTATATTTTCAAAACTCATCTTCTTTCTATTTATATATCAATTAAAAAATTCCCATGGAACTATTTCACTAAACAATTAGAGAAATTTACAAAAAAACCAAGCCTACCTTATTTCAAAATGTTAAGAGCCAATTCACCTTCCCACACACAATCAACACACATGTAAAGAAGAGGGTAAAGTACATCCCAAAGTATGAGAAGGGATGACAGATAAAAAGCATCCCGTTTGGGGGGACGGGGCTGCCCTTCCGAAACTCCGAGAAAGGGGCGTACAATCACGCGGTTCACCCTTTCCCCGTTCCGTTCTGCTTCAAGCAAGGAAGTGACACGGCAAAATTGGCCACCCTTTTTAGGGCATCCAGCATCAAGTGATTTAAATTTCTTGGGTTCATTTTGTCAAGAAATAGCAGAGAAGAACCTCTTGCAGTTAGCTGGTTTGGTTTAATTCTGAACACGTGGGAGGATTGACAACGGTGGAGGATGTGGGAGAAGGCTGGTAGGACGACCTTCCACCCACACCTTGCAAGGGAAGGGCTCAGGTATGCTGGCCTCCCCCACTGCCCACACCCTTCAGTTTGCCTCCCGAAGTTTAAGAAAAATCTTGCATTTATCAGCAGGAAAGTTAACTTAGAAACCCGTCTTTACCTCATTTGGAAGAAACAAAGAATGACAAGACTTTGTGTGTAAGAACATAGGTATGGGCATATGTATACACATGAACATCCATAGCTACACTTATCTTGCTGAACCACTGGACCAGGTGGCTGAAGACATCGTGACAATGTACCCTAATACTTTAGCATGCATCACCTAAGAACAGGGAATTTTACATAACTACAGTATTATTACTCTTAAAAGATCTAACAATGATACAAAAATATTATATGCATATTCAAATCTTCCAAATCATCCCAGTAGTGTCCTTTATAGTTGTTGTTGTTTGCTTAAGAATCAATCAAGAATCATGCACTGCATTTACTGGTCATGTTTCTTTAGTCTCTTTAATCTAGAACAGTCCTTTGAATTTTTTCCTTACCTCACATTGACCTTTTTGAAGACTACAAATCAGTTGTTTTATAAAAACTTCCCAGAACCTGTGTTTTTCTCCAATATGACATATATTTGAGGAATTCACTCCATAGTAGTTTGTACTACACTTCTCTGAGTTCCAGTTATCTTAAAGAGCAAAGGAACTCCATGAATGTTAATATGTACAATATCGTTGTATCGTGTTACCCTCAAAATCTGAGAACAGTGTTAATGCTAGGAACTATACCAAATAACTGCATCAGATGGGACTCCTTGTATTTCCCCAAAATAATCTGAACTAGCAGCGTGTGTCATCAATGTGTACACTGATACACATTTCGTTTAATTCACTGTCAACAAATACATGTATTTTATATTTGCAAATTAAAGTGCAAACCCATTTTTAGGGGTGATGAATGGGAAAGTAATCACAGCTGCGTGCTGTCAGAGGTGAGCAGGTCCCTCATGCAGGCAGAGGAATCCTGTGGGGACTAGTGTATAGGAAGGGGGAGGAGTGGCGAGCGAGACATCGAAGTTTTTTGAGTACAAAGGAAGGCCTACTGGAATTATGTGCAGCTTTAATTATATTTTATTAAGATAAGGAGATTGCCTAGGAGAAGGGGAAGAACAGCACAGCTGAGACAGAGTCAAGGAGAAAAATACTTAAAATAATAGGATGATGGTCTTGATCTTGGAAGAAATAAAAGGCTGTTGTAAGACAAGGAACTGATACAGCAGACAGGTTCCATAAATTACCAGCAGCATGCTGAACGTCTGGAGTTCAGTGAAAAATCTGCCAATTTCTTATCATTTCCAAGACAATAAGAGGAGAAGAAATGCAAATGTGAAGGAAGCATTATAAATTTGACTGAAACCAAACATAAGCATCTTAAAGGGCAGGGCTATTCTAGATATATGCAAGCCTGTGTTTTTTGGGGTGTGTGTGTGTGTGTGTGTTTGTATATTGACAAATTCCTGCATATGAGCAACAAAAAGTAGAGGTGCTTAATGAATGTACATTATTCAGTCCTCTTTGGGCTCAAATTAGATCCAGAATAAAGAGGATATGATAAATAAAATACAGCATAGCGAAGCACCTGCTCTTTCAAATATTACTTCAAAATATTTATTGTAAAACAGGCTTGTATAATATTTAGAAATGTGACTACTATGTGGAAAAGCAAGATTATTATTATTATATAGAAAATAATCAAAAGAGTATGCAGCTGGGGGAGGGAAAAGGTGGGATGGTCAGAACTGGGGCAGGTCTGACTTGACCTCTCTTTCCGATGCTGTCTGACCTCTGGGGGTGAGCGGATGGCTAGCATCCTGTTGCTTCACATAGATTCTGGCCCAGATGCTTCAGATCCTCTTGCTTATCATCCCTACACAACCCAATAATAATTAGTAAATCTGAACAAGTCAGTCCAGCCAACCTAGGTAAATACGTCAACTTAATGCTTTATTTGTAATTGATTCTGGAATCTGGCATTTTTAGAGGCTGTCAGTGATTCAGCCCATCTAACTGGGGAGGCAGTGCTATCTATATTCAACAGAGATGACGAGGCAGCAGGCTGTGGAAGTGGTGAAAGCCACGAGGCCAAGGCAGAAAGCACTTGTTTCATGATTCAGAAGATATAAAACCCCTCAGGCTACGTTCTGTGTAGACTGTTGATCCCACCAGTGTTGAACCAGCACTAAGCAGACTTCCAAGCCCAAGTAGATGCTCAGGAAACATCTGTTGAACGAATGATTATTGCAGCTGGTTTATTTTGTTGTAAATTGGGGGCATGTCTTTAATGAAGAAGACACAACTCCAGTTTAAAATTATGATCCAATTTCTAACCATTGGTGGCGAAATTTTACTTTCGTGGAATGAATGCACATATCTCCCTAGTTTGCAGTCTTGCCAAAGGAACGGATCTTCCAGTGGATATCCAGTTACTAAAAATTCCAGAAGCAGAGCATACACATAGGAGGATGTGGGCAAAGAGTAGGGATGACCTGTTTCCACCAATTAGACTTGGAACATTCTCATTCTACCAGACTTCTTAGTGATCTCGTAGAGGGCTGGAATTCCTGGAAGGAGCTTCTAGCAATTGGTGAAGTCCTGTGTGAAGTTTCAATGAGAATGTGTTTGGCAGCCAAATGGCTTGGCTCTATTTTCCTGTCGTACAGTTAAAGAACATTATCTTCTTCACCAACCATAACAGAAAAGCTAAACTTCACCTTTAATTATGTCTGAACATTTGCCTGTTAGGACTGCTTACATACTGCTCTGTAAGGCTTTTTGTGTGTGGTGTGAAAGAGAAAATGCTGATGTAACTCAGAACTGTATTAGTGAAACCACAGGACAGCATGTGGCCTGATTAATCTTATGAACTCAGCATTAACATATTGCTGGAACATAATGCAGATTATAAATTTATGAATGTTCGGTACCAACTCCCAATAAACAGAAAAGCTTACTCCTAAGCAACTTCCTAATTCTTTTTCTCTTAACCTTGTCCTATGAACAGAAACTGAAGTGTCAAACTAGGGACTCATGAAATTTCACAAAGTGGTAAAAGTAACAGTTTTTTTTAGTTTTTCCATCCTTTCATCGTAAACACGTCCTCTCAACAATTTAAGGGTTGCTGACCACATTATAAGTTACATGGAACAGTCAGTTGAGTGATTATCGATGATACCCCATAGATGTCTAGCTTAGTGACACAGCATCCGTGGAACATACTGGGAAATAGGAACATTATTGCCTAAAATAATACATAAGAACCTTGAAGGATTTATCTTGTTAGATGGAACATCGGCCTAAGCTGATGAAGAAGACCATGAATGCAACATCATCTAGTGCCTTGATATTCACTCAAATAGTCCACAGTCAACAAATAGTTTTGAGTGCTTACTGTGGGCACAAACTATTCTAATCTCTCAAAACAAACCAGAACCCAATATTGTCTTTACCTCAAAGTGCTTGACCAGGCATTTATTTGGCTTTCTAGCTAACATACAACTAACATAATCCACTACTTGAAGACAATAAAAATTTAGAGTTATTAATGGCCCTCCTGTTTGCCTGTTTCCATACATTCAGGTCAGATTTCTGTCCAAGGTGTGATACAGATACACTGAGAGCTTTTTTCATCCCACGACAAACCTCATGCAATCCAAATTTCTGAGGGCCCACAGCCACCCCTCAGTGTTTGCTGAGTGACGTCATGGTTTGGGACAGTAGCTTCTAACCCAAACTCATGATAGGGGAGGCCAGGAACAGTATGGGAATACTGCACACCATTTAGAAATATCAGAGCTGGAGTCCCTCCAACTGACAGAAGCTTTCCCAAACTGCTTTTTGACATAATCTAATGGTCTTTCAGACCACAGTTGCTGTCAAATGTGAAAATTTGAAAGCCAACTACAACGAGAATTTTCCTGTCAACCCCTATACTGGACATTCGTCCTAGATAGCTGAACATTCTAGGCAAACGTGTGTAAACAGGACACTTTCTGAGTTACTGCAGAACCAGTGTGCTGGGGTGTTGTCCACCTGTGGGGCTGACATTTGCTGTATCGACAGAGCACTTTTGTCCCAGGAGATAAACACTGCTCATTTCACTGCCTCCTCATTACAGTCAGAGCTTCTCAAGACCAGAGGGATAGAGCTTTATCTGGAAAAAGAGGCAGGACCTGACAGCTTTGGCTATGTTTGTGGCAAAGACCTTTGACTGAGCCAAGCACCGGAAGGCAGGCTTACCTACACCCTGTGGGAAGGCCTCACGCGGAAGAGACGCTGCTGCAAGGTAACCCCACCAGCCTCCCTGACCACCAGTGCCGTCCAACTCAAAGTAAGCTCAGCCTCTGGATGACAGCTGACTCAATGCAAGCAGAGGCTCTGTAGTTCGAGATCCTGAAGGTGGTCTGCCACAGTGAGTCAGAGTGCCTCACCGGAAAGGAACATGAGCAAGTAACACGAAATTACTCAAGCTGAGGTAAAGACTCAAATATGTCCTTTTCGCTTTTTCTCATACAATGTCAAGACTGATTTTATATTTTTTCTCTACCGTCCCTTTGCCTATTCAAAATGGAGAGCTGGCGTGGTGCTGGAGGGCCGCTGCACGTCATAACAGTGCTGAGCTTTGTTAAAAGGCAGTCACCCCTCACTGACTTGACGCTGATTTCACGGGCAAGGGAGCCACAAAGCAAAACAGACACTTGTTGCCAGGGACCAGAATTTGCTAATGGAGACCATCTTAAAGGCCTCTGCTGTTTGGTTTTCCCGGGACACACCAAAAAAAGGAAATTCTAAGAGTTGAGAATTTTGACTCCTTTCCCCCCTGGCTACGTCCCAGGGCCCCTGGCCAAGTGCGGATAACAGCACCACAGCCCCCGACAGGTTTCTGTGCAGAAATGTCAGAGTCAAGACGAATGTGTTCATCGGTGCAGTCTGTCCTGGGGCGACTGGGATCTCAGGTGTCCGACAGGCAGCTTTCCCAGGAGATCGCTGCCTCCTGAGAGGAAGGATTGTATGCCCCATCCTCCCCATGATAACAAGGGCTCACGCAGCTCCCATCTGACGAAACAGAGAAACACAACGCAAGCCTTGCCTTGACTAACACAATTGCATCCAGGGAATGTGCCATTCCCAAACAGGACTGCACCAAACAACACAGTATTTCAAAAGCAAGAGAAAGAAAACAGCAGCACAAAAATGTCATCGGGAAGGAGACTTCCACTTTGAACAGACGGACGAGGTGTGCTGGATGAAGGCGGCCTTGCTGGGGCTGCACCAGCTCCTGCTCCCGTCGTTTCCAGAGGCCTACGCCATAAATCACGCCGCTGCTGCAATCGCAACAACAAATACGGCCTAATGAAGGAACACCCAGTGCGCCCCAGACCAATCGGGACGTTCCTCCCGGTACCGGGAGGGTTTGTATGTTGTTCATATAGGGCCCTGGGTGCAGCCTCCTTTAGAATAGACTTCCACAGACAGAACTTTCTGGAGACAGAGAGAAACTTGCTATTTAAGTTTCCTTGCTTTCTGCATGTTATCTCTGTCCTGAACAATTTTCTCGTACCTGTTGTCCTGCCAATGTCAAAAAACTGCTGCCTAAGCCACAGGTTTCTCACACTGGTCAGCATAGGTTATTACGTTGGCTGTCTGGCCGTTAGGGCGGCATGCAGCCTTGAAAACAGAAAAAGTGCCAGAGGAGGTTATGGGGACAAGGACAGAAAGGCCAGGAAAAGGAGAGGGCACAGATGTTTTAGTGCTGAATCAGATATTCTAAACATATTTTCAGCTGTGGTGCTCAGACATGTAAAATAAGGAGGAAAGGATGGAAGGTCGAATGGCTGGAAATAGAAGTTGTTGCTTGGTTTTATAAATGGCCTTTTGTAACAAGGAGGACTTTTGTAGGAGTGTGACATTACAGACTGTCCCAAAGAGAAAATACTCAGCGTCAGTACAAACCAGTTGTACCAGATCGCTATGATCTGCTGCCTTCGTAGTACGGCACCCATGAGAATTCAAAATTTAAGACCTGGTATGTCTGCAACCATTTAAAACACCCACAGCACTTTTGTAAGACAGGCCACGATACAGAGAGTGGGCCACAGGCTGAGGGCCCGCCCCCTATGGCCCCCGAGATTGGAATAAATCTCTCTCTCTTCACCTTGGTGCGCAGCCCTGGTTTCTAACCCCAGAAGCCCAGCATCCCTCCCTGCCATTCTGCATCTTAATTAAAGCTGAAGGCTGCCAGCTATGCACTGCTGCTCTCTGTTCCATTTCCCTCATGCTAGGCCCCCATGACAAAAGCACCCTGAGTCTGCATAAGAAGATGCACTGGGTGGGGGGGGTGGGCAGCTGGCCATGGGCCGCAGAGCGGGGACAGGGCAGGGGGCTGCTTATGCTCATTACGTCTGCCCATAACTCAGTGGGGGAAGGAAACCCTTGTCCTGTCATCTGGTCATATTTTTTAAAGGGGTTTGGGAGGTACACACATTTTGTCGACTTCACTTTTATACTGGAAAGCATAAAACTGGAAAGAAGAATAAAAAGAACATGAAATCAATTTATAAGCATCTAGAAGAGAAAATGCAGCTTTATTACTGTTATTACTCGATGGCTTTCTCCCCCCACAACTTTCTATCTTGAAAATTCTCAAGTCTACAGTAAAGGCAAAAGAATAGTACAATATACATCTGAATATTCTTCACCCAGATCCAGCACTTGCAAGTATTTGCTTTCTCTCGCTTTCTTTTTCAGTATCTGTGTATATCTACATCTTATATGTGTTTTTCCCCAGAAGCATTTGATAGTTTCGGGCATTATTTCTATCCCTAAGTACCACCCCGGCATGTGTCTCCTATGTAGCCACAATCCTATTATCACAACTGAGAAAAATAATGATTCTATAATGTCATTTAATATGCAGTCTGTATCCATTCAATATACCCAACTGTCCCCCAGATGCCTTTTAAGGAAAACCCTGCATCCAGGTTCAAACACTGTTGTGTTTGGCTGTGTGTTGGCTCTGCCTCTTTAGCCTCCTTTAACCTAGAACAGTCTACCTGCCTTTTTTTTTTTTTCTTTTAAACAGCACTGAGTTTTTGAAGAGTCCAGGCGAGTTGTATTGCAGAATGTCTCACCTCCTAGAGAAATATTTCTGATTGTTTCCAGGTTAAACACTGATGTCGTAAGTGCTACACAGGTGAATCTGAACCCTTCTAATTGCATCGCATTAGGAGGCAAGAATGGTGATGAGCCACTACTACAACTTTGCTAATTCTGATGAGTGAGGCATTGACCACCAGATCTTTCCATTGTAGAGCCTCAGTTTCCCCTCATGATAAGATAATCTGCAGGGTGACAATTTAAGATTGTGTGACTATTCTGACTCCCAGACTCCCTCGCCCTCAGTCTTAATAAGCACTGATGGTTCTTACCTCAATCAGTTCTCATACTGGGTTTTGCAGAAGGTGATCTTCTCCTCTCACTTCTACATTTACTCACTGGTGTTAGTCTGTAAAGAAAGACTTCCCTTGTCCCCTTCTCTTTATTTCTTTGTAATTATTTCAGTTTTTACAAGTTTACCAAAGATGCATGAATTATAAAACATTCAAAGTGTTATAACCAATTACTGCCATCATTGTTTTGGATGGTCAAACTGTCCCAAATTTGGCCTGTGGCCACCCTTTCAAGCCGGCTCCTGTGTCCTTTTGACATCATCCCATTACTTGTTGACTATAACCTAGCTTTCTGGCATAAGATGCTATAGGCCCACCTGATTTTTCCCTGACCTAGACCTGGAAGTAGTCATTTCTCCAAGAAACCCTAGTTTTTTTTTTATTGGGGAACAGCATTTAGAAATCAAGATCTTCGTGTCATGAATGCCCACTGCAACTGGAGTTTCACTGCGTCTAGCTCATTTGAGTGAATGGAATTTAGGATATGTTATATATGTTATATATTGCATATATTTAAATTATGACAGCATATTAATATGACATCATCCTAATATTTCCAACTCAAATTTAACATTTCAGAGATCTTCTTTTCTTTTTTTTCTAAGTATTTGCATCTTTTCTCTTGCAGTGAAAACTTTGATCCTAATTTACATTCATATATTGGCTTCTTTGCTTTATCTTACTGCATATAAAAATTTTTAGAATAAAAATACCAGTATTACTATGAAAAATAAATCTACTAAAGAAATGTAAGATTTTATTTTAGATCTTTCCATCCTTAGACTATATACTACTGAGAATATATAGTCAGGGCTGTGTTCAAAGTTACTTGAATTCATTTTTTTCTTTGGGTGGTAAAATTATTAATTTGATATATACTTGGATCATATGTTTCCATCTGCATTCAGTCTTGGGGCTAGCTTGCTTCATATTTTTAATTAATTAATTTTTTTGGAATATGCAAAACATTTACATGATTCAAAAATCAAAACTATATAAAAAAATTATACTCAGAAAAGTCTCTTGCTCATTATCTTTTATACCCTCCGTCCCACTGCCATTCACCTATCCACACAGATAACCATTATCAGGTGTTTTAGGCTTATCCTTCTCAGGTTCTCTCTATAAAAATAATGTGTGTATGTGTGTGTGTGTGGTGCTAACAAACATACACATATATTTACTTACTCAGAAGGTATCACTCCATATACAATCACCTGAGCCTAATATTTCACTGGCCTTTTCAAAATGGTGGCCTTCTAACCCTACCAACCCTTCCTCATTAATTGGCCGGCATCCTTTTATAAAGATGAGATTTTCTTCTGCTTGTCTCCTTCTCTGGAAATCACTCCGTGGTCCTTCTGTTCAGAGAAGTGGTTTTCCATTGCTTTGATAGCTGTGTATACTGTAGTATGTGTACCATAGTTTCTCACAGCTTTTCAATAAGATGGGCCATTCAGATGGTTCTAGGGAGTTTCACCCTGAGCATCTTTGCTGCAAGCATTGCTGCTGCATAACTAATTGGCCTTAAGGCAATTTTTCCATAAAGAAAAAAAAATAACTGGTTTACAGTTTGGCTTGACAGTTTGTTGGTTTCATCAGTTGGTTGAGTGTTTGGTTTTATTTTGCTCTTGTAGCACTTCCATTTTTCTATTATATAAACAGCTGTTGTAATGGTCTATACAGTGGCACACACTTCTGAACCCACATTTTCCACAGAGCTTTGGAATGTCTATCAAGGGACATGTGATGATATGCCAAGAACAAACAACAGCGTAGAAGGCTTTCACACTGAGATACACACTCAGTCACAAATATGCACCCTAGTATTTGGAAACTGGTATCTCTTTTAATAAAGGAAGAAATTTTAGTGAGAAAAGTGCAATGATGAATGAAGAGATGGATCAACCAGCAAAACAAACAAACAAACAAACAAACTGTATAGTACTAAGAATGAAAGACTTTGAAGAAGAGTGCTTAGGTACAATTCACAAAATAAAATCAGGTATTTGTGCAGGACTGCCATGAATCTATATTCATTTTAAAGGCTGGTTCAACATCTGCAAATCAATCAATGTGATACAATACATTAATAAAAGAAAGAACAAGAACCATATGATCCTCTCAATAGATGCAGAAAAAGCATTTGACAAAGTACAGCATCCTTTCTTGATCAAAACTCTTCAGAGTATAGGGATAGAGGGTACATACCTCAATATCATAAAAGCCATCTATGAAAAACCCACAGTGAGTATCATTCTCAATGGGGAGAAACTGAGAGCTTTCCCCCTAAGGTCAGGAACACGGCAGGGATGTCCACTATCACCACTGCTATTCAACATAGTACTAGAAGTCCTAGCCACAGCAATTAGACAACCAAAAGAAATAAAAGGTATCCGAATCGGCAAAGAAGAAGTCAAACTCTGTTTGCAGATGATATGATACTTTATGTGGAAAACCCAAAAGACTCCACCCCAAAACTGCTAGAACTCATACATGAATTCAGTAAAGTGGCAGGATATAAAATCAATGCCCAGAAATCAATGGCATTCCTATACACCAACAACAAGACAGAAGAAAGAGAAATTAAGGAGTCGATCCCATTTACAATTGCACCCAAAGCCATAAGATACCTAGGAATAAATCTAACCAAAGAGGCAAAGGATCTGTACTCAGAAAACTATAAAATACTCATGAAAGATTGAGGAAGACACAAAGAAATGGAAAAACGTTCCATGCTCATGGATTGAAAGAACAAATACTGTGAAGATATCAATGCTACCTAGAATAATCTATACATTCAATGCAATCCCTATCAAAATACTATCCACTTCTTTCAAAGAAATGGAACAAATAATCCTAAAATTTGTATGGAACCAGAAAAGACCTGAATAGCCAGAGGAATGTTGAAAAAGAAAAGCAAAGCTGGTAGCTTCACAATTCCAGACTTCCAGCTCTATTACAAAGCTGACATCATCAAGACAATATGGTACTGGCACAAGAACAGACACATAGATCAATGGAACAGAATGGAGAGCGCAGAAATGGACCCTCAACTCTATGGTCAACTCATCTTCGACAAAGCAGGAAAGAATGTCCAATGGAAAAAAGACAGTCTCTTCAACAAATGGTGTTGGGAAAATTGGACAGCCACATGCAGAAGAATGAAACTGGACCATTTCCTTACACCACACACAAAAATAGACTCCAAATGGTTGAAAGACCTCAATGTGAGACAGGAGTCCATTAAAATCCTAAAGGAGAACACAGGCTGCAACCTCTTCAACCTCAGCTGCAGCAACTTCTTTCTAGAAACATCGCCAAAGGCAAGGGAAGCAAGGGCAAAAATGAATTATTGGGACTTCATCAAGATAAAAAGCTTTTGCACAGCAAAAGAAATAGTCAACAAAACCAAAAGACAACCGACAGACTGGGAGAAGATATTTGCAAATGACATATCAGATAAAGGGCTAGTCTCCAAAATCTATAAAGAACTTATCAAACTCGAATGCCTGGGTGGCTCAGTCGTAAACGTCTGCCTTTGATTCAGGTCATGGTCCCAGGGTCCTGGGATGGAGCCCCGCATTAGGCTCCCTGCTCTGCGGGAAGCCTGCTTCTCCCTCTCCCACTCCCCCTGCTTGTGTTCCCTCTCTCACTGTCTCTCTGTCAAATAAATAAAAAAAATCTTAAAAAAAAAAAAAGAACTTACCAAACTCAACACCCAAAGAACAAATGATCCCATCAAGAAATGGGCAGAAGACACGAACAGACATTTTTCCAAAGAAGACATCCAAATGGCCAACAGACACATGAAAAAGTGCTCAACGTCGCTCGGCATCAGGGAAATCCAAATCAAAACCTCAATGAGATACCACCTCACACCAGTCAGAATGGCTAAAATTAACAAGTCAGGAAACGACAGATGTTGGCGGGGATGCAGAGAAAGGGGAACCCTCCTACACTGTTGGTGGGAATGCAAACTGGTGCAGCCACTCTGGAAAACAGTATGGAGGTTCCTCAAAAAGTTGAAGTGGATGGAACTGGAGGGTATTATGCTGAGCGAAATAAGTCAAGCAGAGAAAGACATGTATCATATGACTTCACTGATATGAGGAATTCTTACTCTCAGGAAACAAACTGAGGGTTGCTGGAGCGGTGGGGGGTGGGAGGGAAGGGGTGGCTGGGTGATAGACATTGGGGAGGGTATGTGTTATGGTGAGTGCTGTGAATTGTGTAAGACTGTTGAATCACAGACCTGTACCTCTGAAACAAATAATACATTATATGTTAAAAAAAAAGAAGATAGTAGGAGGGGAGAAATGAGGGGGGTAAGTCGGAGGGGAGATGAATCATGAGAGACTATGGACTCTGAGAAACAAACTGAGGGTTCTGGAGGGGAGGGGGGTGGGGGGATGGGTTAGCCTGGTGATGGGTATTAAAGAGGGCACGTTCTACATGGAGCACTGGGTGTTATACACAAACAATGAATCATGGAACACTACATCAAAAACTAATGATGTACTGTATGGTGATTAACATAACATAATAAAATTTAAAAAATGTATGGTATTCAAATATTTTGTCATTTTGCCACAGTCTTTTTAATTTTGTCATTCATTTTTCAAATTTCATTATGTCCTTTTCAATGACTGTCCCTCTTTTATTTTTCATGATTTTATCTTTCACAGCAAAATTGCCTGATGGCCAATTACTTATGTGGTGAAAATGCTGGCAGCAAAAAGGCTTGCAGCAAAGATGCTTAAGGCAAAAACACTGGATATGCATTCGAACGTTCTCCTGTGTTCTACCAACCTCTACCTTAAACTCAACCTACAAGCACCCTGGTTCAGTACCAAGTTACACAGCCTACACAAAGAGCTAGTAACCTGAAGGGCATCCTACCAAAGCCAGGGCCGCAGGTGAACGCAGGTGCCCACCATGGCTGGCTGGCAAAGCCTCAGTGAGCTCAGAGTGATGGCAGCCGCTAGCACCGAGCCCACAGACTCCCTGGAAAGTTCTTCCGTGGCAAGTGCAGACCTCTCCAGAGGCCCGCCTGCTTTCCCAATCATGTTTTTAGTAGGTGTCCACCTAATAAGACATTAATTAGTCTTTTCTATGCCAGCCTGTGAGAGTTAAGGTATGACCTACTCCACATGACATTCTCCCCGTCTTGCACACAATTTTTTTTCACTAAGAGGAAATTCAGTCTAGTTGTAGGAAAAAATCTGCCCTAAGTAGTTTTTTCACATTTTCCCACCTATATCCTCTGGAAGTACAACTATCCGCTCTCAATAAGGCAATCATTTTGTATGTGACCCTTGATATCTATGCACGGGAAGTCTAATTTACCAGTAAATTAACTGCCTTTTATATGGAAAGCAGAACATGGATGTATTATTTTCAGAGTGGACTAAAATGTAAGAGATTCAGATAACATTTAGTTACTGCTTCTTAGACACACTGTATTACCTTTGTCTTTTTGAAATCCAAAGAAATCTAGAACACACACTCAAAAAAAGCATGGTACCGGCTATCCCTGTGCTATCGTTTCAGATCAACGAGATAAGGTAAAGCCAGTCTTGTCTTACAGGGTTGGGACTGAGTATGTATTTAAAATACGGCATTATTAGTCATAATCGTTAAATAAATAATTAAAAGAGCCACTGTAAATAAAGATGGACATATTCCTAACAAGTTATAATACATCCAATTTATATGCCCTCACTGCATTTTAAACGATGATTCTTTTAAGTGTCTGGGTGATGAGCAAGCCCCTGGTCACTCTGGTGTCAGGGCAGCTGAAGAGATGACCTGAGGGCAGTGGCAGCCTCCACACTTCTCATGCCATGGGTTACATTCCCTCTGCTCTGCTTCAGGCAAGGAACAATCGAAGGCCTCTCATACCGGCTCTGAAGGATGCTGATCTCAGGCACAGAGACACAGTTCTAACACTGCTTTGTCAGGATCTCACTTGGGGTGAGGGACCAGTAAGAAAATTGGCTGGCTGGGCGCCTGGGTGGCTCAGATGGTTAAGCGTCTGCCTTCGGCTCAGGTCATGATCCCAGGGTTCTGGGATCGAGTCCCGCATCGGGCTTCCCGCTCCTTGGGAGCCTGCTTCTCCCTCTGTTTCTCTCTGTCTCTCATGAATAAATAAATAAAATCTTTAAAAAAAAAAAAAAAGAAAATTGGCTGGCTTAGCAGCAGAAATGCTTTAGCTTTCTGGGTGGCCATGATCCTGTCCACACTGATGTGCTGCAGAACAGGGTCGCAATGTCCTTGCCTTGACCACTTTACCAGCGTGTGGTCTTACTGTGAGCTGATCTCTTTGAAAAATAGGGGATGCTTTCTTCATTTCCCTTTCAATTCTGAGATCTTTGAATGAATAAAACCAAAATAATTTATACCTAGTAATTTTCAGAAAGGCATTTTCTGAAAAATTCGTTGACTGTGGCCACTACTCCTGTCTTACCAATCCAATGGCTTTTAACTGGGAGCGATGTTAACTTCTTTTATGTTACAATTTTTTAAACATGTTTGTGCATCACGCTGGAGATTCTTAGCATGTCTGGGGTACAGTCTGAATCTCTGTTTCAAAAGAAAGAGTTCACCAGGTGTTTCTGATGTACACCCCCTCATTTTAAGAAAATCACATTTTGACCATTAAACTGGCTATAGTGAAACTAAGAAATTTCACAGTGAAGACCATTGGCTTAATGGTCTTTACTGTTAAGCCATTTGTATTTACCAAATTTCAACAGATAGAGCATTTTTCAGTCATTGTCTTTCAAGGGCTCAGTGTAAATAATATATAGGCCAGCCACGGTGACCTGGGACAGATCCTGAAGATGGACATTTTCTTTAACATTATGGCAATGCACTGACTGTTATACACAGGAAGCATTAGGCACTCTTTTCATTATGGAACAGCATTATTCACTTAAATATCTCCTATAGAGTTTGCTTCCAAATTATGAGTTGGTTCAGTGTTATAGTGTGCAGAAAAACGTTGGCTGCCGTTATAATGAAGGACTGTAAAAATCCCAGCTGTGTGCATCCTTTGTATAAAGCATAGGAAGAACCATCCTCTGACTACACAGTATCCAAACTTTATGCACCACCGTGGCTAGCTTTATGCTGTAACTGTGTGCCTTCTGGACTTGTTTTGTTTTGTTTTACCTTTTAAAAATGAGACCCTGTGCTGAACATTTCCTTTCTACCTCTCCATCAATATCTGAGAAATAATTAATGTTAGCCAGTTTATTTTTTGGATTCAGAAACCTACACTTTCGGACACAGTTTCTTCTGTTTATGGAATGAAATATATTTTTAGCTCATGGGGTAGAAAGCTTGTGTGCTTTCAAGAATGGCTGGATAGAAACAGAAAAAAATAGGATATTAAATATAAGCATCTGAAATTGCCATCTGCATACAAATCTCCAAAAGGCAAATGGAATAAAGCATGATGTATTGTTCAATGGCCACAGGAGAGCTGTTCTTCAAGGGTAAAGCAGCTCATAAAGAAACGTGTGTTGATTCTCGTGACAACCTACCTGAAGTCCACATGCTTGGCAGGTGGGCACAGATGCCATGGCCATATTTTGGCCGGCCTGGTGCACAGCACAGCCATTCCTTCCATGAATGCCTCGCCCAAGCTGCCTTCTATCCAAGGCCTGTTAATTTCACCTCTTAAATCTGTCTACTCTTCTCCGTCTCCTCATTGCCAACCCGTGTAGGCTTCTGTTTTCTCTTTCAACTGCTTCCCGACAGGTCCCTTGAAGCCAGCCTGGCCCCGCTCCAATTGGCTCTCCACGTCATCACCAGAGAGAGCTTTGAAAACACAAATCTGTTCGCATCATGCTCTGGCTTAAAGCACAATAGCGGTTTCTCTTCCTCTTCAGATGAGATGAAAACTCTTCTCCCCGCCTCCCCTACCTAGAAGGCATCCTGCAGCCTGGTTCCACCCTGCCTCCCCAGCTTCCTCGCCTGGCAGGCTCTGCCTCCCTCCCAGAGGAAAAGGCTGTCTCTCCCTGGCCTCTTCCCAGTCACTCAGACTTGCCATGTTCTCTTTTGACATGGGGCCCATGACAGAGGTTTCCATCGCTTAGAATGCTCCACCTTCAACTTCATCTCATTACCTCCTTTCAACTTATAGATCTCCCTGGAGTCTCTTCCCGAGGGAAGCCTTCTTGAACCATGCTAAGTCACTGCCCCTGTTATGGGGTTGTAGATAGAATACTTTGTACCTCACCTTCTGGTACACCAGTCACAGAGCATTTGCACGTTCATTTTATTAGTACCTGTCTTCTCAACTATAGTGTGAGGCCCATGAAGGCAGGCGTGAGGCAGCCTTAGGCTTTCACCATATTTCACCTTGCTATGTGCCTGGCCCGTTCAGTGTAATATGGTGCTCCCCAGACATTCTGGAGTTGGCTGGCTTCAGTTCAAACGCTAGGGCCATCACTTGTCTACTGTTTGACTTTTGAAAGTCATTTAACCTTCTTGTACCTAAGTTTCTCCAGCTGCAAAATGGAATAAAAATAGAGTTGTAAGGGTTAAACCAGTTAATTACATAGAGGGTTTAGAAGGTGCCCAGCATGTAGTTTAATCAAAGTGTTTGCTATTACTGCCCCAACCACCACTTTTCCTATTGCGGCTGTTATCATCAAAGCCCTCCAGGATACTGAATGAATGACTGACTTTCCAGGGAATTCTAAAAGACCACAGAATATTCCTACGGAGGTGGACACGTGTCACTGATGTGGAAATGGAGGTGACAGCCGTCCATGGAGAGCAGCTCTGAGGGCCACACACGACAGTGGTCACTGATTATGATAAAATTGTTAAATATAACTAACTCTTGGTGTGGCAAAGTGTTTGTGACATACTACGTGAAAAAAATGAACTATACTGGACATATGCACATGTATGCACACACATGGCAATGTGTGAAAAGATGATCATTAGAATGATCATCGAACTTGGGGGTAGGGGAGAAGATACTAGATTATTTTCCCATTTTCATGGTCTTTTTCTTCTATGATTGAATATTTAATACTAGACATGAGTTAGCTTTCCAAAGCCAAGAAAGCTATCAATGCTATCCTGTGATCTGTTATTTTACACCTCTAGCATGTGCTTTTGAGTAGAGTATAGCAGTTTCCAAACAGGATCACCCGAGGTGCTTTTTAAAAAATAAAAATCTCTGCTTATTCTCTATTTGGGGCAACATAAGGTAGGGGCTAGATATCTGTGTATCTAAAAGTTCCCTTAGATGATTCTCATTTGGAAATAAATTTAGCAACAAGGCAGTTCAAGAGAAAATGGTACTATAACTGGTGCATTGTTCATAACAGGTCATTTTAACTTTAAAATATTTAAAAACACACCGAAGTTTAGCTAAAACAGTATCTCAGAACTTCAGCCTGCCTTGCAGGTGAAAACTTCCTTAAAATAAATCAGATAAATGTGATTCTTTAATATATTCAGCAACTATAAATACATCCACACCCTTGTTCCATTCTGCTCTACAGTGAACAAATCTGAGGGACTTCCTTTCCTGATGTAATCATGGCCCAGGAAACATAATTAAATTAGAATAAGAACTGGAAATATCAAAGGCAGCTCATAAGGTGAACCAGAGACCCAGTATAATTAAAGCCCCCAAACTAATGCTGCTTGTTTTCACTCTAAAATGGAATCAAAACATTTTAAAAGAACAAGCTCCCTTTGACTTGCAGTTTTTTCTTTTTTAAGAAATATTAACTGGCTGAACTACTTTTAGGATGCCTGGCAACAAGAGCTATGTTTGCAATATTGCCAGCACTGACGAAGGAAAGTGGGTCCTGAGCTAGTAACCTGGGGAAAGCCTGAGGCAGGTTCACCTTTCCTCAGGAGCCATGGGTTTGTCTGATTCAGCCGAAGGTCATGGGAAGTGGCCAATGGAGAGGTTTCCTAATGCAATTTTACTTTTCTGAGATGCACGAGCAGCAGAAAATAATGAACTCAGGCAGATTCGTAACTGCCCAAGGCAGTCACCTTTCTTGCACGAGGTCGTTTGCCTTCTCCACTTAGCCTGGTTCAGCCTCACCGCCTTTTAGTGCTTCAGTCCAGGCTTTGGTGCACTTGGGAAGGACACCTGCTCCGATCCTCTGCGAGGCCCCCACACCTTCCAGTGAGGCACAGCTCAGCTCTGGGTCACACTGCTCCTACATCCCCATCCACAGAGGTCTCTGCCTTCTTGCAACAGGCTCAGGGGCAGGGGAGCGGCTCTGCCAGAGGATGCCTCATGCTTCTCCATCCATTCCTCCGTCTGTGTTCCTTCCCAGCCCTGCAGAAGCCCTGATACATCTTTGCCTCTGGCCACTGCTGTGTCCCCTGTGGGCTGATCTTAGGAGACTGTGGTCACTTAACCAACATCAACCGGAATGTAGAAGATTGGGGTACACATGGAGAAAGGCAAAAGCACTCTTGACTCTTATTCTTTCCTCCCTGATTATTGCTTACTACTGTAAAATTTCTGAGGTAATTTTTGAATCTCCAGAGAGGTCAAGATTTCTGTTTATTTTGCTCACTGCTACGTTCTCAACATCTAGAACAGTGTCTGGCATGTAATGGGCTCTCAATTTGTTGAATGAATAAATAAGTCAAGAGGCATGGAAACCTTTGTGATGAAATGCTAAAGAAACTGCTTATTTTGTTGAGTGGATGATGGGCTGAGAAAGTATATACTGCAAGTCTAAGAAAGCTTTTCATGCTTTTAAAAAGGTAAAAAAAAAAACAACTTAAAATAATTTTGCTTATTCCCAAAGGCTATCCTATTTGAATAAGTAAAAAAAAAAAACACATCCCCTCAGAATATGGAATTGATAGAAAAAATATAGCAAGAGGTAAAAAATAAAGAAGAAATCAGTGTACATACAGAAAAAGAGCAGAAAGGAGAAAGGGTAGAAAGAAAAGATGAAAACATCTGAAAGAAAAGATCAATCTGATCCACAAGTAATTTGAACTGAAGCCATCACGAGGCTTTCAAGCCATGATGCAGGGTATTATTAATCAATTCTGCTTGGGTCTGTAGAGCTGAGAGATGGCGGCAGCCATTGTTTATTACTGAGGTTGACTTTCCTTTCAGAAGGTTACTGGCCTTGATCTTTCTTCCCCTGACTGGCTGTTGGTATTTTGCTAATCAGAGCAAAATCCTTCTTGAGTAACAACGGGGTATGTCTGAAGCTGATCTTCGCGTGACCTTTCTCTCAGCCCTTCATGCAACAGTCATTTGGAAGTTCAAAAGACATCACAAATTACCATCCTGTTGGAGATGATGTGCACTTTGGTTCCCTTTATTATTATTGGGGTTAAGCTTAGTAACTGACAGCAACATTCTATAATGGGAGTGCTGAATTTGAGATTTTTTTTTTCACACAGTGACAACTGGAATAAAGAAAATGTCTGTATTTATATTTGCACGAATAATTATGGGAATTATACAATGGAAGGGACTTAAGAAGTCTCCAGAACTAACTCCTTGCCTCCAGGCACATCACTCTGAAATCTCTCGATAGATGGTTATCCAACCTATTTTTAGAGGTTGCAAAGGATAGAGATTACACAGCCTCCCTTGTTAGCTTGTTTCCAAAAAGAACTTCTAGATTATGTCTAACTGTACTCTTTCTCTCTATTATACTGCCACACAACAAGCAATTCATTAATCGCGCAAAATACAGGATGAATTTGCCCTTAGGAAACTATTAACAATATAAGCTCATAAATTTTTAAATTTCCCAATTTGACCCTGGGTGGACTAAATCTTTAATTTTTAATACTTTGTGAATATTGCCTCTCTTAATTAACATGCAAAGCTCCAAACTCTTAGAAATGCTGCATCCCCCCCTTCTCAGTCACAGGAATAACACATGCTGTCTTTAGTCTTTGGCATTCCAGAAATGAGAAGCAAGGAAGAAAACCTGTAACGGCAAGGGCAGACAGTTCACAAATAAATGTGCTTTAAATTTTCAGTGAGAAAATGTAATTCTCTGCCTGTGAAACAATCCACGCTGAAATATGCAACGTTTCCAAGTGGAAATCCCTGCAATTCTAATTCTAAACTCCATGCAACCAAAAAATTACCTTGAGATACCTGTTTGACTCAGCATGCTAAACCAGGCCGCCTTGCTTAGGGCTATTTTCTTCACAGAAGCTGAATATATCCAGTCACTGTTCACTGGCTGTAAACATTTGGCCTAAGGATTAATAGGTGAAGACCTTAAAACAAGAAAATTATACACTGTCTAATTAAACTCCCAATTGCAAATGTCACATGTTGGTATGGGAAGGGGGTAGTTACAGACTGCTAGTGTGATTATATTGTAATATTGGCACAGTACAAAACAGCATCTTCCAAAACCAACACAAAGAGAAAAACAAAGTAATTACACATTGACGTTTTATAGGAATTTTGGAGTCTTTTTTTGGGGGGGGGGAGGCCTAAAATTTCAAATATATGCTTTTATATCTAATTGCCTCATGGGACAAATATTTATTAACTCCTGTTGTAGAAATCCTTCTCGAGCACAAAACACCACCTCCTTACTTTAGATTTGAGGTCAATGAAAAGCCAGAGAATAATATTACAAATTACTTTTTCTTGATGATGGTATAACAGCCATAATTAGCAGCAAATCCTTTTGCCCTATTTGCATGTGCTGAATTTTCCTTAATTACTCTGCAGTCTAATTATGAAGCTCAATCTAGAGAGGAACTCACAAAAGCCAGTGATGCACAAAGCAGAAGACCACTCATTCCACCTCCTGGATTTACTGCTTTGAATCCTATAACAAACCAGTCGTAACAAACTCTATTTGTGTGGGCATGAACATGTAAACGGTGTCAGGGAGAAGATGCATGGTGCCGAGTGGCCAATGCTAATGGAAAGTGATACTGAGTTTACTAATTCAGATAAAGGCACCCAGATTGTGTTCTTGCCAAAGCACGGGGACTGTCAGAGAAACAAATGTGTGGCCCATGTTGCAATTAATTTGATTCTTGTTCTTTTAAGGCTCTCCTTGTAGATTTAATTAAAGCTCTCACACACTGGGCACATTCAAGAAGTATGCGAGTTTAATGGCTTCTTTTGAATGACAGCAGCAGTTGGAAGTTATGATTCAAACAGTAACAGGCAATCATAAGATAAACCTATTTTTAATAAGAAAGTGCTCTCATTCTTACTCATGGAGCAATTCATTTTTTTTTTTTTTTATTTTAAAAGGGGACAGCAAATTGCACTTTCTCCCTGGGTATTTTTCCCTTCTTCTTACTGCCTTACTATTTCTGCACTGAAGAGTTTTCGACGCTCTGTCGGAATTATACTTCTCCTGTTAGGTGGATAACTTCTTTCATCAAATTAACTATGTTACCTATTCTTATGTCATGAAACCCCAACCCCACCTGTCTTTGCTTTGATCTTTAAGTACACTTCCCCAGTCGCACTCATTTTGCTTGTTTGTAACTGGACCAACGTCCCCCCATGGAAAGCAGTACTCTTCTCCCCTGACCTGTTTCAATCACTGCAAACATACTGACATGAAATGAGAAAGCTATGTGCTCCATTATAGCAAGTGCTAGGAAACACTATGAAAATGATAATTACTAATAATGATAATACTCCAATGAATACCCTTTAACATTTTAAAAAATGTTTGAAAATTTCAACCTAATTGCCACTTCCTCCTTAAAGTTTTTATAATTGCTCCACCTGAAAGGAAGTTTTCCTTCTGAATTTGCAGGGCCTTTATTCACATATTCTATGGTGTTTTATCATTTTCGACCTATATTGAGTTTATGTACATGGATTCTGTTTCCTACTAGACTATAATGCTCTTGTGATTCTTGGGTTAGTCTAATATGTGTTGTTCCCATGACCCCTGCTTAGTGCCTTGAGTAAGCACACACTCAAGTATTCTCTGAATGAATCAATGTGTCACTCTACCACTCCTAAACCCCAAACTGAGCACAATACCTCATTAAGACTGATGAAACAAGGGCGCCTGGGTGGCTCAGTTGGTTGAGCGACTGCCTTTGGCTCAGGTCATGATCCTGGAGTCCCTGGATCGAGTCCCGCATCGGGCTCCCTGCTCGGCGGGGAGTCTGTTTCTCCCTCTGACCCTCTCCCATCTCATGTGCTCTCTTCCTCATTCTCTCTCTCAAATAAATAAAATAAATAAAATCTTTAAAAAAAAAAAGAATGATGAAACAAGTATATCATAAATCAAGAAAAAAGTATGTGTGTTTGTATGAGTACATACACACATGTACACACATATACACAGAGCTTTGTTTTATGTATCATCATGCTCTAGTACAATTAATGACAGGGCCAGGCGAGTCCATCTGGGCCCCACTCAAGACTAGCTGTTGCCATACTGAAGGTGCTTGCTATAGGATGATCACACAGTACCAGCAAAATCAGAGCCACGGAATGAGGTTCCCTTGAAATTTCCCTTCTGCTCCCATAGGCTATCCTTATCCATCATATACATCTGAGTGACAGGAAGGAAAATGTCTGAAAATGTATTTATCAATCTTTGTTTATTAAATCGTGTTTTCCCTTAAGCCAATGATGTGATGTGCATGATGCTGGAACAACAATAAATCTTTACTTCTCCAAAATGAGTAGCTGAGGGCAAGAGCAGGTGCACAGGAGAATACAATTAATAAGTTCCAAACTTCATTTGTAGCCAAAATGTGGACTTTATAAAACAGGAAACAAGTTTCCCCATTCATTTGAGGCTACAGATCTGACAGACTGGAGTGTCACAGAAATGAACAAATCAAATAATTGGACTAGAGTTCTCATAGGAGCTATCCGTGTTTTTGTTTATTGAATCGATTTCTTTGTTGTGAAGATCAGAGCTGGCGATGCTAGAATCGGACATCAGTAGTGCTAAGGAACCCGAAGCACTATCTACAGTTCTTGACTAGATCAAACAGAGAGGCCCAAAGAAGTCCTTTGGCTTGCCAGAGGTCATGGATGACTTAGTGGTCCTACTGGGGCTAAAATCCAGGCCCCTGGACACAGCTCAATGTCTGTTCTTCCAAACCGGAAGCAGCTTAACATTTTTCATCCACTAGAATTCCCTTGAATGATCTGCATGAACACTCCTGTCCTATAAAATGGGTACAATGTGGTTTTAACTTGATAAGAAGAGGTATCTTCTTTTCTTTAGCTTTCAGCCTCTTTTCTAGGATCAGCTACTAAGGACTGGCCTGGGACCAGATAGAATTACATAAACAAGATTTCCAATGATGTCATCCACTCCTATCCAAAAGTATTTAGAGGAAGCTGATGACTTTCAATTTCACACTTATGTTAAAAGTTAATTCAGGTTACAGTGGACATTTAGTCATTTCGACAGAGAATGTCCCCATGGACAGAAATCCTTATGGACTTGACTATTCATCTTTAAACACACAAATTTTGTTTTAATTGGCAAGTAAATTTGTACATTTAACACAGAACTAAGCCAGGACCTTTCTTATTGCATGTGGCTCTCGGCTGAGTGCTCTTAAGCACTGGTCAGGATGGGCCATGCAGAAATAAGAAGGCTCTGTAAAATGGGACAACTAGAAGGTTGTCTTATTAGCAAAGGGGATCAAGAGGTAACAGTCTTTCAGGTGTAAAATAAATGAGTCATGGGGATAAAAAGCACAGCACAGGGAATATAGTCAAGAATATTGTAATAACTTTGTATGATGACAGGTGGTAAGGACGCTTATCGCGGTGAGCATTTATAAGGTACATAAACACTGCATCACCATGTTGTACACCTGAAACTAATATTTTTTTCTAGAAAAATAAAAAAAATAAAATAGGACAACTAGAGATATCTTTTAAAATACCAACTTTTTAAATCTCAAGCAAAATAAACAGGATGATGCTCAAGAAAGTGTTGGAAGTTGAAATAATTGCTTATAGAGAAGAGGAAAAAAAAATCTAACAATACTTCTCTTTCCTAATGAAAAAAATCAAAATTTGAACTCACAAGTTGAAGATTTTTTTTTCTTTGAGAAACAACCTCTTGTCCTGACATTTGGTAATAAAAAAAAGGGTAAGACTTCTAGTGTTAAGAAGGAGTCTAATTGTCAGGGCTCTCAAAATGACACGTAAGCATTTCATTCTGAGGAGACTGTTTTCTTTGCAAAACTCCACTAGTTCAACCCCAATGCCAATTATCTGATAATATTGTTGAAAATAGGAATACAGCAAAAGCCTATCCAGCGGAATTACAGGGCTAGTCAGAGGATTAACACTGGCCAACAGCAATGACCCAGAAAAACCTCAGCCCCTATTCCTTACCTCCAGACTCAGACAATTTTTCCAGAAAATCAAAAGGGCCCTGGGCTAGACACAGCCTCCTGTTATTCTAAATGAGCAGAGGACATGGATGCAGATACATTTATACGAAGCCTGCCACGTTTTCTCTTGCCTGTGACTCGCTTTCACTGAGGCCCCAATGTATTCCCCCCTCACAGAGGTCCGAGCTGTTTACCAAGCAACGTTTCCTCATTTCTCATAGTCCCACATCCATGGCAGACCAGTGGCATCTGGTTCAATATTTCATTAAATCCTCCTGAAAACTAACAGTTCAATCTATTAGAAAAGTACAGTCCCTAAGCAACATAAATTACCTAGCAGGCTATGGCTGCAGCACGCCACCCAGCCCATTTGCTGTGGAGACATTTATAGCTGTAGACTGTCTGCACATTCTGGATTCAGCAAGCAGAGCCTTCGTAAGCCTCCCTCAGACAGTAAACACTGAAACTTAAAAAAAAAGTTTTTAGCAAGCAAAGGTTATTTAGGTTTAGAATGAATAGTTTTTGTTTTGCCTTAATTATACAAGAATTTAATGTAGACTCTTTTCTTGGGAATGTTGAGTATTTTGGCCCCTGTAGCCCCAGGATTTTCCACTTCTTTCTTTGCCCTGAGCAAAAATGACTGAAGAGCGTTCTCACGATGGCCCCATCGAAGACTCCGCTCCACAGAAAATTCAGAGCTAATTTATTTTTGCTGCAGGGCATCTGCAAGTTACGTGACTTAGAAGTCGGTCTGGATGAACAGTTTCATTCTGGACTAGTTTTGACAATCAGTTCAGTCCACACCATCTTCAAATGTTGTTGCCACTTGAAAAGTCTAGAAGTATGGACACTTTTGATGGCTATCAGGAGGGACGGGGGGAAGGCCTTTTACCCCAGTTACAATACAAATACCAGGGCCAGACACAATTCAAGTGCCTGGACTGGCCAGGAGATTGATTCTTCAGGGATCTTTCTGGAAATTTCTGCTTTAATGAGTTTCTCCTCCTACCCTGGGCCATGAGTCTGAACTCTTATTTGTGATAATGAATGAAAAGGTAGGTAAACCTTTGTCTATGACTTTTATGGTTCCCAAACAAACAAGCTTTAGCCCCAAGACTGCCAATACTGTAATTTTGAGGGCGGCTCTCTTTTTCGTGAGTTTAATGTTACACAGTTGTTGCATAGAGAAAACAGTTAAGAACCAGGAATGTTCAGCCACTGCATGAATTTACTGCATGCTAGTTTGAGGAAGCCGACGCTGTAACTGACTGTAATTGTGTGGCCGGCACAGCAATTAATCACAGTGGGCCTTTTCCGGGCTGAGCACTTTCTCCAGGCATCTGGGGCCTGTCACAGATTAAGACTTCTTGCTTAGTGGAGCTCACCTAGCTGCACTAGAAAAATACAGATGTTTGCAAATTAATCGTGTGGCCCCAGCATTGTCAGTGACATGCCATGAAATTAGCAGAGCTGACATCATTCAGTTAAGCAGTCCCCAGAAAAGTCACATTAAAGCAATCTATGCAGAAACTGCAAATTGGGATTCGCAGCTGTAGATTGCCCCTTCCCCCACCAAAGCATTTAACTTGTCTGAGCTTCTGTTTTTTCATCTATAAAATGAGAGGTTAGGAAGAGATGAACTCCAAGGCTCCTTGTAGCTCTTGAAATTCTATGTAACATTTGGTTTGAACAATCTTGTTCATTAAATGCATTCCAAATGTTAGTGATATAAAGTGAATACTTGCATACTAAATCATGTTTCCAAATTACTTACACTGTTGTTTCAGGAATAAGCACTTACAGAAAACAAAAAATGGACCCGACATAAAAAAAAATTTGCATTTTAGGGAATTAGTATCCATTCAGCCTATGTGAATATATAAGCTTTGCAGAAAAAAAAAAAAGACACATTCACAACCAATCCATACCATTCCTCAAGAGTAAACAAAAGTGCATGTTATGTACCATACTAGATTCCTGCCCTGGGTGAATTCTTACCAATCCTACAAATTATATGGAATCTCATGATAGCTATAGATGACACAGTTAAGATTTTTTTCTCTGTTGCTGCTAATGTTGTTTCTGTGTCTAAATTTCTGCTCTTCGGGAAAGTTGCATGGAGATACTCTTAATGAAGTGTTCAGAGAATACACTCAGCAGCGAGGGAAGTAGTTTCAAATAAATCCACTACCTTTTACCCTTCCCTCACCCCCTCAACAAACAAAAAGTTTTGGTCCCATTAATTTGATAAGCGATAATTGCCTTCTTTGCCATAATATTTTTGCAGATGTGACTTTTGGGGCAGCCACTGCTAACATGTGTCTGTCACAGACTGCAATAGGACTTTCTAAATTAATTTTTCCGGGGAAGGAAGAGAAAATAATGAACATAAAATGGTAGGGGAAAATGGGACTCTTGTCTGTGTTTCTCACTGTGATATGTCAATGACATTTATCCTTTTTAGTCTTCACTTTCCTTCCATAGACTTAGAATATTTCTTAAAGGAAACTATCTCTAAGGGGGTTGATACAATATTCATAGAGAAATTTAATTCCAAAGTCAAACAGGAATGCAATGTATTTTATTTAACTTCTTCCCTGGAGTCTAGGCAGAGCTTACATGTGTGATATTGCAGCAAATCTGGATTATGGGTAAGCAAATGTCCCTGTGTTTAAGTTACCTGTGGTGACAGGGGATCTGTACTATGGTGATGTTGGATGCCCCCCCAGAAGGCCCTACTGCGGGGAATTCCAACGCAACGGTATTCGTCATTATGTAGATTTGTGTTACTGACAGAAGGGTAAGTGATCCATAAATCAGCTTTGTTCTATGAAATTCAGCACTTTCCCCTTATATAAACAATTTGTGATTATTCATTGTTTTATCTGGATCTTTTCCCTCCTCCATTAACACAAATAATTGAGTGTTGATTCTACTTATAAAAGGAACTTTAGAAAATAGTTATTTTAAGAAAAATGAATATGGAGCTAACTTATTTTTCTCCCTAATGAAGAAGAAACAGTCTACAAATTATCAAATTTAGCAAATTTGCAAGAGAGAGAGGGGAAAAATAATTAAAACTAAGAGTACCGCATACACTAAATGTAGTCGACACATTTATTTTTGCTAAGTTTAATTTAAAATAGTTATGATGACACTTCAAAGTACATTTTGTAAAAATTACAAAAGATGTCATAAAGACCTTACCATAGTTTGCTATTACTTAGTCTTGACCATAAAGCAGTCCAGGGCTGCCAGGTTTAATGTGAAAACCAAACAGTTTGGCATAAAACTGAGATTTAGACGTGATCAAAGATGAAAATATGTCCTCATCAAATTCATTTAAAAATACTTAATAGCTCTCAGGAAATACCTTTCAGACTAAGATAAATACTGTAATAGAATATTGAAACAGATGAAAAAAAAAGGCATACAGATGCCAGTAAATATTTTTAACTGAGTGCTAGAAACATACCCAGTGCTGTCCAGAGCTGGGAACCCGAGACAGTTTCCTGCCCAGCAGAAGAGAATATCGATCGGAGTACTTACAACTGGGAATAAGCAAGGAAGGGCACAGAGCCGGAAGGAAAATCAGTTTAGAGCCCCAATGCCAGCCAAAACGGCAAGGCATAAATCACTTCCAAGACTTAACATCCCATTTCCCTACATCACTGGAAGGTATATTTATCTCAGAATCAGATGCCACACTATGTCCGCAAAGACAAAAAGAAAAAAAGAAGAGCTGCTATATCACATTCATCTTATGCAACCTCCCACACAGGAGAACCACACACACGCAGCCTCGCCTGTTTGCGAAGGAAGTGTCTGCAAACCCGTGCTGAGCGCCTCTATCTGGCTTGCTACAGTTCAAACCTCAGACCGCCTGGCATCTTTTTGGCCAGGACACAAAACTTCTTGCCACAGGTGCCTCTAGCAACTCAAGCAAGGGAGTCCTCCTCCTCATAAAACACAGAGGTGGAGTATGTTCTGTCCACATCCTGGCAGCCTTCCCTTCTTCTCTCAGAATCTAACAAGTCAGCACGTAAGAAGTGACAAGGACACAGTTGGGTTGGAAACAGGGGATTAACTGTGGACCTCTGAGTCCTAAAGGTGAGCCCTGCTGATCAGGGTCATGCTGAGAAGTGGCGAGCCTGGCTCTCCTGGATAATGCAGTGTACACACACCCAAAACAGGCCTTGTTTGTTGGGAGTCACAGGCTTCATGACATAAGGGCTAGAAGTGAGGGGAGCCATCAGGATTTCCATACCAAGCAGTCACTGCATTTGAGTGAGAGAGGCTGCCCAAATAAATCACCTTGGATTTTCACGATGTGTGTACCACGGGGTTTTGGAAATCAGTTACACATGAAGATGGCCCCTCATTTGCTGTGTATTTCAGGCCTGCTGAGATGCTTGCTGCATCAAAGGTTTCTAAAGGAGCCCGAGGTGTGGGAGTCCCCTCTCTGCTTCCCAACCTTCCCTGAGCAGAGCCGATGTCAGGGAGCAGCTTTGAGGCTGCCCGCCTGGCTCTGCAGGCCTCCTCTTCTACACGGGGTATGATTTTCTTCTTTTGCAAAATGTGTGAGGGTGAGAAATACTGGTGCAAGAGAGGTCGCGAGATTTTCTAGAGCTAGAGCTCAGTGGGTAAGTACTGGGTCCGTCTTTTTCTATTTCTACTGCATCTCGACTAAAGAGCCATAACGGTTCAGAGTGGCAGCTCTGAAGACAGGTGGCCTGGTTTCCCTCTTGGTACTGTTGCTGCCTGACCCTGCTACCTTAAACAGCTTGCTTTTCTCTGTGTCAGCCTCCTGGACTGTAAAAATAGGCTTGCAGTCCGTATGTCACAGAGCCGTTATAGGCTTAACTGTGCTAATGCTCATAAATAACTCATAGTGGTGCCCAGTATGCAGCAAATGTTTAACATTTGTTGGTTAATAGTCATTGTTATCATCGCTGTTATCATTATTATTACATAAGTAACAAGTAATACAAACGGAATGATTATTTAGAGGAGTCAACTCATGTTCACTCATGGATGTGTTCATAGCAATTTACATATTTGAAAGTAAATTGTTTTTATCCTTTTGGGGTCACTACCATCTCTTTTGGCTAATAAACTTGTTTTCCACAGAAGATGGACTCTGTACGAAGTTTCTTCCAGATGCCACACATCATATACACAAACATATAGTGCCTCAAATAAGATAGTTGAGCAAAATCCCATGAATAGGGCTCTGTCTTCTTCATGGTGACTCCAGTTACTAAAAGGAATTCAGGGAAAAGAGTTTTGCCAGAAGAAGCGAGTGGGAAGCAAGAATAGGCCTTGCCCCTTCCTTCAGTAAGGACAGGAAGCAAAAGTGTGTAGTCAGCCAAGCCCCTTTTAAAAGCTGGGGGGACTGGCCATTTGGTAGGAAGAGCACTAGGGGGCTCACATATGGCAGGACCTGCTGTTTGCTCATTTAGTCAATGATCTGCAAAGAGTTACATAGTCTGGGTTAGAAATGGCAGATAATTAAACCATAGTTCCTGCCCTCAGAGAATCTCCAGTCAACTCAGAGCCATTTAGAAAGGCTGCTTAGAAATAGTCAAACCGGACAGTAATTCAGGATCCACTAATGGAAGCTTCATTCAACCAAGAGGAACCCTAGCCATAAGTTTTAGGCTGCATATACTGAATTTATTTTATTTATTATATATTTTTAAATAAGACCCATAAAGACTGAAATTAAACAAATTCTGAGGCCTGCATGTGGGGAGCAATGTGGATCTGATTTGAAGTACTGTTAGCTTCTAGAATGCTGGGCACATTCACATTGTTTGTAGATGCTCATTACTAGTAACGAAAATAAAACAACTGACAGTCGTGTAAGCCACTGGCCTGGCACCACCTGTATTTCACTCTGTCGTGTCTAAAGACAGTGCAAGGGGACGTATTGTTTTCTTCCCTTATGACAGAAATACTCAGTGCGTCACCAGTGATCGGGACCCATGTGTCCCGGCTGGTTCCAGGTTGATGGCCATCCCGCCTTGTTACAGGGGTATTCTGGGAACAATTCAGGAACTGCTTCTCAGAGGCACAGTGTGGTTTTCTCACTGCCACTACTGTTAGTAAAAATGCCGGGTTACCTCTGGCTGCATGCTTTGAATGTGGCCTAATGTATTTCTGTGGCCTTCCTGCTGTCAGGGAAACATGCATCAACAGCATCTGTGTTCTCTTGCTGTGAGCTGAGCAAAGAATCCATCCTGGACAGCCCAGGTCTGCAGCCCACAAGGCTGACATTCCATTACAAGCCCCGTCTGCAATAATGGTGGTTGGGCTGGTGCTCTGAGGCTGAGCATTAATTAGAATAGAGAGGGAAGTGCCGAGTTCAAGAGCTGCCTCAACATCATTCTGTCCACCAATAGTAAAATACTGTTTACTGTGGGAGAACCGATATAACACAACATTTTCTAACTTAACTATTTTAAAGTGTACTGTTCAGAGGCATTATGTGCACTCATATCATTAGGGAACCATCAGCCCATCCATCTCCAGAACTTTTTCATCTTCCCAAACTGACACTCTGCACCCATGAAACAATGACTCCTCATTCTTCCTCCCCTCAGCTCCTGGCAATCACCTATACTTTCTGTCTCTATGCATCTGACCACTCTAGATACCTCATAGAAGTGGAAGGACAGTATTTGTCCTTCTGTGACTGGCTTATTTCACTTAGCAAAATGCCTTCAAGGGTCATCCATGTTGTAGCCTGTGTCAGAATCTCTTTACTTTTTAAGGCTGAATGATATTCTACTGTATACACACACACACACACACACATACATATATACATTTTGTTTATCCATTTATCCATTGGTAGACATTTGGGTTGTTTCCACCTATTTGGTTATTGTGAATAATGGTACTATGAATACAGGTGTACAAATATCTGTTTGAGTCTGCTTTCAATGCTTCTGGGTATAGACCTAGAAAGATGTTTTTATAAATGAAAACAGTAGGGCTGCATTTCTTGGTCCCAGTTTAGTACATTTTCCATTTCATGCACACCTCAAAAAGGGACTGCATGATGCTAGAGAAATAAGTTTAGGTTGTGTGTGCCAAATCACAAAATTAACTCAGGAAGAGACTTCCTTCCCAGTGGGATCAGGTCATCATAATAAACAACATTTTAGAATTCAAAAATCTAGTTTGTTTTTCTATTTTCTACTTAGTTTCTCTCTTAATTTGTGGATCTTCATTATGGCTATTTCATTTACCTTAGCTTAACTTGATCTGTTACTTGCTCAGAATTCCAGTTTAATTGTAGTTCTTCACATAGTATCACTAAAATCAGCAGTGTAACTTCTGAAAGAGAAATGATTGCGGAGTGCCCACAATTTAAACTAAAAATGCTAAAGCTAATGCTTTGGTCAGGATAGTAATTAAAAGATATTTTGAGAATTCAAAATTTTATGTCATAGAACACATGGTATTAAAATAATTGTTGGCAACATCCTTTAGCTCTCTGTGTTAGCAGAAGGACCTGAACATCAATAAAGAGTGTCACACTGCACATAATCAGATCTATAATTTGACCTTTGAAACTGAACTTGTTAATGATGTTCATTAATCAACCACATTCTTCCTACAGTTGGTTTCTCCCTTCACATAATGATTTATCATTTCAGTTAGCAACTTATAACTTGAGCTAAATTTTGTTGTCCCTGTTGTTCTTTATATCAGTGTCGATCAAAAAATAAAAAGGCACATAGAATAAGAACCATTTATTTATGTTGTATTCCTTTGTTAAAACACTGTCAGGGCCTCTGTGCTTGGCAGGCTTCCCCTGGGAGTAATCACTAACAACCTGTGGCTTGTTACAGTATCAGCTGTGGGCAGCAGAGGGACACTTCAGGCTGACTGTGGAGTGACAGAGCCTGGACCTCGTCATTGAGATACTGACAAGTATGTCCCTACTTGAGGGGACACTCAATAAGCTAGATTTGCTGAACGTCCAGGTTTAGGAAAAATCAGTGTTAGAATTTAGGGAGAAGTTTGGGGACAAGAGTTAGAAGCTGTCTGGAGATCCAAATGGATGGGTTATTTAAGTCCAGGCACCAGCACAGCAATTAGGACATAGAAAATTAAATTGTTCTTGAAGTGAAGCCAGTGGAGCTCAGGCACCTGAGCAATTTCCTGCCGAGCCGTGAAAGTGGGTTGGCCCGGCCCTGGGGAGCGAGCTGTGGCATGGCTGTCATGTGGCTCGTAGGTTTCTGTGGGCTCCTCCGAAGGTGCTAGATGCTGGCTGGGGAGGGGGTGGCAGGGCTGTGGGGCAGGTCTGTTAGATGCGCCACAAGGGCTCTGGTATCCACTGCAGACAAAAGCAGCAGAACATTTTCATAACTGTAGCCTGATGTCAAGACCAAGTGGGGTCACCATGCTGTGGATTGGACACGCGGGCAGCTCAAAAGCTACAGGGCATTGGAAATTGTTTAAATTTGGATTCTCTTTCTTTTTTTTCTTTTTCTTTTCTTTTATTATGTTATGTTAATCACCATAGATTACATCATTAGTTTTTGATGTAGTGATCCATGATTCATTGTTTGCATATAACACCCAGTGCTCCATGCAATACATGCCCTCCTTAATACCCATCACCAGGCTAACCAATCCCCCCACCCCCTCCCCTCTAGAACCCTCAGTTTGTTTCTCGGAGTCCATAGTCTCTCATGGTTCTGGATTCTCTTTCTTAAACACAGGTTATAAAGGTGTGTGTGTTGGGGCAAGGGGAAAGGATATATAGGGGAGATAAGACTATCTTCTTCTTCTCTGATTACAGCAGACTGATAAGCATTACACCCTCTCAAACTCAGCATAAGGAAATCAATAGCCATATGGTATTATAGAGCCAAAGAGCCTGTTTTCACATGATCTCCAGGTGTCCTGGCTTTGTTACCTGGGCTGGACTAAGCAGCCAGAGAACCCAAGCACTCTAGGCACATTCCATCAGGAAGTTACTTTAGGAAGGAAGGCCTTGCTGGTGTGGGCCGGCTTCCTTCCCAAGAACCCATACACAAAGATGAGCATTGTTGGGAGCAGCCTTGTACTCTCTCTTACACTGGGGGAATTGTTTTCAAAGAGCAGAAAGATGATTTATGTGAAATCTTACCAGTGAAAACACTCTAAAAGATATTACTACCTGAGGCTCATCTAGAGTCCAGAGATCTCAAACCTGGATTAGAGAGACAGGAGTCAACAGTATTTCTAAGTGCAGAAAGCAGGGACAGGCTCTAGTTATAAACTGGAGGCACACTTAATCCACACCACCTGGCAACATCACCAACAAGCTCAGTGAAGCTTAAGTTATTGTGTGTTTCCAAATAGGGACCACCTACTCACAAAATACTTCGTGGGCCAGTTTCACTATTTGAGGGCGTCATAGGTACTAATGAGAATGTGGGCAGAGAGGAAGCATGGGCAAGGAGTCTATTGTCCTTTTCTGGGATAAGACAATACCTGTAGCCAGAAATAGGTGATAAAGAATTTTAAAATGTGGTCCTTTAAATGTCTTTTGTTTGGTTTATCTTAAAACAGAATTAGGAATCACGAATTGGTGACTAGATACCCATTTTATTTAGCCAAAATTTAAATTTAAAAATTGATCAGTTGCCAATAATAAAAAAAAATGAGAAGATTTAATGAAAGAAATTAAGATTTCTTGCTTCCCTGGGGGGTGGAAAGGGCAGAAAGATCTGCGTCACTGTAGTATACCTGGGCAAAGCTGAACAGCAGGTGCCTTCTCGAGACACATTCTTCACAAAGGGCCTCCCCTTTAATCACCTGGGTCATCTTTACAGGTCCCACAGACAACGGTGAATTGACCTTTAAACTGTACCTACTGTGACCTTTAGGACCAGAACTCTGAGTCAACCCTAGCTTGACAAATTATAAAAGAAACATCTTAAGTACTATATCTACAAAACTACACAAACCAACAGATGCAATTTCAATGAAGCAATCCTCAGCAAAGACAGCCTCGTGAAATTTCCAAGTGTCCCCTCAGGGCGCGAGACTACTCTCAGATGACAGCCACTGAGTTAAGAACTTCAGTGAATGCTATGTCAGCACTTCATTTTTAAAATCTTAATATATTTCTGAGATTGCCCTCGCTTCCCTTTTAGTAAAGGTTAAGGCCATACCTACGAATTAAGCACTGATAACTGACCTATTCTCTTTGAGGAGTGGCCAGTTTCTTCAGTGACTGAGTGCTGACTCCAAACCTACCACCCAGGCTCTTAGGCAAGCCAGGAAAAAAATAAAGGCCATTTTGATAGTTCCCAGTAACTATATACTTACACTAAGCTGTTCAGTAAATGGCTTTTTCCTGATTTTGTTTCTGTTAATGTTTTCTTTCTGACATAAGGACAGGGAACCAATGTTTATCATACGCTCCTATCAAACACACACTCAAAGACACTATTCCATACAAGGATGCAGTGGGAGAGCTATTAGCAGCCAAAAGGCTGGAAAAGAGAAAACGTGAATGAATTTCAAAGAGCACTGGCAGAACTGCCAAAGACAGAAGTCTGAACATTTCCATTGTAAACTCACTGAAAGGAAGACCTAACAAACTGGGTATTTTAATTTATTTAGGACCCATGCTCATAGTATCAAAGAAATTCATCCTGTAGCTGTTTATTCATTTTTGAATATGATAAATTTTTTCTAAATTGATGTTGGTTGTGAAAACTATCTAAAGGAGTACTCGCTTTATAAAAAAACATTTCAGAGGTGGTTTAAAAATAAATAATACTTTAAGTAAATGATAGTTTAGGAACTCATTTTCTTTTAATTAAGCTGTATCTGAATTTAAATATCCCTACTCACTTAAACTATTTCAATATATCAAACTGACAGTGTAAATAATTGTTATTCAAACTATTCAAAATAGGGACCCTGTCCACCAGAATGCCTACACTACAGAAAACTTAAAAGGTATCTTATGCTGTTACAAAATTTACGTCTCCCAAATTAATAAGAAGCCAAAGCAATTCAAAGTCCAGTGTCACACTGAAGGGCTTGCATTAAATAAGAGTTTTTGTCTATAATTGTGAAATACACTTCACACCTACAACCACAAAGCACCTTGCAGGGCATGAGAGCAGAGTGTCAGAGACAGTTAGGAAAAAAACACACAACAGCCCTTAATATATTATAATCCAATAGAAAAGACAAATGGGACCCAGGTAACTCAAGAGCCTGCATGCAAGGAGAGTGTACGTGAGCTCTGTAATGAGGGGGTGAGTAAGGAAAGCACCAAATCCCAGCATCCAAATTGGATGGAATTCTGGCATTCGGGCAGGTGCTGCTTCAAGCCGCCTGGGGACCAGACTAAACTTTCAGAAGTCGAGTTCACACCTGCGCATGTGCCTGCGCGAGCCAACGGGCCATTCTTAGATACAACCAGGGCTACCTTTTCTGCCAATTTTCTGCTTTGTGTTGTGTTCGCAAACAAATAGAAATATGTTGAATTTAATAAGCAAGTCACGTTTTGCTTGTTGCAGTACAACCCATAAAAATAGCTTTACTTTTATTTCTCCCACAGCAGTGCTGATGGGGAAACAGCATATATGAGAATAACAGCAACAAAAACTGCCTCCAATGGGTCTGGGGAAGCCCTGGGCGCCTTAAAAGACATATTGTGAGGGCACTGGGCAAAACCACGCTTTTTCCTATTGAATACCTCCATACACTGTTTGCATCTGTAATGTGAGGTCTGCCGAAGAGAGAGAGAGAGAGAAAGAGAGAGAGAGAAAGTATTCCTCTCCTCATTAACTCAGTAGTCCCTCTCTATTCTCTTTAAAATTTAACTTTATGTATTTTTCTACAAATGAACCTAAGTCAAAGATTCCAGATAGAACTCCTTTCCTTGTTAAAAAGAAATTTAGATTTATGTTAGAGAACAGGGATCAGGAATCTTGACCAAAGAATATATATGTATATTTCTCCTATACTCTATGTAATTTTCATTATTGTCTCACTCATCGATACAAAACAAAACCAGAAAGAATTGAAGGGGTCACTGATCCTATTAAGTTTGAATTCCTAACCAAGATGACAGGTTTAAAGTCATCCTCAGTTTTCAAGTCCTGGGAACTTCCCACTCTACAAACCAGAAAGCAAAGTCATGTCAACATGAATGGTGACATATGCCCCCTACAGAACACAGACAGCCTGGATGGGACTGAACGGGGAGCATCCACGCACACCATCCGGGGACATGAGCTGTGGAGAATGGTCAGTTTCAGTGGTAAATGTGCAACCCCTTCTTAACCCCCTTCTAGGTACCATCAGACTTGAGCTTCAGAGGTAAGAGAGACCAGATATAGGACAAAAATGGGCTGTGTGGGAAAGTTACAGCCATCAAAATTACCAACCAGCAGAACAACTGTCCCCTGAGATGGCTGGTAGGCACCCTGCTCAATGTGTGCAGGTTTGGGGCTCGTGTGCAGTGCCCAAGACAAGAATGGCTCTGGAGGTTGACCCTGACCTCTGGGAATTGAGACAGTTGGCTGAGCAGGATCTAGGGCAGGTGCAAGGAGTCCAAACACATGCACGACACTATTCAGCACACTGAGGAGAGTGATGCTGGCCTTTGGGTCTGACCCCAGAGGCAGACCACGCGGCCCCTTACTGGGTCTGGGTCTCACAGGTTTGGATATACAAGGTATTTGCGTTGAATGCCAAGACCATGACCACTGAGAAGAATTGGGGGCTTAGAGAGAAATCCCCGAGAATGGTAGTATTGATGCCCCAAGACTTTGGCTTAGTTCTCTGTAAGCCATATTCCAGCCCTCTTGACTGAGCAGGGGCCTGAGCAGAAAACTCACTGCTGGGTGTCTGGCCCAAGAGTGGTTTTCCCTTGTGCTGTCAGCTGCAGCACCTGCACCAAAGCCTGGCTTCCAGCTACAGGGACAGTGAGCTATCTTACTCCCAGTAGTTGTGTTCCTTGCTACCTTGATGACTAAAGCCCCATGTTCTCCAGGGGCAAAGGAGAGACGGACTCCCTTCAAAGGAGAAACAGCCCTTGTCTTTGCTTGTCTCTTGAGTATGAAAACAAGAACTCTGAAGCATGCATGCATGGGCATTGAACCTACAGTCAGCTACAGCTCATAATCTAAAGTAGCAGGTTATGTATATTATTAATATAGTTAATATTTATTGGGGCTAGCACTTGGATGGTAAGAACTCGTTTTCTTCTTCTAACATTCTTATGAGGTAAGTACTAGTATTATGCCCTTGGTATATATACCTGCGGAGACCGAGGGACATAAAGCCAAGCATCTTGCCCATGGTCACACAGCTTGTAAGCCACAGAACCAAGGAGTGCACCCAGGCAACTGTCTTTAGGGACTGCTGGTACCTGCACGCCACTCCCAGACTCTAGAGTTTGTCTCTGAGGAGGAAAGGCTGGGGTAAAACACTCCCTTGCTTCACGGCTCACTGTCAAACATAACAAAATTCTCTCAGTCACTACACCAGACAAGGATACAACACCCTCACTTTGTGAGTTATCCAAAGTAAACGTAACGGCTAAAAAAATGACATGAAATACACGTCCTTGAAAGGATTTATGAAACACTTCCGTAAAGGCGGAAGTGGAAGAAGCTTTTATTTAGCTATCTTCCTGTGATGGCTCAAAAAGAAGACTAAAACACGATGGCAGAGTTTCAAGTATTTGCAGACTTACAGCAATGGTAAACTGCCGCAAGCTGATGACTATGCCGTTTCCAGCTAATAGATCCAGGCAGCACGTGAGTTTTAACAGAGCAAGAGGCATCTCTGAGTTTAGTGCTGTGGCCGTAAGTGGTGGAGCAGAGTGGTTAACAATCAAATACACCTGACTTATGCTAGGTTTTGCCCTGTACTACCTATGTTACCTTGAACAACTTTCCAAACTTCTGGGCCCTATGCTATTATTTATCAAGCACCAGCTGTGTGTACAAGTTATCTTACTTAATCTTCGTGGCACAGTACTCTGTAGTACTCATCCACATTTACTCTGCTACCAACTAGGAGCTGGGATTCAAACTAGGTCTGTAAGATTCTAAATCTCAAGTGGCTGCCCCTTACCATTCTCTGACATTTTCCTCCTATAAAATAAAAACAAAATAAAAACTTGGTGCCTGTGTTCCCCATCTTCCTGTTTAAAATAAAATCTTCTGTATAAACAGCTCCCAAAGAAACCTCAATAGAACATAAGAGACCATAGTCAAACCATTAGGTTGAGTCCAGAAATAGCGGCTAATATAGGAGCTATTAGGATAATCACGTAAAGTCTGGGTTAGAGGAGGCCTCAGTTTGTTTAACTTCCCTCTGTACCACAAGCCATCCAGTTACCATCTAGAAAACTGAAGGACATTAGTTGATTGATAGATTAGGATGACATATCCATACTTATTTGCGTACCCAGCTCTCCGGTTTCACGCATGCCAAAGCGTGTGCTAGAGCAGAAAAATCTCAGCATCTGCGTATTTATATGGCTGCCTATCAAGTACACATATTCTAAACAATAATCACAAAGAAATATCTACATATGACTCTCTCAACGTGGTTTCAGAAAATGTGATTTTAAAACAAGACTGAATAGAGCATCCAGACTTAAGACATTTTCCACATACAGCTCACATGGAGCTATAGTGGAAAAAAATTCCTATCGCATATGTAAACAAGTATAGCAGAAGAACTATAGAGAATGCCAACTTGCCTCCAGCCACATGTTGCAGGCATCTCTTTGAAAATTGGGCTTTTATCAAATTTTCTCTCTTATCTTTTTTGTTTCATGATGTCTTCAGAAATACTTCCTATTTTTATTGAGATTTTTCTCTCGGTATCAGTATTGTTTAAATATAATAGAATAGGTTCTATTGACTGTTTCTTTTGCTGTGCAAAAGCTTTTTATCTTGATGAAGTCCCAATAGTTATTTTTGCCCTTGCTTCCCTTGCCTTTGGCGATGTTTCTAGGAAGAAGTTGCTGCAGCTGAGGTCGAAGAGGTTGCTGCCTGTGATGCGGAGAAAGGGGAACCCTCCTACACTGTTGGTGGGAATGCAAGCTGGTGCAGCCACTCTGGAAAACAATATGGAGGTTCCTCAGAAAGTTGACAATAGAGCTACCATACGAAACAGCAATTGCACTACTGAGTATTTACCCCGAAGATACAAATGTAGGGATCCGAAGGGGTATGTGCACCCCGATGTTTACAGCAGCAATGTCCACAACAGTCAAACTGTGGAAAGAGCCAAGATGTCCATCGACAGATGAGTGGATAAAGAAGAAGTGGTATATATATACAATGGAATATTATGCAGCCATCAGAAGGAATGAGATCTTGCCATCTGCAACGACGTGGATGGAACTGGAGGGTGTTAGACTGAATGAAATAAGTCAATCAGAGAAAGACATGTATCATATGACCTCACTGATATGAGGAATTCTTAATCTCAGGAAACAAACTGAGGGCTGCTGGAGTGGTGGGGGGTGTGAGGGATGCGGTGGCTGCGTGATAGACATTGGGGAGGGTATGTGCTATGGTGAGTGTTGTGAATTGTGTAAGACTGTTGAATCACAGATCTGTACCCCTGAAACAAATAATACATTATATGTTTTTTTTTTTTTAAAAAAAGAAGAAGATAGCAGGAGGGGAGGTACAGTGAGTGCTTCAGGATTAAAATAGTCACATTTACCTATAACAGGTGTTCATGTAGTTGAATAGCTAACATTTGCTATTTTGACCAAGAATGCATATCTCTTTAATTATTTTCATATAGCTACAACTTCTCTAATTTCTATTTTCCACAATAGCTGAAACAGGATTATTGTAATTAATACAAATGTCCTCAAATTTCTAAAAGATGTATAACAATTTTAGAAACAATAGTAAATATAATTAATCAGGGTAAAATTGATGGTGCTTGTATGCTAAATTCTGTCAAACATGTTATTGAGATAAATTATTCCCTATGAAAAATGTTGAAAATACAGGTATTTTCATTTTCACAAATATATTTAATTATACATGGATGAAAAATGATAAACACTAAGTATCTCCTGCTCAATTTATTATATATTAATTTTGAGAATACAATTGACCCTTGAACAGCACAGGTTTGAATTGTGTGGGTCCACTTATACACTTTTTTTTTTCAATACAGTAGAGTAGTGTAAATGTATTATGATTTTCTTAGTAACATTCTTTTCTCTAGCTTACTTTATTGTAAGAATATAGTATATAAAACATACAACATAGAAAATATGTTAATTGACTATGTTATCAACTGTCAGTAGGCTATTGGCAGTTGAGTTTTGGGAGAGCCCTTATACTTGGATGTTTGCATGACGGGGGGGGTCAGTGCCCCTCACCCCCACGTTGTTCAAGAGTCAATTGTATATTGTCATATGACTCTGTGAAACTTTAATTTCATATCCATCTTATAGCCTTTCTTAACATTTGCTGCATCAAAACACTGCACCCTCAAAAGAACACATATTTTGGGGAAAGAGAAAATAAGAAGTAGCTTTCCTTATCAGATAAAATAAAAATAAATGTAAAGGTTTTATAACAGTTTTTAAGGAAAAGGTAGTTTTATATTATATTAGTCCAAGCAAGGCTCAAATGGATTAATATTCATCAATAAATTAACAACTAGTCACTCATTTGTGATAGGTTTATAAAACATTATAGCCAGGGCGCCTGGGTGCCTCAGTCGGTTAAGCGTCTGCCTTCCGGCTCAGGTCATGATCCCAGGGTCCTGGGATTGAGCTCCGCGTCGGGCTCCCTGTTCGGTGGGGAGCCTGCTTCTCCCTCTCTCTCTGCCTGCCACTCTGCCTACTTGTGTTCTCTCTCTCTGTCAAATAAATAAATAAATAAATCTTAAAAAAAAAAATTACAGAAAATAAAACTGATGGTTGTCTCTGCTTTTAGTCATTATTGCCTCAATGTAAATGAATTCCACGAGTTAGCATGAGTTGAACAGATTTTACTTATCCTACTGAAGGCCTACCTTCAGCGACTACTTTTTACAGAAGGCCAGTCCTTCAGAAAGCAACATGATCTTAGCTAAGCTAATAATTGGGAAAGCCTCCCAGTTAAATGTGCTGTCCCCCCTGAATCCTAGGAGCTCAGGCCCATCTGGCCTGGCATGCTGACAGACTTACCATTGTATTTCCAGAAATACTGATGAGTGTGTTCCACCACACTCTCTCCTGGGCCCTGTCTGTCTTTATGACCAATGGCACATAGTGGCCTTGGCTGACATCGAGCGCCATGGGCAGAAGCATCGGGAGCTAACTAGCCCATGCAGGAATGGAACCCGAATCCGATTAGCATCAGGCTTTAACCAGCAAAAGCGACTAATGACATACTGAACCCCACACCTGGCGCAGTTCTTTCCTTCCCTCTCTCCCCCTTCCCTGTTTTCATTTTCCTCCCCGCTATCCCCTTTCCCTCCTGTCTGACAGTGGGAAACCAGGCTAAAAGATAAGCAGTTCACCGAGTCACACCTCTAGACTTGAGCCAACTGAACCAAGACAGCCTTTGGAAGAACTACAGGCTTTGCTCAAATAATGAAATACAGCAATGAGTTACCCACTGTACTTCTAGAATAGCACATGTACAATGTCAACAGAGGCTGCGGCATAGAGAAAACCCGGTATTTTGGAAGTGGGGGGTACTTTAGAGATCATCCAGTATAATTTTCTCAACTTACAAATGAGGACACTAAGGCCCAAAGAAGTTCAGAATCACAAACATAGTTAAAATACAGGTCTAGGAATTCCAAATCCAAAGTCGGTGTTCTTCTGGGGGTGGTGGGAGGTGAGCAAAGTGGGGGCAGGGGGTCAAAAGGTGGTGAGGGGTGTAACTAAATTCATTATGGTGATCAGTTTACAATATATACAAATATTGAATCATGATGTCGTATGCCTGAAACTAATGTAATGTTATATGGCAGTCCTCAATAAAAAATCAATTCAGTGTTCTTCTAACCAAACAATGTGGCTTATTACATATCCATGATACTCCTGCAACTTATGATTAATATCATGCTTTAATGATTTAAGAATACAGCTTTTAAAATTTAGACTAAAATTTTGGAGAAAACCCCAAATAATTAGAATTTTTAAGAATGCCTACTGAATATGAAAGTTTGTACCACAGGACTGTTTAGGTCTAAATTTTACAAGTTTTGTATTTATAGGCATGACATATTGGCAAATTTATCTTCCGGAGAGCATATTCTGTATTTCAGAAAAAGCAAATACAAAAGTGGTACGTGCTGTGAAAACAACCTTTTTCAGATTAGTACCTGGTAAATAATCATGCAAATTTGATATGAGCTATTGGTATTTAGTCCAATATTGTATCAAGACCATATGTTACCGGAGGCAAGCTCTTCAAATGCATAATTTATAACATAACCCCCGTGACTACCTGAGAGACCTAGGTAGAATAATGAATTAATCCAGCAGAAATAGACCCTTGGAGGATGAAATGACATTTAGCTAAGGTCACAAGGGCAACTGGATTAGTAGTCTCAGGCTATTCCTCATAGAGAGTTTGCCAGATGACACAAAAATCCAATATATTCCCTTAACTAAAAATAAATCTCCTCAAAATGTTTAGTTTGGAGGGGTGTGGGGGGATGGGTTAGCCTGGTGATGGGTATTAAGGAGGGCACGTATTGAATGGAGCACTGGGTGTTATACGCAAACCGTGAATCATGGAACACTACATCAAAAACTAATGATGTAATAATGTATGGTGATTAACATAACATAATAAAATAAAATTTAAAAAAATGTTTAGTTTGAATATGCAGGCATGGAAAGGCCTAGTGTTGCTTCAAATTTATACTGAGCAATATTAAAAAAGAACAGGACCAACCACTGGTAGCAAAGGTAAGCTATCTGCATAAACACTGGGGTGGGGAGCAATGCAGAGCATCCAGGAGAAAAATGCCTAAGAGGTGATGGAGAAGTAAGAGAAGAAGAAATAAAAAAAAGAGAAACATGGAGGAGGCAAGAACTAAAGAGATAAATAGCTAAAGAAGAAGAAAAGAAGGATAAAGAAAAGAAAGTTACAGAGAAGTGAAATGAAAAGAAAAAATAATAGAAAATGAAGAGACTTCCATTTATATGACTAATAGGTCATGGGATCTAATGTACACCATGGTCACCATAGTTAACACTGGGTTGCACGTTTGAAAGTTGCTAAGAGAGTAGATCTTTTTTTTTTTTTAAAGATTTTATTTACTTATTTGATAGACAGATTGAGTACAAGTCGGGGTGGGGAGGGGCAAAGGGAGAGGGAGAAGCAGAGTCCCCAGAGAGCAGGGAGCCTGACATGAGACTTGATCCCGGGGCTCTGGGATCATGATCTGAGACGAAGGCAGATGCTTGACTGACTGAGCCACCCAGGCACCCCACTAAGAGAGTAGATCTTAAAAGCTCTCATCAGAAGAAAAAAATGGAAAGAAAAATAAGGAGAGAAATTAAATGATGGGTGGAAAAAGAAAGGAATTGAGGATGTAGAACAGGTGGGAAGGAAGCACTCAAACGATGGGAGTCCATTAGTACCATGTGCGGCTGGGACAGAGCAATGGTTTGTCCTGGGGCCTGAGTAGAACAATAAACATAAGATGAAGGACAAAGCAAGAAGAGATGCATATTGGATATGAACTCACCCCCTAAATACTGTGTTACCCGAGGTTTTCTCTTCATCCTTGACTTCCTTCTCCCTCTACAGTGACTCTGAGTGACCTCATCCAAACCCAGGGCTTCAGCTCAGCACAGGCCGATGACTTGGTCTGTGGAAAGTGTTATTCTGAGTCCGCACCAGCACATCCAACTGCCCAGTGGAAGTTTCCACTGAACTTCACAGGAACAGCGAACTGAAAAAATGCAAGGCCTACCTCTCCAATCTTCACTCTCCACATATGTTCTGCTTTCCACATTCCACATTTTCTGAATGGTAATATCTCGACTAAGCTGCCCAAGACAGTAACTAGATTCTTTCTTTCTACGTTGCTCTTTCTCCCTGGGCTTCTGCCTCCAAATGGCCACTAAAACTTACCTCCCAATATTTCTAAAGTTGCCCCATCTTCATCCAACTGCTCCTCCTGATTTGAGTTCTTTTCCCTCTCCACTGTGCTCAATCCTAATATCAGAGTGATCTTTCTAAGATTAGAATGACATCCCATTACTACCTGCTTAAAGGCCATCAGTGGATCTTTGGACCAAGTCCAGCCTCCTTAGATGACAGACAAGACCTTCAAGACCTCACTTTGCTGAACTCTCCAACCTTACCTCCTACCATCCATGACCTATTCCCACTCTATAATTGTTTTTAAACTACAGAGAAAAGGATGAAGATCGAGTATTATTACTGTTTGGGAAAAATTAAGATATCACTATCTATATTTTTATGTTGATAATTTTTATATAAATTGAACACTGTACCACTAATAAGTTTTTACTCATTTCTACAACACAAAGGCACTGTATATTTTTCAAGGGTGGGAGGCAAGGATTGCTTGTTATAGCCATATTGGGTTTTCTCCTCCCCCAAACCACCCCTTGCCTAGACAGAGCAATCTGACAACATCCAACATGCTTTATTCTTGTCCTTAGTCATACCATGAGCTGTGTTTCTGTAAGGCTGTTTTTTGAGAGTCTCTTTCTCATGGGGTGTTGTGCAGATTAAGCCCCTAGTATGGTGTCTGCCTGCACATAACACAGGCTCAATAAATTTGTCATCACCCTTACCTTCATTATAATGAGAAGAGGAAAAGTCTCATTTCTCATGTCCTTGAGAACATCAAAATGCATTAATACATTAGTAATCAGCACTAAAAATTTCCTGATTAGTAAATGTCTTTAAAGATTCTGCAGAGTTTTATGCACCAATGTGTGGGAAGACACATCATCTTACGTTAACTTGGCATGCTATGCTTGGCATAGTCATACAACACCACAGTCATTACTCTAAATTTTGTCCCATAACCTTGAATTCTAGATGAGGAAAAATACCAACAATCAGAGTCACAGGTGTGTCTTCAAAACCAATTCAATAACTTGAATATTTTCACACTCATGAAGCAACTTGGCAAACAATGGGACAGAATCGCATCTCTGGCGACAGCTAGGAGCTCACCTTTTCTTCATTACCAACACAACTCCAAGAAATATAATAACGAACAGCAAGATGCCAGCAATGACTCCAGCAATTTTGACTGTATGGTCTGTTTCCTTCTCGGGTTCTGGGACTGGTTTCGGGGTGGCAGCTCCTGAAAATGGAAGGAAATGAAAAAGGACAGACGGTGGGTAAGAGAATAAAGATGTGACATTTTAAAAAATTTTGCTGCATTTAACAGACTAAGAAGACTTATCAGAGCCAGCAGACAGACAAGCTTTTGATTTTTTTCAACAGCTTTCATATGCACCGAAAGGAGGGTAACTGTTCATATTGCTCTTCAATATTTTATGAAACCATAACATAAGTTGGATAGCATACCCACGCCTGACCCTTTTCTAAGAGACTCTTCTCAAGCAGTTTTTTTTTTTATATTTTGTTATCTCTATTGGCTCCCTGCTCTTTCTGCCATTTAAAAACTTGCTAACGACACAATAGCTATCCTAAGCCTTTATCCAAATTTGATTTGCTGGAACATTTTCCTCAATTATTTTTCATAAGTGAAGCAGTAATTCCATAACATATTAGCCCAAACACCTGGAAAAGTGAGATAAGCTCATTTACCATGCATTTTACCAGCAATTGTTTTTTAACACGATATAGATTTTTCCCCTGCCTTTGGAAATCTAAATCTAGGTCATATCTGGTAGGCAAAAGACTTCTTCTAAGCAATTTACTCACAAAGTGGAAAGCAGCTGATGATCAGACTACTGGCACCCACATTTAATATCTGTTTAAATGAGATAACCAGAGCCTTCCAGTGGCTACTGTCTTAGCTCGCCTGCTTTTCCATTTCCAAAACACCATTTGTCCTGTTTACGGTATAATGTGATGGAATGTCAAATCCATGTCTGATGAAATATCCATTTCCTCTGCTAAATGAGTTCAGGACGAAAAAATATTAGGAATGTAATGTTCAATTCACTAAGCAGAATCCATTTTTTTAAGGGCTTCCACCCTTTTTATTTTTTTTATTTTTATTTTTTTAAAGATTTTATTCATTTATTTAAGAGAGAGAGAATGAGAGACAGCATCATAGGGAGGAGGGTCAGAGGGAGAAGCAGACTCCCTGCCGAGCAGGGAGCCCGATGCGGGACTCGATCCTGGGACTCCAGGATCATGACCTGAGCCGAAGGCAGTCGCTTAACCAACTGAGCCACCCAGGCACCCCTTCCACCCTTTTTAATCAGAACGTGACAGTGTTGAGCATCTGAGCCATCATGCCACCATCCTCATGAGAGGTCAGGACAGATAATTCTGAAAGTAGAAATTTTATGTCCAAATTTCTCGCCTTAGAATTTTCTTGGTTTTGTTGGTGAAAAATGTAATTAAAATTGAATATTGAGAGGCGCCCGGATGGCTCAGTTGTTAAGCATCTGCCTTCGGCTCAGGTCATGATCCCAGGGTCCTGGGATCGAGCCCCGCATTGGGCTCCCTGCTCCGTGGGAAGTCTGCTTCTCCCTCTTCCACTCCCCCCTGCTTGTGTTCCCTCTCTCGCTGTCTCTCTCTCTGTCAAATATATAAATAAAATCTTTAAAAAAACCTGAATATTGATACCAGCCCTTTCTACCCTTTCGTTGGGTTTTCCATTCACACTTCACCCGATTCTTGAAACAACTTAGCCATCCTTGTGTCTGGTATATTCCAGACTGGGCTTATCCTCAGATGAATCAGTACAGGGAAACAGGGAGTGTTAAGCTCTCACTTTCCATCTGTTTCCATTGGAAACATATAAACTACATTTCTTTCAAAAGTTATTCATGTTAAGATTTTATATAAGATGCTGCCTCTTGAACCCAGCTGTGGCCATCAGACTGATGTAGCTGGTTAAGACTGGGGAGATACACAAAGCAGAAGATGACTTTACATCTACACGTGCATTCCAATCAAAGTGACAATCATAATGAGAACCATTATGATGTAAAAATCATACCTTATTAAATACAAACCGTTCTGCATAACCTCTTTTAGGTCATTTTTATTTCTGATAACTTCAGGAGGATGTCCTGCTACTTTGTTTTAATAAATATCCCTCATACTAATTATTCAGATAAACCTTGAAACTGCTAATATTTACTATTTTTTAGTGTAATTACATCTTACATATACCACTCCAATATGCCATTGGAACATACAACCGAGTGGTGGATTTGCAGGATATTGATTCATTAAATAAATTGCTAAGAGAGATTTAAAGATAAAATGTGTGTTACAAAAGGATGAGAATTTTTTAAAAATCCATATAAAAATAAACATTTAAAATTCACAAAAGTGAAAAAGGGGGCAATATTTTCCAATTTTGATTTCTTTTGTTCAATTAAAAAAACTTACCTTTAAAAAAATAAAATGAAATTGGTTTTGTTCTTCCAAATGTTGGCATATTGGGAGCCATTCCATTGATCTCACCAGTTACTAGATTTCAAGTGGTCCAAATATATTTTCTAAATAACTGGTTCACTGAGTTTCTTTGTAACTAAATTAGGCCAGTAAGTACAACACTTGGGAAAGAAATATAGAAAGACTTTACTTAGCCTAAAACACTGAAATATAAAAAACAACATGGATACAACTCATACATCATAAACCCTCAGGAAGGGAGAACTTGTTTTGTTAATAGTCACGTTTGCTTCTGTTAACTAAACGACTGGTTGTGTTTCACGTTAGCCAAAATTTTGCCCAGGCTCCATGAGAACTGGTGAATACTCTACACATCTTTGCATCAGGAAAAGAGACCCCCTCGGAGCCTTTCATTCACTTTGGGAAGCAGACAAATCCATTGTTATGCAGCCGGCATAAGCTCAGTATTATCATTCTTTAGCACTTTTAACTCATTTCACATTGCAGGTCAAGAAAATGAAATGTTCTATCTCTGCAGGACACAGTTGCAATGTGATTACGGTGGCAATCGTGCAGAATGGGAGAGAAGCTCAGAAAAGGAGAGGAAGGTTGCCCTGAGCTGGCGGCGAGCCATCCTCCTTTTGCCTGCCGCGGGGCAAGGCCACCAGACCACGGTGACAGCGCCAAGACGAAGGGGTTGATTGGAATGTCCGGGTTTAAGACTGATCCGGGAATGCAAATTGGGAGGGAATAAGTCACCCCACTGAGCTAATCTCAGGGAGGTAGGTGTGCGTCATTAATTCCAAGTTCACTCTGGGCACCTGTCATTCCTGCCTTTGTCTGCCTGCCCTGCCCCTCCAGCGTTTCCTGAAACAGGTATCTTTATGATCCCCTTCCACAGGATGCTCTTTTCTCCACTTTTGTTTTTTTTTGGAAACATGTGGTTGTGAGCTGTCAGTCAGCCTGGGACAGACGATAATTTGTGACAGAATGTGGTTGCAACTGATAGCTTGTTGTTTTTTCCCCCCTCACCCAAATCTATGAATTTAACAGTATAATTTATAAACTCCTTCGCAGAAGAGTTGTTTTCATAATATTTTCCCTTCTGTCTTGTTATTTTCTTGACAGGTTTCTAATGGTACGGACTTTTATTCCTTTTTTTTGGGTATAAATTCTAATTCTTCAGGGAAAGGCATTTTTCCCCCTCTTCTACTGTGCATTCTGTTCAGAGTTTACTGCATGTTTAGATCCTTTTAAAGGGAATACATTCAAATGTGTGCATTTAATAGGAGGCGTTATCTAGGCTTGAACATACTCGTTAAAATGATGAATAAGCTAAATATTTCATAGATGGAGGGTGACAGGCTGCTGAACTTGTAGCATATAATCCTGACAGATGCCTCCTCTACTGATTCCTACTGATGCCTTTGGGTGTTTTGTTTTGTTTAATGACCAAGAAGATTAAAAAGGGTGGTATTCCAGTGAACTTACATTAGGTAAGTTTACAGATATAACATCTCGTGTGAAAAATCTCAAAGGAAAGGGAATGATTTTAGCCAATGCCTTATTTGGTTGGTTTTCAACTTAGCCGAAAACAGTGAGTCTTGGCCCGGTGTTCGATGTTAAATTACATAACAGCACACGCCAGGCCGAGAACATGATGTACTCAGCCACTGGTTTGAGGTTTGGGCCTAATTTTGACTACTGAACTGGCTGCAGAAATTTTTCCAGAAGACCCAAGGACACAAGCACAGAAGGCCATGAAAGCCATCATGGCTGCCTGGGGCCACTGACATAGCGGCCCCAGCACCACGACTGCCTCACCTTGAGGAAACGGGAAGCCTTCCTTTTTTTTTTTTTTAATTTAATTTTATTATGTTAGGTTAGTCACACAGGAAGCCTTCCTAACAGGAAAAATGAACATTAGGAATAGCCCAGGGGCAGTTTGGCATTCTGTCTGAATAATGGTGACTAGTGCTTGGCTTTCTCCTTGAATGTGGGAGAAAATCAGCAATATTCTTCATTTATTCAACAAGAATTAATCAAGTGCCCCAGTGGTGCCATGCACTATTTTAGGAATACCACAGTGAACAAATGGGTCTAATAAAAACCTTTGTCCTCATGGAAGTTCTATTCTTGTGGGGAAGGACAGACCCAGACAGAAACAAATGCTGTCAGCAGGATGTGAATCAGTGCTGGTCTTCGGGGTGGAATCTTCGAGTGGGGCTGGTGCTATGCAACTCGGAGATACGCGATCAGAGAAGGAATCACTGAAAGAGGGAAGGGACGGAGCTCCACTAACACCCAGGGAGGAACATTCTAGGCAAAGGGAAGAAAAGATTAAAAGGTACAAGACGGGACTGTGGAATACCGAGGTGGGCTTGCAGGGGACTGAGCCGGGGAAGCGGTGGGACACAGAGTCAGAGTTGGGGGCACCTCCATAGGTCACCGTGAGGACTTGGCTTTTTCGCCGCATGGGAGAGCTATGGGAGGATTTTAAGTGTTGGATGACGTGATCTGGCTTATGTTTCCGGGTCACACTGGCAGTGGTGTTTAGAATAGACTGTAGTGGATCAGTGGTGGAGACAGGAATATCAGTTATGAAGCTATTATAAATAATCCATGCAAGAGATTAAGATGGTTTGGAATAAGACTATAGCAGTGGAGGTGGTAAGATGAGGTCAACCTTGAGATATATCTTGACAGTTGAGTCACCAGCATTTGCCCATGTATGGGAAGGAGAGGGTGCTGGTACAACATCCAGCCTTCCAGCCTGAGTAAGATGGAGTGGCCCTCAATTGAAATGTGGAGAAGCAAGAGGAGCAGTGCGGAGAGGTAGGTGGGGAAATGAAGAGTTTGGTTTTGGGCTAGTTTTGAGATATTAGCCATCCAAAGCAGACATCAGGTAGGCAGTTGGAAATAAAGGGGAGAGAGCTAGGTAAATCAAGGTCATAAATGGGGGGGTTGTCAGCAAAAAGACGGTATTTAAAGCCATGAGACTGCAAGAGGGCACTCAGGAGGCGAATGGGGGAGGGTGGTCATAAGGAGGAACCGGCAATGGAGATGAAAAGGAACAGCCAATGGATGAAGGAGGAAAAGCAGCAAGGAAGAGGGGGTCAGTGAGAATACAGACAGAGGAAGCATCAGTGTGGATGAGCCAGAGGAGAATGTAGGGATCAAGGAAAGTTTGTTTTGAAGATGGAAGAATGTACAGCATTTTTATTATTATTATTATGTTATGTTAATCACCATTCATTACATCATTAGTTTTTGATGTACAGCATTTTTGAATGCTAATGCTTACGACCCAACAGAGAAATTTTGATGAGACAGCAGAGAAAGGAAGACTGCTGGACTGATGAAAGGCCAGGAAGGATGGACCCCAGTGCTCAGGGAGGGGCTGCCTTCAGCCACAGGACAGACACTTCACTCAGAGAAACAGGAGATGCCAAGCACAGAGGCCTGAGGGTGAGCAGATGGTGGGGGGGGGGGGGGGTCTCATGGTAGAACATTTAACTGGACTCTTCTGACTGCTTCATTTTCCCAGTGACAGAGGAAGCAAGATGGGCAGGTGTGACTGTGCATGAGGGAGGAGGTGAGGGTAACTTGGGGAGAGAGGAGAAGTTTTGAAAGAGTTGCTGATAACAGTGAGAAGGAGAACGGGCGAGGCTGTGGATATATGGGATTGAGCGGTGACTAACCTTGAGTCCCAGAAGACACAGAGGCTTCTGAACAGCAGAGAGAGGAAGGAGATAGGAATCCACTGAGTGGTACAGGGGTGAAGGTCTAGGGGCAGAAGGGAGAGCTAGATACCTGGGCTTGCTGAGAAAGGCATAATGCAATGAATCCTGATGGTCTCAAGGCAGACTGTGATGGTGAGATGTGAGGGTTGGGGTAGTGGCTGTGGGTTTATCCAGGAGCACAGAGCTCTGGGGCCCCTCCTCACTCCTCATAACTAGGATGAAGAAGAGGAAGAGGAGGAGAAAAAGGCAGAGGATGATACTACTCAGAGTTAAATCCCAAAGGTGGGGAGGGGTGTGAAAAGTGGTCAGGAATTAATGGTGGAAGCATTTCTGGAATGGACACTTGCTTGAGCAATCCTACTCATGTGCTAATGCTAATCTTGGTTTTCATAATCTTCTAAGTCACAACTCCTTACTGAGTACCTTTTATGTTCGAAGTGCTGTAATTATATCTATAGGGGAATTCGAGATGAGTAAGAAGACTGGCACCTCATCTTTCAGGGCACAACACCAGAAGCCACATGAAGTGCCATGTGTGAGCTCTAGAACCCAATGTGGGGCAGTGGACAGGGAGGCTTGGAAAGGCTCCTTGCCAGCAGTTGTAATATGAATGGGCTTGAAGGATGGGGAGGATTCCAATAGAAGGATGCCTTATAAGCCAAGACGGAGAGGTAGAGAGCACAAAGACATCTCTGTGATCAGATACTCATTTAGCTGGGCAAAAGCCCAGGTGCAGGCCAGGGAGTAGTGGAGGAGAGGCTTGGGAAACTGAGGCTTTATGGTTTGCTTCCTGGCTTTGCTTACCGGCTAGAACAGCCTGTACTGAAAATAAGAAACAAGGAGCCGCAGAAGATAATGGAGCTGTGCCTTGAGAGGAATAAGTACAGGCTCATGGGGGGGAAGGAGAGGCCAGGCATTTGGGGGCCATTGGGAAGGCTACTGCCTCACCTGAGCCTGGAGCCTCAATGTCTGATCTAAAGGGGTGAGTGCAACTGAAAGGTGAGCACAAGGGACTCATAGAAGGCATCCCACCGGCTGCACACAGGTGTGCTCAGGTCTCAGATGCCCAGCGCTAGCTGGATGCTGGTGCCATTTATGGAAGTAGATGGCTGGCCTCCTGCCAGGGAAAATGTGTGTTTAGGTTGAACTGAATCTAAGCAACAAAATGCTTCATTCCCACCACACACAAACGGTTTCAGTGGCAAACCGAACACCAAAATACTACTCTTGGTATTTGGAGGCAAAGGAGAGAAAAACAGGGACAGCAACCATGGGAACCACTGAGAAACTGAGGAGGCTGAGACACCTTACAAGACGAGACATGAGGAAACATAAAAGCAGAAAGTAAAATGGCGGCTGTGGACATTCATAAGATGACAGTTTCCTCAAGCATGTTTCCCAGCACTCTGGTTCCAAAAGATGTTCTAAAGTGTCAACTGAGGAAGCCTCAGCCACTTTGTGCTAGAATTTTTATGACCTTATGGACTACAAAGGCTATTTTAATTAATTTTCATAGGTTTTTGGGTTTTTTTGTTTTTTGTTTTACCTTTTGCAGAGGTAGATTTCTTTTCCTTTTCTTAAAAATAGCAACACCCTGGTTTTAAACAGGACCATGAGACAGTTCATTCATGTCTTGTTGTACAGAAAATTAGAATTCCTTGCAGTCTGTTTTTAGTTTTTTCAGCTGTGCCTTAACGTTATACATAATCGTGAAACATCCACAAGATTTTTCATTTAAATTACATACCACTGTTTTTCTTCCTGGGAATGCAAAGTCAATCAACTACTCTGGAATAATCTACATTCACACTTTATGTATTATTTGTAACCTGATTATGCTTTTGAATTTATAACTCTTCCTTTGTCCCTAATTTCCACCTTAGGGCATGCAGAACATGTACGGCTTACAAGTAATAATCAGAAATACAATTTCTCATATAAAACTGAGATACTGGATTGTTTGATATACACTGTCTCTAAAAAATCAATCTACTTTTTTATTTTTGTTCTAATTTCATGACAGTTACTGCTTTCATTTATTGATGTGGCCAACACCCTGTGGGTAAGATGATCTATCAAAGCCTCATCACTTACTATCTGGGCACTAAAAGTTCCAAGAGAATTATTAGTGCTGTTACTATTCTGATGAAATAGCTTTATTTCTTCCATTTGCATTTCTCAAATCATGGTCAAGTCATAAAATGAGGAAACAACTTGTCAATAATAAGGTATCAACTGTATTCACTTTTCATACAAAGTGAATAATCCATAAAGAGAATGCGAGTGGATGGTTTTTTGAGGCTACCCCTGTTAAGAGTGAGTTTTGTTTGAAACGAAACTTTAAAGGCATTAAAATAAAAATCTGCTGTCCCTCTAATTTCCTTCCAGACTTTGTGTCTTGGGTCATGATTTGGCTAGCTTATGTTTAGCTCTTAAAAATCATTCCTGTGGGAGAAAGAATCACCACAGCTTCCTGCACAAAGTAGGAGCCATTTGCCAAAACCCCTTGTACCTTTGCGGCTGCCTAAAATTTTTCATTCACTATTTTATCAAGAAGTAAGTACACCTAATAAATTCTATATGCTTGCTAGAAGAATCAGTATTTCTGAGATTCAAAAAATGTACAGAGTCTGGGAAACCGAAGGCATAAATGTGATTATGTCGTTCACATGGCCAAAAGGTAACCCTCTGAAATGTAATGAGGAGTCCTGGGGTCTAGGAGAGAGTGGGGTCATGTAACCCCCATACTCATTTAGTAAACATACAGCTTTTCCTCAAACAATGAAGTTCTTTAATAAACAAGACTTATATTCATTGTGTCATTCTGTTCAATATTTTCTAGAACAGAGGTTCTCCATTCATAGAGTTTAAGAACATTTGGAGAGTTTTTGGAACATGAAGATGACTAGGTTTTCCCGGGACTCAAGATCAAAGGTCCAAAGTAGGACCCAGGAATCTATATGTAACACCCTTGGTGATTCCCTACACAATATGAAGAAAAAAATCCCACTTGAGAACCTCATTGATCCTAAACATCTATGAGGAAGGTTTTCACAGACTATGGCAGAATGGAAAAAATATTTAATTGGGTTGTTATTTTTAAAACACCTCCCAATATATTAATACCTTACTTTATCAGTTAGCAAATTTCTTTCAGTGCACTATTTTAAATGATCCTTTTACACAATTAAGAGGCAAAACCTCATGGAATCAAACCCTAGTTTTATGAGTCGCCACAGTATGTAGAGATTGGAAGAGATTCCTAATTGTAAAGGAATTTAAGGAATGTCAACTGATTGCCCACGTGCTACTACTAGATTCCGTAGGAAGGAAGAAAGCTGACCTTTTGGAAGTCCTACTTTATGTGCCAGTTATCTCACATAACTTTAGTTAATATTTCACCATGAGGGGTAATCAATACCATTTTACAAATGAAGAAACTAAGGCAGCAGAAGAAATCAGGATAAGTAGCTTGTCCTAAGACAGTGAGAGGGGAAGTGAGGGAGGTACCTCCTGGGTCCAGGAATGTCTGGGTAGCTCACTCCATTGGAACTTTGCATCAGAACTTTCCCTACTAATACAGCAAACGCGGGGGACTACTGCTAATGCTCTGAATGACAAGACTCAAGTTTAAAATCATCTTGATCAGGTGTAAAGAGAAGAGCCTAAGAGAAGAAGGAAAACAAACAATAGAAGTGCAAAACAATGCAATAAGGAAAATTAAAATCCTGAAAGAAGAATAGGATAAATATATGAGGACATGGGACTTCCTGGGCCTAAGTGCAGAAAAGAAAGGCCTGGTAATACAGCCCATACAGTGACTTCGAAATGAACCAAAGGAATGACATGCACAAGGTAGAGATGCTGGAAAGGAATCAAAGAAACACAAATGACCAACAGGGGAGAAAAGAAGGACTATGTAAAAAGAGACAAGGGATTCAGATCATTTATCGAACTGAGGAGAAGACCAGCAGGTGCCCTGATATAGTCTTCCACGGGAGCTTTTCAAAAGTAAGGAGTATTTCTTATCCACCTTTGACTTCTAGTGATTAACACAATGCTTTTAACACAGTGGTCACTTTGAAAGTCTTCACTGAATGAATCTCTTAAAACACATAGGAGGCATTTATAGAGAGAATCATGACCATATATGATCTGTGTCTGTATGCAGAATATTTCTGAACAAGAATGGGAGCTCAAGTTTTTACAGAGAAAAGCTGCATCTTTTCCTCTCCATATGCTTAGTGCCTAGAATGTAGCATGTACTCAACAAAAGTCAGAGCAAGTAAATGAGTTTTGGTTGTACATAAAGGGCGTTTTGACCCTCAGCACATAAAAATGAAATATATTACCCTTTGTTCATTCTATCCTTGGGCTGAAGAAGAGTTACCTGACATTAGACAGGTCAGTTCTCACCTCCCCACTCAATCTTTGAAAAGTAAAAAAATGCTATACTTTCTTCATCTCTTCTCCATTCCCATTGCCATGAACCTGGCCTATTTCCCTTCTGGACTTTTGTACTTGATTCCCACATAGACATCCCATCTAGTCTCTTTCATGCACTGCAGCCATACTGGTCTTCTAAAGAATTGCTCTAATCAGGTCACTCTTTCATTTAAAAATACAACAAAAAAACCCAAGAGTTTCCTAATGCTTCTTTCAAAAGGTAATCAAGGCCTTCCATGAGCTGGCTCCAACCCCTTTTCCTAACTGTATGTTCTTCTTCTTCTTTTTTTTAATACTTTCCTTCATCTATGTTCCAACTCAATGGACATGTTCAGTTTTCCCCATACATCCAACATTTCCCCTTCTCAGGACTCCTGCTGCTCCTCCATGGAAACATTCCCCTACTCACTTTTCATAATTTCAAATTGTACCCCTCTTTCAAAGGCCACCTAGCCCAAATATTGCTCTTGATTGCTTTGTAGGAAGTATTTTCTGTCCCACTGACCTGCTATAGAACCTTGCATTACCCTTCTTGCATAGAACTTACTTTCAACCTTCAGTTCAGTCATTTTGGTAAATTCTTTATATCACATACTAACATGAGTTCCTTGGAACAAAGCTGTTTGACTGGCGCTCCTATGACCTGGCCTAGTATTTTATTATGTATCCACAGTACATGTGAGAACACCTTTACTGCACTGAAGATCTCTCACGATTAATCACATTCTGAATTGCACTCTTTTCATAACCTGCCTATTCCTTTTCCATTTATGTTGAAGTTCTCGGAGAGCATGATGGATATAAAAGGAAAGAAACAACATGTGGTCTTTCCTCAACTGGTCCCCAGGATGTAGTGAGGGGATTATGATGGAAAAAGGCATCTGCAGCTACTTTCAGATGACCTTCCATGGGCTTCCAGACAACATCCCGAGACAGAAGGATCATGTCTGAACACCGGTTCAACCGAGCACACCGAGAGACAGCCAGTACACAGAAGAAGTGTTTTCTCAGTATGTTGATGACAGATCAAAGTCCTTACCAGTAAATTCACTGACCAAACTTTCATCAATGATGAAATGAGATTAATAGAAAGGAGGAGCATGGAAATAAATACTAGTGGCAAAATGTTATATTTTCAGCACCAAAGCAGTGAAATATAAATCTATCAATGATGAGAAAGTTAACTGGATACATATCAGAGAGACAGGAAATGAGTATCTGTCAAGAATAAAGTGTTATGAACTCAATACTCGCAATGATTAAGTAGCTACAGACCATTTTTCACCATCATATATGGAATTTGTCTTAGAAGTCTTTAAACTAGTCAAAATTTCTGCTGGAGAGCAATGACAATGGTCTGGGGCTTTTTAGAAAGAAAAAAAAACAACAACAGAGAGAAACTTGTAGTATGATAATGCCAACATGATTCAAACTATTGAAAATAATTTGATTTAATAAAATGGTTATATGATTTCTATGACCCTACTTTAGAAGTACTTTTTAACTTCCTATTACTCATAGAAGAAACAAGGTAGAAATCTGAAAATTCTCTCTATTAAGCCCCTAAACTGGCTAAAAGACACATGTAGCCCACTCTGCTGAAGTCTCTACATGCATGTCTGAGCATGCATGTGCATGCATATATGTACATAAATATACACCAGTATCTACGGAAACTATTCAAAGACATATAAGGAGAACCCATCAAATTGGTAATATTAAAGATAGCTTTGTTTCTCATCATGTTTACTCTGAAGTCATATATAATCTTGAGTAAATAAGTAAAATAAAACCATTGTAAAGATCGGCAAAATCCCAGGCAAAAGCTGATATGCCTGGTATGAGCTCTGACCAAGAGCTCCAATAGAATAAATGGTTATAATTAATAATAAACCATAATTAATAATTAATTACATCACTAGCAATACTAATAAGTAAATTAAACTGAACATCAATTACATTGCTAAAGTGATGTATTGCTTGAATATTTACTAGAGTAAATGGGAAACCTCATCAGAGATGCTGATAGATGTACTGAACAGATGCCATTTATTAACTCCAAGGCAGGTGCCAGGCTTACTTGCAAAGATTGTTTCTCAGAGATAGTTATTTACTCTCCTAAATGAAAACAGCATGCGAAAGAAAACTTGAGAACCACTCTGTATTTTTCCAACTTCATATTCAATGTCTAAAAATGTTATTCAATGAGATAATCTATAAGCTTTCTTAATGGAGTTCTATTAAAGTGAGTCCTCTCGTGCCCCCTGGAGAACAGATGTAACTGAAGGGCAAATCAAAGAGAGGTGTCCACATTTAAACCAAGGACAGTGAGGAAAAAAGGAACCCCAAATGGCCAGGACAACAAAGGGAGCCTGGCATTTTATTCCATGGCACAGGGCTACAGGGAAGAGCAAAATAGGTTATACACTGCTTTGGGCTATTACTGCTTCAAATAAAGTAGTTGTCTTTGAAAATGCAGCAACTTTTTCATCATTATCATCATCACCATCATTGCCAGGAGCAAGATAATAGCCTGGGTCATGCTGATGCAGTTTATATCCCAAAGACAGGCAAATGGAAAATATCATCTGTGGGGGACTCATTACAGGTCTTGACATGTGATAGAATAATAACGTGTCTCTCACGCTCTGGTGCTCCTGGAGACCACAGCATGTACATGGTGTTCATGTAAATAACACCCTCCATAGCATCAAGAAATCCATTCATTTCCCTAGAAGTTAAATTTTGAGCTTCTCAGAAGAGCTGTAGCACACAAATTTGGGAGTGGCAGTGACCCGATTAATTACCTAGTTCTCTTGAAAGACCGGAGGGCCATAAAACAATCTTCTATTGGAATAACAACAGAGCTACAAAAGAAGTTACCAGCAACTGCCAATTCCTCCTCTTTACCCTGAGCCAGCTTGGTGCAGGTCCTTTGTATCTTGTCATTGTATTCATTCTCCCAAGGCCTACCATGAGGCTAAGAAAAGTAATCTCTCTGTTTTGGAGATAGGGAAGCTGAGATTTAGAGTTTAAGAGATTTGCCCCAAAAGCCTGGACTTCGGACTCACTACCTTCTATCTAAAGTAAATGGAACAAACAAACAAACAAAAACTAAAGTAAATGTTTTCTAAATTATATACACTAGGATCCAGAGTTCCTGTGTGAACCACCCTACTAAAATCTGGTGCAGAGATTCATTAGGCCCAGATTCCTGTCTGATATGTTTAAAAAGTGCCCTGGGAAACCACATGGTTTTGAAAATGACCTGGAGTCTAAACCTGAGGGCCCTCAACTCACTGATCCCCGTGAGCTGGTCAAAGGGACGCATGATTCTTATACTTTTCCATCGCTTGTACCCATAACAGCAGATGAGAAAGGACAAGTACCTGAGGTTTATCCTAAGTGATGTACCACTGGAACAAAATTTCCTTGAAGTCTGTTGTTCAGTCTTTTCAAATGAAGCATGCAAATGTTGCATTTTACTCAAAGACATATTGATTTTTAATGAAAATATTGTCTGGAATGATTTATCATCAAGTAAAGTGATAGCCCCTTGGTCCTGTACTTTCATGAAATCATGGATTCCCATTTGACAAGCATGTGAGATGAGAAAGTGGCAAGATAAACACTATAGTTCCACAAAGGAGAGTGACCTCTCTTGCCCTGGCCCCTAGGACAGCCTTCCCAGAGAGAGAAGGCTGACCAGATATAAAAACCAAATACAACAACTGATCCTAGACTAGATCCTGTAGTGGAGGAGGGAAATGTCACAAAGGGCATTTTAGGTTTGGCAAACTGGAACAAGAACAGTAGAGTTAAAGTAAACCCATCAAGTTGATAACTCTACTACGATTACATAATAGAATATCCCTATCCTTAGCAAGTATGCACTCAAATATTTAGGGGTGAAGGGTCATGACATAGGTAAATTGTTCTCGAATCCTTCAGAAAAAAATTATGTGTGTGTGTGCACACACGCACATGAGGAAAGAGAGCAAATGACAGAACAAATAGGGTAAAATGTTTACAACAGATATATGTGATAAAGGATATACCAGTATTCTATGTGATATTTTTATTTTTGCAACTTTAAGTTTGACATTATTTCCAAATAAAAAGTCAGTGTGTTTTCTGTTCAGAAAAAAAAGGTAAAGAAAAGAAAAAGAATGTATGGTAGCTAAGCTAGAAATGCCACGGTTTGAGAACGAATCACCTTGGCAAGGATGACAGTTCTAAAAGGTGTGTGTGTGTGTGTGTGTGTGTGTGTGTGTGTGTGTGTTGGGGTGGGGTGGGGAATTTCAACATGCTAGAATTTTAGAAGCCCATCTTTTTAAAGACTTTAGGCCTTCCTCTCAGCCCACTGGAGTCACTGATGAACATGTCTTGGCATTGATTGATATTGTCAAGATGGCAAATGAAATCTGTTATTGTTGAAAGGACTGTGCTTTTCCTCCTTTCACTTGCCCATCCTGATTGTCCCCTGATTCTTTTACAAGGTCAGCAAAGCATTTAAAAGAATTCTTTCTTTGAAAGGGAGATTTATTTATTCCTAGATCTATCCTCAATATTTTCTTGATCTGCTGCCTCTTCTACATCCTGCTGTGTCAAGGTCATGAAGGAATTTCTGACTCCTTTTCATCCTGATTACGTATATTGGATCATACCCATAAATATTAAAAAAAAAAACCCTCTCACAAATACTAAGTATTTTACAGTATTCTAAAGATATTTATTTATAAAAGAGACTAGTTCAAAGCCAACCAAAAAGTTAATTGCATGACAGCAGAACATGGCCCTTTGCCTACAAATTCTGAATGAAATTCACGGATTTCTTACACCTAAAACTGTCAGAATTAATCTTGATGCCTTATATTCTAAATTGTAGTGACATCTGTCTAAAGCAAGGGATGAAAATCAAAATATCATGATTGTTATCTATCAACAAGTAGATGCTGCTGAACAGCTACTGTGTGTCTGGTTCCGTGCTGGACACTAGGGAGAAGAGAAAGACCTAGAGAAACAGGTAGCGTCACTCAATTTTGATAAATATTTTTAAAATATCCAGGCCTTTTCCACGTTCACTCATATCAAGGATGAATTAATTAAATATAAAATTTAAATATCTTTCCTTAAAAAAAAAGGCAAGAATAATTCAACTCATCAATATGAAATCTTTCATGCAAAAATCTAAAACTATTTTTCAAATGTAGGCACTTTCTTTTTCACAATGTATTGACTCTTGTGCCAAAAGCTTGGTTTATTTTGAGCTCAAAACTTTACTTGCAGCATCCATGTTGGTTGGACATGTACAATGCACCAGATTCATCTTGAAATTAAAAGGTAGATTTTCTAAAATACAAAATTTCAATTTGTGCTTTACAAGACAGAACGCTCTATGCCTTAAGCAAATAAAGGACAGTTAAATACATTGTTTTATTTTCCTTTATCACTCTGCTGATAGAAGGGAAAATACAAAAGGATATTGAAAAATGAAGTTGTTCTCATATTGAAAATCATTACATAGAAATTCTTAAGTTTATATAGCAAAAATGGAAAACAATACTATTTTGGTGCAATATACATCTTTTAAAATGTATGATTTCTGAAACTAAATGCCTGACATTTGACTCAGTATTTCCTTCTCCAAAATGACAAGGAAAAAGCAACAGAATCTCCCATGGCAGTCCCATATCCCCTCACCATTTTCTTGTAACTATACGGTTTTATAGATGAAACTGCCATAGCAAAATGACAAATATAACACATAAAAGAACAAAAAGGGACAATAAATCACCAGTGACACTACAGCCCATTAAAATGCATTCAGCTGGTGTTGCAGAAAGAATAAAAATTTCCCCTCACTTTACATTCTTTGCAGCTGAAAAGGAAATTTTCAGAATCCTCAAGCAACCCTTGTAAGAGATGCTGAAATTCCAACCAAATTCTCTCCTCACTAGCTTTCTATATTGGCCTCCATGGCCAAAGTATATATAGCACTTATATATAGTATAATAAAAAATGCCTAAGACAGGGCAGCATGTGAATTGCTAGTCACCCATACTGATACGATAATGCATCTGAAAAATCAGGATACCTAATTAATTGGAATATGGTAGCTCTAATTCAGCCACTGTTTCCAATAAATGGATTATCAGCTTAAATGAAGAGTTTGGCAATTTTTATTTATTAGGAAGCCTAACGGAGGCATTATCTTCCCTTTATTTTTACCCAAAATTCTCTCAAAAGATTTAATCAAAGCTCCTGACACTGAGAAGGACTCTGGTATCATACAGATACTACGTTTTGGAGTACAACGGAATATATGCTAACTTATTTCATTACACACTTATCATTATTACAAATTGTTCAAGATATTAGTAAATTTTATTGATGTGGAATATTTAGTCAACTGTTTATGTTGCTTTTTTGTTTGTTTATGTTGGTTTTAACAAAGATCCTTTGTATAAGTTCCTTGAGAGCAAAGAGTACACATTGCACTTTTTTGAACTCTGTGCATCTCTTAACACAAAGCTAATTACACATCAAGCTTCCCAAGGGGAGGAAAAGCTCTTCACATTAAGGGATGAATGAGCGACACTTGTCTCCTAATGTGTGAACAGTGAACATGTTTGGAGCAGGGCAGAGCCTGTCTCCCAAAAGCTAAGTATTTAAGGGATGGCAAAGTTGTAACTTAGTTCTATCAGAATGGAACTGCATGTCCCACTTGCTAACAAAGGCTGACCACGGGACGGCTATGTGACACTTGGTCCAGCCCTCCCCTCCCCGAGTCCCACTCCTCCTGATGGCAGCCACAGTTGGAAGCTTGTCTGATATTATTTTTCTTAAAAAGTGGGGTGTGAAAATTAGTTCATGCCTTCAAGGGAATTTTAACTCTTACACATGAATTCCTTCCAGCTGGTCTCTGAGTGTCTTTCAAGTGCCAAGCGCTGAGTAGCAGGTTGTGGGAGGTATCAAGATAAAAGAAATAGAGCCCCTGTAGTAGTAGATAAAAATATTTCTACATATATTTTGTAGTCGACAAAATTAACAATCTCCAATACAACACTTTATGAGCCTAATGACTGCACTCTTAAACGGGCAAAATATAACTGTCTGCATTGAACACTGGTGAGATTTTATCTGAGTGACCATATATTCAAACAATATTGCTGAGTTTTATTATCCTTTATGTTCTTTGTCAGTTTTGATTCATATGAATACCTCGGTAAATAGCTCTCAAAATAAATGAAGTGGATAACTCACGCAAGAGGTTGAATGAAACCATTCCATCTCAAAGACACTTAGAGTGTTCCTTTGATATGTTTGAACTTGTCCCTTAAATTCCCTACCATGTGCTTGCTCTTCCACGCTGACTGCAGATTGTCAAGACCCCAGGGCAGGAACTTAGGCTGTATTAGTTTGCTGGCACTTAACTCTTCTGTTCATACCCACCCGCTCTGTTCTTTTTTCTCTAGGCTGCCGGACAAATTTATATTTCTTAGAGTTTTATTCCAGTCTTTGCCCTATTTCATCTGCCCTCCAATGTTTCTAGTGTGGCTGGAGGGTATAGTGCAAACTTGACCCTGTCCACCTCTGAAAATACCTCAATGGCTGTCCATTGCTTGCAGGATCAACACAAAAGTCCTTCATGTGACTTCTGAGGTCCCAGTCGGCCTCGGTCTGCCTGTACAACCTGACTACTCATCACACATCCTTCTTACTCTCTGCTCTCCAGCCATGAGGGCCTTTTTTGCAATATTTCATTCTTGGTCATGCTACTTCCCACCACTGGACCTTTGAACTTCTTGTTCCTGCCACTGACTAAGCTCAAATTCAGTAAACAATTACACCCTCTTCAAGCTGTATCCAGTCCTCTGAGCTACTTAGTATGGCTAAAGTCTGATTTTAGTTATGTCTTCATTTTACAAATAGAGAACCCTGGGTCCACAGAAGGGCACATGCTGCCTATCTGCACTTAGGTCTGTCCCAGCTTATTGCTCCCAAAGAGTAACAAAGATCTACTGGCTGGGTCTGACAGGTGGAAGTACAGAAGTAGTCAGATGCAGTCTGGGGAGTGGGAGGAAACAGATGATGTTGGTGTGAGTGGGTATTAAATTAAAATTAAACCTTTCTTGCTAAAATAAATGGCTGACTAAAACTGTGCTTTTTAAAAATAGGTTGAAAACCATGGGTCTGTTTTATTTGCAGTGCAAACGTCTATGGAATCAAATATATATATATATATATATTTTTTTTTTCTTTAAAGAAGAGATGAATTTTATGACTAACATAAAATCAGTCCAAAGTAGGCTAAATAAAAAGATTCAAAAGCTTCCTGTCCTCATCAAAATTTGCTCAAAATTTACTAACGATATGATGAAAGCTATAAAATACCTGGAACTAAATTTAACAAGGAAGGTCATCAACTGTTCAGTCATTTGGTAAATAATGTGGAACACCTGCTAGATGCCCATACACTACACTGGGAATGAGATAGATGAAACCCTGCCTCCCCCACATTCTGGAAGGAGACACGCAGTCATTGGCAACCGCATCAAGAAGCAGAGTGATGGGCAGGACAATGGCTGGGGGCCAACAAGGCACTGTGCTTCAGGATGGTGGTCTAGAGAAGTACCTCCACACTGAATCCTGAACTTTGAGAAGGAGCTAGAAATATGAAGATTAGGGTTAGAGTTGCAGTCCCAGGGAAGACGATCTGGTGCAGGATCCAGCTTGGTGCTTTGAAGAGAAAGGAGTTCAGCACTGAGTATGGGAAGTGATAGAAGGTGAGGGCCAGGTGTGAGAGGGGCCAGACCATGCACCCCCCTTTGCTGTGACATGACGTTTGGAATTTATGCAAGTGCAGGAGGAAGCTATTCAAGGGTGTTAAGAAGAGGAGTGATGGAATGAGACTTTAATTTCCAAAAGTCAGTCCAGCTGCCATGCGGCAAATGAGTCAACAGGGAGCCATGAGAGTAGTTAAAATGCGTGTGTGGTGGTCCAGGCTGGTGTGGTGGCCACGAGAAGGTGAGATGTCATTGAACCTAGAATATATTTTAGAGGGAAACCTGACAAGGCCAGCTAATGCAGAAAACTCCAAATTTGTATGACAAATTGTAACAAGATTTGAATTGATGAAGAGATTTATCATATCTCTACAGTCAGGATAATGTATAGATTTGATAAGATTCCAATGAGAACCTCAGTGGCATTTTTGGAACCTGACTGCCTGGTGTGCACTTGGCCACCTTCTCAGTGTCTTGGATATATCACAAAACAGCACATGAAGATTCCTGCCCTCGAGGGCTTATATTCTAGGAGGGGGAGAAAGATAGGAGCAAACATAAATAAGCACATAGGGTGAGAAGTGTTATAAAAAGGAAGAAAGTTGCAGCCTAAGGGGACAAGTTGTGTGGAAAGAATGGGGACAGATCTCATGGAAGGCTGCAGGGTGAAGAAGGGTGAGTATTCATGGCCAACCTTGTTGAGAAGGTGGATCTGAGCAAGGACTACCAGAGGTAGGAGAGTTAGCCAAGTGGATATCTGGGGAAGAATATTCCTAAGCAAGGGGAAAGTGGGAGCAAAGGTGAAGGAGGGAGCATGGCTGATATGTTAATCAGGGGAGTGGGGAGGCATCTAAGGCTATAAGCCATCATAAGGACTGATAAGTAGACAAGGAGGAATCAGTGGGGAGGGATTTTTGACAAAGAATATGGAGAGAATTCTAGTTTTATCATGTAACAGAATATCGTAAAAGCCAGCATAATAAAAAATTATGATAATAACGTAGGAAGACCCAAAGAGGACCATAACAAACTCTATACATGTATCTTAACATATGACAATATGGTGTTTCAATTCTGTGAGAAAATAATTGTTTATTTACTAATGAGAGCCTGTCTAACTGTTGTCTACCTGGAAAAAGCTAGACCTCTCCCTTGGCAATACACCACACCATTATCAGTGGTCATTTCTAGACGGATTCAAAAGCTAAAATTCAGGAGACTGGCTGAATAATCACAGAGATGTGAAGATCTCAAGCAAAACAAAACCTTGGAGAAGCAGAGGAAAATGGGAACATATTGATTATCTGAAAATGCAAACTTCTTTATGTCAAAAGACACAATGGAGTCAAAAGAAGAGTGACTGACAGGAATAAGTATGAAAAAATAGAGAAGAAGAAATGCAAATGGCCAATAAACAGGCCAGGATGCCCAGCTTCAGGAAAAGTCAGGAGAATCCCACCTTCACTCACCATACTGGAAACATGAGGTGGTAAACATCAGAGCAGGTGGATCCATGGGAAAGGGGCACTGAGCAGGTACTTGGGGATGAATTGCTACAATTTGGAAGGAAAGGAATACGGCCAGTTGTACATAAAAAATGAACTTATCCTTTGACCCACATTTGGGAATCATTAAGAAATAAATGTTATAATGGAAAGAACATACACAGAAGGTTATTTATTCCAGTTTGTGGTGGTGATTGTTGTTGTTAGCAGGAAAAAAAAAAATGGTGAAAATCTGAATGTCCCTTAACAAGGGACTGAGTGAATAGATCATCACATGGTCCTACAGAGGAACAATATTCAACTAGGTAAAAGAATGTCTTAGATTGATAGGTATAGGCTTGAAGAATTCATTGCCTATTAAATGTAAAATGCAAGTGGCAGAGTTAAGTGTATAAGTGGTAGTGAAAAAATCTGGATATATTTGTATATTTTTATGTAGAAAGAAAGACCACTATTATAGGGGCTGGGGATGAGGTCAGTATAGACATAGGGTAAAATTGTTGAGTATATCTGAGTTTTTATAGGCTTTGTTCACTGACATATCCCAAGAGCGTGTCTACCATATAGAGCAGGCACTTAGGAAATATGTGCTTGATGAATCAATGAAGGAATGAAAGGGTTTGCATCATTCCCATAATTGAAAAGAATGTGTTAAGGTAGAGAAACTGTAATAGCTAACATTTATTGAGGGTTTACTAAGTACTTTACTTGTTTCATTTAATCCTGACAACTTTACTGTGAGTAAAACTGTAACTCCCATTTCACAGATGAGCAAACTGAGGCACAGAGATTTGAAGTAACTTGCACAAGATCACTCTGCTGGTAAGTGACACAGCTGAGATTTGAACGTGACTGATTTAGTTCTCGAGCCCATGTTCCCACCTGCTTTGCTACCCATAACTTCTAACATGAAGTTGTTGCCCAGCCCAGAGGCCTGTGTGAGAGGAGGCTCTTGAGGCTTTCCCATGGAACCCCACAGAGCACTGTTTGAGAATGACTGGACCAGACAATGTATCCCTATGGTCTCTGGCAACTGATTAACGAGCATCTGTGGAATGAAGGATTTGAGATCCTTACCTTTCCCAATGTACCGCCCCCTACAGTCACCACCAAATTTAGATCCTAATTTGGGCTCCCTGCCTAGTGTCAGCCTAGGGCTCAAAATCCATGAGCTGAGACATACAGGATCTAGCACTCTCCTTCATTCTTTGTAAAGGTGGCAGGAGAAACACGTGTTCTGGAAAGATGGTGTTAGGGCTTCAGGGTCTACTTAAATTTGTTATTTGCTGCAGACCCACTCATCAGTGAGTGTCCAAGAAATCTCCTTGGGCTGTTGCTGGTGAACTTCAATTACAGTTTTTGTTCCTAAGGAAAAGGTGTCCTTCTCTGTGACCCAATGGCTAGGACCAGCAGGGCTGTGACGGAAACTGAACATCCCACGGCTGGCAAAAGGCAGCCCACCCAGGAGAGAGGGCACAGCAATGGAAGGGGAGGCCTGAGCCAGACGTCTCAGGGCTCGGGGCTGAGGGAGCAGCTGGGTGGGCATGGAGGGCAGTGTTCTAACACTGCATATGCAGGGGACATTCACTGATCAGTGGGAAACACCAAGGTGAGGGGCAAAGCACCTACCTGGAGGAGAATTAATCTGCCTGTTCTGCTGTTTGTCAAGCAACACCTGTTAGTATGAAAACAGGAGCCAGGCAAGCAGGCAATAGGAGGTTCTCAGGCTGGGGAGCAGGATAATGTGCGGTGGGGGCAAGGGGGCGAGGGGCCCAGAGGGCCCAGGTGTCAATAAAAACCCAAATGACAGGGCTGCATGGGGTTTCAGGGCTGGGTGGGAAGCAAGTGAGGCCTGAGGAGCCCAGGAGGGGACAGAGGAGAGTGCGGAGGGCACGGAGGGCAAAAAGGGAGAAATTCAAACAGATGCTGAGGTCAGAGGAGCCCAGGGCTCAAGTCACAAAGCCTGGAATCTGATTTCTCTCCCTGACTTGACTGCATTTCAGTACTCTGGGGCCTGTGGAGGTGTTTAATTCCTTTGAGCTTCCTTTTCTCAACTGAAAAGTGTGACGATGTTCTCTCAGGTGGCTATTGTGAGACTGAGTGAAATAATGCCTGTGGAAGTCTCTAGCATAGCGTCCCTCATACACTCAGTGGCTTGACTTCCTCAGTGGAATCTAGTTCAGTGACTTCCATGTTTTAGATTTTACATTAAAAAAAAAACTCTATTGGGGTGCCTGGAGGGCTTAGTGAGTTAAACATCCGACTCAAAAAAAAAAAAAAGTCCGACTCTTGGTTTCGGCTCAGGTCATGATCTCAGGGTCATAGGATGGAGCCCTGTGTCAGGCTCACCTCCAAGAGGACTCTGCTTGAGATTCTCTCCTTCTCCCCCTACACCTCCCGCCATGTGCACACTCTCTCTAAAATAAATAAATAAATAAATAAATAAATAAATAAATAAATAAATAAAAATAATAAAAACGCTATTTGCTTTAAGAGCCACATTAAGGAGAAAAAGAAATCCTTTGGGATTTATTTCATGATCACTTTGCCTACATACTGGCAAAGATTCTCTCTGTGACCAAACTCCAGCCGGCTCCCCTGAGCCCTTCTTCCCCTAGGCCTCAACCTTGGCCTGTAAAGACTTGAACACTGATGGTTTCTAACTGTTCAAGGCTGCAGACCCAGGTGGCCTGATCCCCCTTAAAATGCTCACCTGAGAAAACTCGAGCCTGCCCAAAGAACTCACGGTTTGTTCCAGTGACACTTGAAGACAGGGCCCCAGTGTCCCAGCCTCTGAGGGAGGGGAGCGGCCCAACTTGGATAAATGCCAGTTAGCCAACCAGATGAGTGTCTCGTGGACAAACACACCCTTCCTGATTGTTGTAAATTTTCACTCCCTTGACTCTACTGAGCCCCTGCTCACATCCTCCCTATCCCCTCATTCTCCCTTTAAAATGCCAGTCCCCTCTGCAAAAATCAAAACGGAGCCCACCTCTATCCCCTACAGTCAGTAGTTACTGAATAAAATGTTTTTATAGCTTTAATGTCCAGCTGTGTTTATCTTTGACAATACAGACATATGCTACATGTGTATTTTTCAAAACTTGAAACTGTGTGGGAATAATCTTTGGCTAGTTCTCTCTTTTTTTTTTTTTCAGTACTAATTATATCTAGCAAGTAATTCTACATGCTCTGATATATCTGATCTGTACCTGAATCCCAGAAGTCACTTTGTTTATAAATATTCTAAGATACAGATCTTATCATATTAGATGTATGGGTTAACCAAAATGGATGATAAAAAATTTGTTTAAGGAAAACATTCTCCACAGCATTTCAGAGTTGGCTGGGTTATTAAATCATAAGCAGAACTATCTTAATATAAAATAAACAGCCTAGAGATATTTATAAAATTAACTAAAAAATCTTAAAAAGAAATTTCTAGCATGTACAGCTTTTAATTTTCTTCCCAAAGCAGTACTATATTACAGACAATTAATCACATAATAAAGGGAACAAAGTAGAAACCAGAAGCATTTCCAGTTTCTAGAACTTTCTCTGTGTGCACTCTTCAGAGTGGTTTTCAGGTAGATAGGACCTTTATTCCAGTTAATATACTGTTTCCTTTTATAATCTCCTAAATCCAGTGGTTGAGTAAAGCATTTTTTAAATCTGGGGGTTACAACCCAAGAGTGGGAAATTAAATCAGTTTAGTAGGTAGTGACCAGAATTTTTTAAAAAATAGAATAAGATGGAACAGAATAGAACACATCAGAGTGCATCTTATTCAGTGAGTAGCCTTAGCAGTATGTTTTCTAATGCCTTTGCTTCAGTTAAACTAATGTGTAGGTCTATGTGTGTATATTGGATGATGACGTATTCTCACTGTTGACTGCAGAAAACAAATTTTAAGAAACACTGCCCAGTGCAGTGACAGTCCCGCTCATCCAATACACTAGCATTCTGCGGTTTGATCTGCCTTGTTCAGTAATCAGATCAGCTAATGTTTAGAAGCTGGTTGCTGTGTACAGCACAGTCCTGGTGCTGACATCAGGTCACCAGGGTGCTTGTGTTCTTTGGTGTTAGACAGCGAGTGAGGTCCCACGGAAAACCCAAGCCACATGTGCCGAGTTCTGGGACAAAGGAGCTATGCTGCAGAGGACTATCTTGCTAAGGTTTCCCAGTGTAAGCACAGCCTTGAATAGCACTTCTAAGAGTGTGATGTCAGCACAGATACAACAAAATGAACAAAAACATTGCCGAGGGCACTTCAGAATGTATCCCTCATGCGTCTCCTGTTGGCTTCTGGAAGGGACCATATTGTTCGAATAAACAAAACCAGAACAGTTTAATGGGTCACAGATGTGCAGCGTTCAGAACTGTCCCAGGGACCATTTCCTAAGCTGCTCTGCACGATGAGAAAGGTTTGGCAATCCATGTCCTTTTCGCCCATTAGTTACAAAACTGTTGTCTTTTCCTAACTGCTAAATGACGAGCATGACAGTAAGTTTTCATTCCTAAGAGCACATGTGTACGTAGGTTTTGATGTGACTAATGCAAAATGCCTGATGCCAAGAGCCTGGGCAACCATACAGAGTAAAGCTCTTTATAAGAGTTAGTAGATCTATACCTGGCACACAGAGGGTGGTCAACAAATGTCAGATCAGTGATTGAATGCATTAAGTCTCAAGCTTGCAGTATGACTCATGAATAAATCTCTTAAAAAAGACAGTGTTACTGCTATCAAAGTTGATGGCTGATGCAAATGGAAAATGCAAAAGGATTATTACTTGATTTTGAATTTATCTGGGTTAGATTAACCATCATTAAAATCAGCAGTAAATACTGAAAAAGGATCGGGAGTAGTTTTTTACTGGTTTTTGAGGCTTATTCTAACACTCTAACATTTTAATCTCTAATAAAGCAAAGTAAATGATGGAGATATCCTGCAGCCCTTAAAAGAATGGCAGCCATACAGTACAGCAATGTATGTGTCCTTCACAGACTAGTTCCCAAATAACAAGATACGCTGGATCTGAAAGCATTGTGAAGGAGGCTGATTTATGAGGTATCTTCTTAATTATGCAAGTTTTAGAGAGAAATCTATGTTCAGGAGTTTCACTTACTTCATGCCTAGTAAACAGCATGCTTCATATGGAAGTAGTAGATACAGGCAAAGCTTGAGAAGGGGGTTCTTTAACTATATTTCCCACAGCACTTATTTATAGGATAATGGGGCCAACCCATTTTTAATGGTCTGCTGACAACAATGGTGCCACCTGGGGGTCCGACTTGCTCAAGGATCTCAGGTTACCTTCAACTTGGACACCTAACCCAACCATGGGCCATGGGCCAGTCCTTAAATATGAAGGTTTTAGAGCGGAGGGCTTATGTTAAGGAAGACACTATCCATTAAGTACTTCTACTGTTTGGGAAGAGCACTTCACAAATTCCGGATAAGAAAGAGTCTGTAACAAGTAGGACTTCAATCAGTAAAAGAAATGTGCTTAAAAAGAAACTTGGAAGCGACAGAAGCAGAACTGTTAATAAGAACTTCATAGCTTTTAGGCCCTGAAACAGAGGACTGGAAATATGTACAGAATGCCAGGAGAGGAAGAAGTAGTATTAGCCTACATTCCTTCACCTTACAAAACTCAGTCTGTGCATTTCCTGAGTTTCAGTTGCTTTTATTTGCCAAAATAATAAGCTCACAGAAAAACTTGAAGATTTATGAATTGTTACCATGAGTTAAGCTATACTTTTTTTTTCTTAAATGTTAGAGAATATTCCTTCGTTTCATACACTTAAAACAATTGCTGGAGTGGAAATTCTATGGAAAACAGCTGAATGTTCTTACTCAGCTTGAGCCACGCCTATACCTGCCACAAACTACAATGTTGATCATGTCTCTGAGACCAGAATTTGAATCCTGCCCATGTAATTCTGTTAGAAATCTTGACAATGGCTTGCTTTTGCTGCAGGACAAAAATTTGTCTTCTGGGGTTCTCTGACCACTCACCTTCAGTCTGGAGTAATTTACCGGACTCTTTCCCTATGAGTTTATACGTATGTCCATACACCTTTAGAGATAGTACAGATGGACAAGCTAATTTCTCTTAGCTAAATTCTTTCTGTGTGCTTTTCCTTCTACAAAGAAGCACACAGTTCAACAGCATGACTCTAAGCCATTCAATTTTTTAAAAACTTCCCTAAATTATTCAATGCATTTGACTTGCAGATGTGCCACTGCTTTATATAAACACTTTGCTTTGAAACAAGGATCTAGAAGGAATGCAATCAGCTCTGCTCCGGTTGTATGTACATGAAAAGCTGTTTGAACAGTGTCACCCCAAACAGCTTTGGGTGGCTCCATTTCAAGACTCTGCATTGCTAAATGTGCGTGCAAACTAGACCCTACAAGGTGAAAAGTAAACCTCGCTCACCCTCACATTGCAAAGGCTTTTTAGGTTAATTTGCATAACTGGACATCATCTTTCTGTATTTTGATTGAATTCCGTTTGATGGCATTGCTACCGCAAGTCCAGCAAATTTCATTTTGTTTAACATTAGGCTCGAAAGGAACACACCAACAGACAAACACACAATGAAAACATGCAGTGGCGTTGTGCTTAATGCATGGGTATAAATGCACAAACAGAAGAGGCCAAGCACATCACTTAATTTAATGCGGGCACAGGTCTGTACCAAGAGTCTGAAACATTGTAAACAAGCCTTAAGCAAAGGAGGAAATGTAGAGGGGAAACAAAGCTGAGAAAAATGAGCAGGAAATGGGCAAGATGACTCATCTATACTTGAACGTCTGACCTGTCAGTTGGTCGTCGCCTGCAGCAGGGGCGATGCGAATGTAAGGTGTTGTAAGCTGAGTCACGATTATCGCAGCTATGGCAAAGGAAGATTCCCAGGTCAGCATGCATGAGGGAAGAAAAAGCCAGACTGAAGCTAGGCTAGCAAGGAGAATCTCGATCAGTATATCACATCGTCTCAACTTTGTTCCAACAACAACAAAAAGAGAAGAAAAGAAAAAAGAAAAAAACACATAGCAAAGTGTTGAATTTTTGGAATTCTTTTCCCTTAAACAGGCTTTCATCAGGCAGTTAGATTTCTAACTATGACACAGTTGCAAGCTTTGGCTGAGATTCTGGGTAGATCAACTGAAGGGAAAAAAATAAAAACAAAACATAAGTCCTAAATAAGGCTCTAGACTGAATAGTATTTCCAAATGCTACTGAGCGTAGCGTCTAAATGGTTCATTGCTAATTCTGATGATCCCAACTTTAGGCTTTTAAAATTTATTAGGTTACTTAAAATTCTGCTGCTGAAGTCACAATATTTTCTCTTCTTGCTAAAATCACCTTTGTGGAGCACATTATCTTCTTTCACTAAAAACATTTTTTAGGTAGAGGAATTTCTCTGATAACTAAATTTCATGTAGAACATTTCCATTTAGGGACCTTATTTTGTCACATTAAGGGACTGAAAAAAATGCATCTCAAAGCATCGGTTAAAGAAAGGAAAATGAGTAATTGCTTTTGCTATCATTGTCATGGTCCACATGTGACCCAAGACATGATTAAGATTCTTGAATCGGACCAGTGGGGTTTCTTGGTTTGCCTGCACAGCTCAGCAGTTGTGTTTAAGTGGTTAACATTTATGACACACAGATATTGGGGGAAATATTGAAAATTAAAACGTCAGTTCTAACATGATACAGCTGGAAAATGATGCAAAGAAAAAATATTGGAAAATTAAGGACAGGCTTACATGAAAGATTACTAATTTACATGGAACAGCCTGGATGCTATTAGAAATGTGGCAGCGAGTAAGGAAAATAGATCATCTACCATCTGCAGACAATTAAACCCAAAACTGCTGCTGCATAATATTTTGAAATACCCCTCTGCACCATTCAAACGGTGCTGCTCCTTATAACTAGACAACTGTAGCAACTGGATTCAGAAGTGGGATAATTGTCTTTCACACATTGTTAATGAAAACTTCCTAGTCTTGTTAAGTGAGATGAATAAACTACCAGTTGGGTCAGGACATGGAGGACTCCTGAGGTATTACAGAGATAATTTTCTTGATAGGATAGAGTATGCAGTTTTCCATCCTGATATAATCAATTGCAAACAGTAAAATGTAATTTCTAAGACCTGTTACAAAGTTGGTACCAAGTTTATACATATAACGATTGCTTGGGCATAGACTACTGTTGTTCAACCAACATTCCTGTGTAGTTTTCTATTACTTACAGGAAAATGTGACCTACTCTGCTTTCGAGCACAATTGTCTGATCAAAAACAGAGCATCTACCCAATACTGAAAAAGGTAAACAATATGAACAAAAAGTTACTTGAAAATGGCTATGTTGGGCAGCCATGTATTCACAACTAAAGGAAAGGCAAATTGCAATCAGAGGCTCAAAACCCCCATGGAAAAGGTACATTATAGATATCAGGAGGGGTTTTTATATGATTTCTATGTTCTGCCTTCTAAAGCGTTCATTTGTGACTATTATTTTTAGTTACCAGGAAAAAAAAAAACTAGATTCTGTTACAAATTACCTTAAAAAGGAGTCAGCTGGCCCACGTCCTACTTTTGCAAACAAAGTCTTATTGGAACACAGTCAGACTTAACTGCTTACACATCACCCACGGCTGATCTTGTACAGCAGTGGGAGAGCTGAGTAGCTGTGACAGAGACCATATAGTTCACAGAGCCTAACATATTTACCCTCTGCCCTTTGCCTAAAAATTTGCTGCCCCCATCTTAAAATATCAATAAAAATGCATTACAAAACAGAACACTGCTAAATTTGGTAAGGTAAAGTCAGAAATCCCAATCCTCTGCTTTGAAGACAGTATCTGATAGTAGGTGATAAATTTAGGGTCTCTTTTAGGCCCAAAGGTATGAATGGAAGAGCAAAAAGTGGATCAGACTTGCAAAGTATCATCTCAGTTGCATGTGGTGGGGTCTTCTGGGATGTGAGGAACCAGTATTTACCAAACTCTTTGGCATGACTTTCGTGATTCTTGGAAAATGAGTTTGGATCAAATAATTTGGGAAACATAGGGTTGGACAAAGTTAAACAGGTTTTCTTTTCCTTAGTAACTTCTCAGGGGCCTGGATTGTACTCATGATGCACATTGGGAAGACTATTTCAGATCAATCAAAGAAAATATTTTCTCTACAAAATGCTGAATGACAAATGTAGATCATATCTATATTTCTATTTCTAAATCCATAGCTAAATGATAGCAGATTAGCATAGATGAGTGGTCTTACTATATAATTTGTTTTCTCCTGTATTGAATATGAGTAATTAAAAGGAATCTTAATTAGCTTTGCATGTCAACATTCCTTTCAGCTCTTTTATCAGTGTGTTTTCATTCTGTAGCATTGTGGCCTAGAAACTATGGTGTTTCTTTGAACAAAACAGTGAATAGGAAAACAGTCTAGAGAAACTTCTTCTCAAAGAGCCTAGTGATTAAAAAAAGAAACATTCAAATTTCTGAATCTAGTTAGAATTGTATCAGGACAATGGAAATCCTTCAAAGTTTTCTGAAGGTCTTCCAGCAAAGCATACGCACATTGCAGTATAAACGTAAGTTAAATAAAATACCGAGCTTAAAAACAGTGAAGCATTTTTTGCACCAAAAATTCATCTCAAAATATGACAAAAAATAATGTTTTTTTTTCTTTTTAAGACTTAGACTCCTATAATGCTTTTGAAAAGAATTTAGCATGTGTTCTCATGAAGTTTTTGTTTCAAGTTGTAGTTATACTGCTGTTAGCCAAATCACAGCAAAGAAAGGAATAAGTACACACATATGACTCTAGCCCCCATACACTAAAAACAAAGAAACAAACAAAAAAAACCCCAAACTTTTATGAACTCAAAATCCTTAAAAATTTAAAAGTGATATATTTACATACTAGGAAGTCTCACAGATTATACTACGCCTAACATTTAGTAGGTGCTCACATACATTTTAAAATAAATGTTTAACAAGAAAGCCCCCAAATGGCTATACTGTCAAGGAGAAAGACAGAGGGTATCATGTTATGGAAAATATTATTTTATGGAAGATTGATGCAAAGTATACAGTTTAAACTGATTATTATATCAATTAGAATGGATATACCTCATTTAATATGAGAAGTCTAAATTACCTACAAGACAGATTTTGATTTTAAGTGTATCCTGTCTGTTTAGAATTGATAATGAACAAAGCCTTCCAGAACGAGCATAAAGAGTTTCAACCCTACCACTGACCACAAGGCAACCATAAGGTATGCAAAAGTCAAAGAAAATACATACGCTAACTGCTAAGACACAGTTGGACCAAAGCGGTCTTGAAAAGAATCCAACTATAAAAATGCGAATGTGATTAAAAATCAAAATAAAACTAAGAGAATCTAAGAATAGCTAAAAGCTATTCTATTAACTCCACCATACAGATTGAGGGTAACATCCAAACATCATGCATATTCTATTATTGTAATGTGTCTTTATCTTTTAACTCAAGAGATAGAATATTCTGTGATGTGTTTGCCTATAGCCAACAATAAAAATACAGTCACGTATACCTGTGAGGAATCTGGATGTATAAATTAAAGGGTACAGGAAAATATAGGCAATCCCCCATACATATGGTGATAGGTAAGAACACACCTTAGGGTTTTTTCCCATGTCTCATTTTTATGAGGCTTTATATTTGAGATGATTAGTGTCAAAATACACCGATGGAATATTATTAAAATAATCACAACATTAAATGTATAAACAGTATGAAATATATCTTTAAGAGACATACCCATACTTGAAATTACAAACTAGGTTCCTGTGAAAACAAATCTACCTCCATAGTTTCTCTATAATACTTGTCAACAGTTGTTTCATGAGAACATCGACATCTTTGTAAATTCAAAATGCTGCTTAGGAAAGTGGTTTAGTGCCTGGAAATTCAATTAATCCACCACACTGTCAGCCAGCCACATGTGGCAAAAACACAGTCTGAACTCTTTTAAATTTCCAGCATCTTTACTGCAGAGGACCAGTAAGGTTATTAGAACTGCCTATTTCTCTGTTTTGACTAAGTAGTCAAGATGGAATGGCTTCCTGCACTGCTGAAAGAATCTTTAGCATGAATAAAGAAAAATGATCTGACTGTAGTGGTGGTGGGGGGGCATTAGACTGTGTTGTAAAGGAAGTTCATTGAATCTGTGCATGTAGAACATAATAAAATAAAATAGTACGGGACAGTTCAGTTCCAATTGCAAGGAGATATTTTCCCAAGGTGTCCTCTCGTATTATGCTTTCGTGAATAGACATGACAATGTTACATAATTTCTCTTAACATCGGTTCCCCTCTTTCCCCAAAAGAGTTGATGTGGATAGAGGTTGTTGCTATATCAATGTTTGCAAATGACTCAGAAAATATGAGTGGGGAATATTTAGTCAATCAGGTCATCTGATTGCCTAATCATCCTTGGGTGAACTGAAAAACAAATGACAATATTGATTAAATCTAGCTGATGGAAGAAAAGGATCCAAATCACCACTTAATCCAATCTATTGTGAAAACGGCCAACGTCAGATTTCCGTATCTACAAGCGTGTTACTTATATAATTGTTTAGCTATGTAGCTGAACATGATGACAGATATTTCACTGCTTTCAGAGGAAACTGGGCAGGGCCTCGATTTTAATCAAGGGGAGAGCAGACACTTATACAACGCAGTACCGTAACTGGATATATTAGAGGTTCAGCTGGGCGAAGAGCTGTGAAACATAGTGAAACACTTCGGGTCAGAGTCCAAAAGTTTGGAATTAAGCCCTGACCCACAGATTATCAGCTGAGTGACCTTGGTTAGTCAAGTCGTCTCTAAAAATACGCATTTTCTTAATTTAAAAATTAAAAATAGTAATACCTGCCTCCTTTCTCACAGTAATGCTGAAGAAATATATAACGCGTGTATGAAAGTGCTTTCAAATCTTTCAGCTATGATGTTCAATGTAAGGCATTATAAATTAGGCACTGTGGAACTGGATTTACTCTTTCAGACCCCGAGGGGAAGGAGAATTCAATCCAGCAATTGGAGCATGGGCGGTGGTCTGGAGGTCTCAGGACATCGATACCTCATTCGAGGGTCTTCATAATACTGTAATAATTAATAGCTAAGAGCATATTACAGTTTATAAAACACAACCAATATCTGTAATTTCATTTATTATTAATTTATTCCTAAAAATAAAGGCACTTAATCAGGTACAATATGATATAAAAAACTGAGTGTTTCAAAATAAATATAAATAGATTGTTGGAAACAGAAACTATGAGCCCACGAGACTGACAAAATACAAATGACATGAGTACCTGACACAGTGCTTGGCACATACCATGAAACTAAGAAATATCTGTCGAGCTAACTGAGTAAAAAGGTCATATATCTTCATGAAATAAGAATTCAACGAGAAGTTTAAAAATGCAGATGGACGTCCATGACATATCCAACTATGCTCCCTGAGAGGGAAACAACAAAAATAAGATATTTTTATCCAACAGAACACAAGTGATTGCCTACAACCCGATTACATCTAGTACCACAGACCTGACGGTGCCTTCAAGCCATCATTTCTAAATTAAACCACACAGAATTCATTGTGCTGAGGGTCACTCGGATGGTCTGAAAGGGCGTGTTCAACCACAAGTGTTAATTTATAATGCCTCGTTTTAATGCAGGACTTTACATTTCTCAAAGCATTTTCTCATATGCTTCCCATATGCTGGTTAAAACCACGCTGCAAGGTTGAGAAGATGACCTTACAACTCATGCACACACACAACTGTACTCTCTTTTTTAGAAGGCTGTGTGTGGTGAGCTTATGCTGGTTTGCCCCAGCCACTTCTACATCTGGTCCTTGATCACATTTTCTCAGAAGTTTAACCAGGTCTGGGAAACAGAAGTTCCACTAACATCATCCAGTTACTGGGTTCAACAGACCCATCATCAGCAAAAAAAGCCCATGCTCTCCCCTGGGGAGAGCTCTAATAACTAAGTATTTGCTTAAAACTAGCAGGCAATATTTTACTACTTTGCACATGAAGATTCATTAGTCATAGTACTCCTCTGGTTTAAAAAACCTGTACTAAGATCACATAGACATTGTTTTTATTTTAAAAGAATTTTGAAAAAGCTAACCATTGAAAACTGCTTGGAACACAATTATATGATTCCTTATTTTAAAAAGTATCTACATGAAATAGTGAGGCAATGTTAGCTGCTAAGACTCTAATACACACCCACCCACCCACCCATACACACACTTCTTTCAATGAAGTTAACATTCCAAGAAGTTTTGAAATACCATCTAAATTTTTAAAGGACATAAACTGGGAGAGCATCCCACAGTTTCAACCTACCTTTTGTGGCCACTCGGACACAGTCTATTTTGGTTTCCTGTGTCAAATAAAGAGGGGAAAAAAAATCACTATTCATGTTTTATTTAAAACAAATAAAACTATCTGTCATTCTATGTAAATGCCAATAAGGAATGATCTCATTGTTCTGAGTGTGGTGTTAATCACATGATGATTACTTCTGGAACCCCGCTAAGATACATGTTCACAAGATGATTACTACTTGAACCACGCTCAGATACATTTTCCAGCTCCAGAGCTGGCGGCCATGGGAATTTCTGGAGCGGATGATGAATGAGGAGCTACTCCCAAAATGTTTCTGCCTAGTGGCCCTGGCTTCTTCAGATCCTTGCTTGCTCTCTGGGCAGATACTACTGGAGGAGAACTCAGGGTCCTAGATTCCCCCCCTTTTCACTGGCAAAAGTCAAGTCAGTGATGATACTTAAACTCATACTGTGAAGGAGGGTGGTATCTGGAAAACTCACACTTCTTTTTAAGGCGACTTATATCTTATATCTTACCAGAGTTCTGGGTTGGCCTGAACAGGAAAGGGAAAAAAATTCAGAAATGACTCCATAGTTTTTTGGTTTTTTTTTTAAAGATTTTATTTATTTATTTGAGAGAGAGAGAATGAGAGACAGAGAGCACGAGAGGGAAGAGGATCAGAGGGAGAAGTAGACCCCCTGCCGAGCAGGGAGCCCAATGTGGGACTCGATCCCGGGACTCCAGGATCATGACCTGAGCTGAAGGCAGTCGCCCAACCAACTGAGCCACCCAGGCGCCCCATGACTCCATAGTTTTTATTTTGTTTTCATCTTATCTTTCTAAAGCTGTTTTCTCTTAGGAAAAAAAAAGACACCTAATTTAGTCACAGCTATAGGAAGTATAAACTCTCGTGAAACCAAAGAAATGGGATAGAATATGCTGAAAAGACATATGTTGTGTATCTCACAAAATTTTAAATGAGCTGAATGTATGTGTTGTAGCTATACTATTTTCCTGTAAAATAGTAAGCTAAGCAGAATTGCTAGCCAACTTTTGATAGCAGGTAAAAACTGAAAATAAAAACCATCGTGTTGACAATACATTCTTCCTACCAACACAAATACAAATATATTCATTTCTTTCCATAAATTTCTCTAGGTGAAAATAAGTTTAGAAAGAGAAAGAAAACCCCCATTTGTTCCAAGTTAAAACACACAAAAACATGCCTTTATTTTTTCTTATGACTATCTTCTTTAATCTATGTTCACATTAATAACTCTAGATAGCCTAAGTAAATAGCCATCTATAAAACTTACCCCATTGGCTCTACTAGCAGCTTGGAAATAAATTCTGTAGCTTTTATGGGGGAGAAGGGGAGTGTTCCAGTATCCATTGTATGTCTTATTATCACCAATAGTAAAAGGCTGAGCAGCTTGGAGACTGTTCGCTGGGAATTCTGCAGCAAAGTAGTACTGTGAGTTCAATATTGACGCATTCTGGAAGTGAATTGGCACAGGGTAGCACTTCAAGATTTCTGTTGTCTTTTTAGTTCTTCGAGGACGTTCTTCCTCAACAACTACTTGATAGACGCTAGGGGAAAAAGAAGCACTATCAGTGATATTTTATGATAATTGAGCTGATTCCCTTTGCCTTTAATTGGGGCCCACCGGATATTCAAAATAAAGAATGCACTGGATATAGTCAATAATAAGTGCCTAGTATATAATGGATACTCACTCAACATTTCAACACTTGCTCAATGTAAGAGCGGGAAGGAGCTTAATATTCTCCCATAGAACTCTCTCACCTCTGATAATACAACGTATTGAGGGAAACAAAGTTCACGAAAATTAAAAAAAAAAATTATATAACAATCTCTGCTGTTTATGTGAGCAGGACACTAAAATAATGTTTTTCTCACATGTAACTCAATTTACCTAATAAGTGAAATTATATTCACTGTAAGTTTATTTTTTAAAAAAAGGCAAAGTATTATTTTCTTCAATCACAGCTGTATGAATGCACGTGAAGTTTTAACAAGTCACAAAACACAATACGTAATTCATGTTTAAGTAAAGTTTAACTTCCCATATTTTCTTATATTCTTTTGCCCTTCACCATATCAGATCAATGGAAAGAGATGATGTAAGGAGAGCAAAGAGACTGGAATTTCAAAAGCCTTGGAGTTACAAGCAGTTTCTAAGAGTAGGTCATGAACCAGGTTTTTGAATTATATATAAAGATAAGATGGGGATGAGCATGCTCCGAAGATGCCTGCAAGGATAGGTGTCCCAGCACCTACCCCCCTTCCTCCCCGCCCCCTTCCAATGTCTGAATTTCAAAGTAGCCATAGGAGAATGGGACAAATCTTGAAGGGATGGATGTTTCTATTAAGATATATATTTTACCAGAATGATGAACATTTGTGCAGTTTTGGTGAAAATAAGTTTCTGATACTGAGCAAAACTAACACTTGACAGCAGCTTTCAAGAACTGAATCAGAATAGATTGATCCTGGCAAGGAAATGTAACTTGTTCTCACTGTATCAGAAAAGCACCACGACTCCCTGGAACAATGCTGCAATCCTAGAGTTGCTCATACGGGTCCTCATTATTGCCCAAGAAGAGCAGGAGAGAGGTGCCTAACAACCCCACCTGCCTGGGGAGGGCCTGGAGGGGTCCCTCTTTGGGTGTTGCCCTTGTGAACTCCGAATATGCACTCAGTGAAATCACCTATTTCTGGGAGTACAACTACTTAACACATTCCATTACAGGAATGCAATGTAGCAGCTGCAGTTCAGTTTGTAATTCTGTCCAAATAAAAATCAACTGTTGTAGAACATCAGAATGACTGCTAGACAGGTAGTACAATAGGATTACAGTACAATGATAAAGCAAATTCTGAGTGTGATGTAAACTTAAATAAAAACCAGAAATACTTCCTAACCTCTTAACATTAGAGATTTTCTATTGATTATGTAAAACACTCCGCCAAATCTGGTAGAATTCTCACTGTGTGATGGATCTGACATGAAAGGAAGAATCATCCTCTATGGAGGACAAGGAACACATATGGAGGTAAAGTGGACTTTGATTTCTCACCCCCTTCTCCCTGACTTCCTACATATATGGTTAGATGTGGTGATTTTAAAATATATCTGCAACTTCTTACATGTAGCCCATCAAGAATGGGGTTGACCAATCTTAATGACAACATACAACCAAAAGAATGTAACAGTGGGACAATGGGTAACTCTCAAGGCATTGGTCAGAGGAGGTCATGCCATCTTCAGCCTGGTTCCCCAGGGAAGATAGTTTTCTGGAAGAAAAAGCCAGACACCATGTATATGGTCCAATCACCCTGAACCTGCCACAGTGGAGAGGCCACATGCAGGCACTCTGCTCTGCAGTCCCAAAGAGCTCCCAGCCAACAACTGGCATCACTGATGCCCATGTGTGTGGACCATTGTGGAAGGCCACATGGCTGAACATCACATGATGACAGCCCCAAGACCCCAAGCAGGAACTGTGCAGACAAGCCTTTGCTGGCCCACAAAATCATAGCAAAATAGAAATGTTATTTTCAACTGCTGAGTACATTTGCCCAGAGAGCAAATCTAAAGATTTATTTATTTATTTGAAAGAGCGAACAAGCATGAGTGGGGGGAGGGGGGGAAGAGAATCTTCAAGCAGACTCCCAGGTGAGCGTGGAGCCAGACATGTGGCTTGATCTCACGACCTGAGATCATTAAAGTTTAATTTATGCAAGATCATGACCTGAGCCGAAACCAAGAGTCAGATGCTTAACTGAGTCACCAAGGGCCTCTCAAAATTTCACTTTAAAAACAACTCTGTAAAACTCATATACTACACAAAGTGGAAATGTGAAGATACATATGAAGAAAAAATTTGCAGAAATTATTCCATACAGGAAGTGCTAGGCTGGGAGACTTGCACAGGTCAGCTTTATTTTCCTTTACATATCAGTAAAATATTACTGGTGTGAAAACTGGGGTTCAGAGGTGAAGTGCCTTTTCCATCTGGGGCTCACAGGTGATGAAGTAGCAGACGTGGTCTCATGACCATCAGACAAGGCAGTACTAGCATCACCTGTAAAAGCCCTGGTTAAGGGGCTCATGTGAACTGTCTGCCCCAGGGGCATCTTCCCCTCTTATGCAGACACAACTGACACACAAACTGGTCCCCACCTACTTCCCAGAATCAACTGACTTTGAGTATTGTATATTCTTTCTCATTTATCACATAAACAGAGCTATAAATGGTAATTTCACCTTTGACCTCAACTCACTCTCCCATCTCTTGCTGAGTCATTAATAATTTCCAGGGAGGATGCTCCTGGATCTGCAGTTGAGGCCAGCACCTGGCTGGTGTCCTCTCCAGCTCTTGATCCCAACCAGCAACTCTGTCACCAATGGCACCAAGGACAGTAATCACTCACTTTTCATTTCCAACTCCTCTAGATGAAAGACTAGCACAACCACTTCCAGACTGTCCAAGTGCCACCATCTTGAATTCTCCTATCACAAACACCTTGTCCTCTATTCCTCTACCTTGGCCTGGACCCAAGTTTGTTCTTGAAATGCTGTTTTCCCCAACACACAGAAATCATTCGCCACTCTCAGCAGATGACCCTAAGTCATAAAAAGATTGAGACCCTCTCATGAACCTTTTCTCAGGGGCTTATGATCTGCTCCCCCATTTTGATGTACTCTTGCTTTGCTCCACACTCACAAAAATATGTTTCTTGTAAAGACTACTAATCATTTGTGTCTATTTATCAATATTTTCAAAAACCTCACAAGTTCCTGGAGGAACAGGTCTGTGATTTAGTCATCTCTATCTCAGCACACTCTGAAGTGGACGATGAGGCACATATTTTTGAAAGCATAATATAATCCACAAGTAATTTCTATTTTATATACATTATATGTAGTGGTAGGGAAGAAATACACTGGTAATCACAAATATGCCCTGCTTTACTAAAATTTAATACTAAGTTTATTTTGTATTCATTTCTTGAATACCCAAGTGCAAAGAGAAGAAGAAATTATCAAGAAACAGGTTTCATGGAGTGCCTGGGTGGCTCAGTCGTTAAGCATCTGCCTTTGGCTCAGGTCATGATCTCAGGGCCCTGGGATCAAGCCCCGCGTCAGGCTCCCTGCTCCGTGGGAAGCCTGCTTCTCCCTCTCCCACACCCCCTGCTTGTGTTCCCTCTCTCGCTGTGTCTCTCTCTGTCAAATAAATAAATAAAATCTTAAAAAAAAACAAAAAACAGGTTTCATGATGAGAGGATGCTGGTTAGATTGTAAGTTTATGCAAGAAAACCCACGATTAAATAATGAGCCCTGAGAGAATCAAACACTGACTCCTCTGTTTTTCTATCCCCTCTCACACCTTCATCTCTTACTTCCCATTCATCTTTTCCCCAACTTTGCTAGTATGTGTGCTGTGCTGTGTGTATATATACTCATTTATTAACTTAAGAAATGTTTTTGAACACCTGCTACGTACCAGGCACTGCCCTATTTTAACTTGAACAATATGATATTTGACATTTCCTAATGAAAGAAAATTTTGTTTTGTGACTTAAATGCCATCTATGTGAATATGGGCGGAAGAAATTAATTTTTCCAAGCAGGAATTTTGTGAGGATTAGATGAAAACTTGAGAATTAAATGATCATTTAATGGGTCCCCACTGCAGCCAGCTGATATGTTATACACTCTGCTCCACTCCACAGATATATTACTTTTTAAATGGCTACCATCTACCCATCTTCAGATATATTAAAGGAAGAACTAAGTTGACTAGAGCAATTTCAGACCTAAAATGTCTTTTCATCCTTGCTCCACAAGAGAAATTAGATTTGCAAGCATCCAGACCTCAAATCTATTTGCTCTTTAATAATTTAAGCACTGAAAGGTCAAGCAGCTCTTTTCTATTCCCCTTTATCAACGTCCAAGCACTAACGAAAAATAGCTAAATCCTATCTGCTGCCCAATTGCCACACATTGCTGTCTTCCTGATGGAAATTAACACATTATTGGCACCTAGGTCAATGGCACCTCAACAGAACTCTCTGATATGTTTTTCACTGGTGCAAATAACATTATTTCACTAGTGAATTTCATAAAATCTGTCCAACCACAATTGCAATCTCAAAAAGTAGCTTTGAAAATCTTTCTCTCTGAATGGTTTTTCTAAGAAGATGATTAAAAAGAGCAAGTTCTCGAGGATGGAAAACCAAGCAGAAGTTTCTAGCTTAGTGAGCTGAATTAAAATTCTATTATCCTTTTAATGTATTACTCATGCTCCCTTTGTTTATTAAAATTACACCATCCCTATCCTGATTCCTCCACTATTCCGGAATTTAAAGTAACATAAAATCTTCCTATGGTATTTGCAATATGAAGGCACAATCCATAGTGAAGATGAATCTGCCAAAAATGTGACATCACTATACCATAACTTTCTTATGGAATGAAATTTAATTTAAAGTTTAATTTATGCAAGGCTTTCCTACAACAAAACTCTAAGGCTTTTACAAGGAGGATAAGAAATCTGCATTTATATAGACTAGCACATGACGTATAACCTAGAGAAGAACATCGGAACATCTTTCATGTACTCTGTTAAACTTGAAAGTTCAAATGTGATGAGATATTTTTGGTTTTTTCTAACTTTGAAGACGTTGAGGGGAAGCCTGCTGCAGAGTTGAAATTGACTTTAAAATTTTGGTCTTAATTCATTTCAAGATTAAACACCTTAGTTGTTAAGTCCATTTTTCTTATCCACTTATTCTATTTCTTATCAGCATAAAATATTGGAAGGTTATCCAACCGGATAGCAGAACAGGGGGTGAGGAGGAGTGGGGAGAGGGAGAGAAGTTAACAATCCATTTCATTGTTGCTTTTGCTAATCCTTTAAAGTCTGCACTTCTGATCATTTCAAGGACTTAGAATATTGTTCATTTCATGGTACCTAATAGTGCCTTTTAGCTTGATTTGCAATTTTTGGTAAAACCATCTATTCTATATGTATAAAAAATAATAAAGACTGGTATTTCTGTCTTCCTGAAGATTACTTTTTGGGGGGCAATAGAAAATGAAAGTATAAATTAGATGCAAAGCATGTAAAATAAATGTGTAATTAAAGTTTACTGCCATGCAACAACACAGAATTTATTTTCTTCCTGTTTTTGGTTTGATCCTTCCCCTTCCCAAACCAAAGTTTGGTCCTAAACCTGTCAACACTTACTGGAACAACACCCTAATAATTCAAACAACCTCGTACAACTAAACTAAGCTTTAAAAGTATTGTCACCAGTTAAAAATTAGGGGGATAAAAGGTCAGTTCAATATGTTCAATATGTTTACCACCATGACCAGGATTCTTCAGAGTCCTTCATGTAACACTAGTGCTGAGAGTTGCTGACCTGACACAGTCCCGTTCATTAAGTCACTAAATGATGACTGATAACTAGTTTTGCACAGAGAGTGGGCACTGGGTAACACACCACACAGCATAAATAGATCTGGGGGGTTGAATATTTTATGTTAGCAACTTTAATTTCTCTTTGTCCTACTCTGTTCCAGATTAAGATTGGCCATAAATTGCTTTGGAATATTTGTGGGACACCACAAATATATTTTACGTTCTCTCAGCCATAATTCATCACAAGGAGCTTGCCTAGCATCCGTAAGTTACTGGTGTTTTGTGTGTCTGTGTGTGCGCGTGCACGTGTGTGTGCATGCATGTATGTGTGTATGTGCAAGCATGCCTGAGCGTACGGTCCGATACCCTGCTGCTCTGCTAGTTAGTGATAAAATCTGATATAATAAAATATTAATTACAGCTGAAAGGTTGGGTGAGAAATATGAAGTCAATTACAGTTCCATATTGTGAACAAAGGGCAGGAAGAAAAAAATCCTTTAGTTATGGAGGTTTGGGATAATAAAGGAACACCTAAAACATTAGACTCAGGCTGAGCAGCTCTGTAAAAGGCCACCTGTTATTAATCTTCACAACAGGCACCAAACTTCAAGTAAATTAGTCCTAGGTGGAACCTCTTTAAGAATGATTTCTCCCCATTTTCACAAACGAAGACATTTTCCTTTGCAGATTTTATTTCACTTAAGCTAATCATAATTTAATCATCACAATTTCATAACAAACATATGATGGTAAAAATTATAATTCAAGGTCGGCTACTATTATGAAAGTATGTTTTCTTAAAAAGCACTAGTGATTTGAATAAAAATGGAAATCAAATACCATCAAAGCCACACTAAATGTTTTCATTATTGCATGTTTGTATTATATTCAATTCAGAATCTTTCGGTCCCTAAAAGGAATAATACTGCAGGCTAGGTGAGCTGGAAAATAAATGCCACCATCCAAAAGGCAGGGAAAGATAATTCTCATATGGTGTTACTCATATGTGGAATATAAGAAATAGTGCAGAGGATCATAGGGGAAGGGAGGGAAAACTGAATGGGAAGAAATCAGAGAGGGAGACAAACCATGAGAGACTCCTGACTCCAGGAAACAAACTGAAGGTTGTGGAAAGGGAGGTGGGTGGGGGATGGGGTAACTGAGTGACAGGTATTAAGGAGGGCATGTGATGTGTGAGCACTCCATGTTATATGCAACTAATGAATCATTGAACACTACATCAAAAACTAATGATGTACTGTATGTTGGCTAACTGAATTCAAATTAAAAAAATTACAAATAAAAAAACAAAAAACAAAAACAAAAAAACAAAAGGCAGGTGAACCAAAGGTGGGTGCCATGGAGAGAACACTGAACTGGGAGTCACCATACCATAGGCAAGTGGGTCCAGCTTTGCCACTAAATCATCGACTAACCAATAAGATCCTTTCAAGATCTAATATTTTATAACTCCTGGCACAAGATTAGGCAAGTCTCTACATCAATACGTGAGAAGACAATTATTTCATTCATGTGTCCTCCATCCTTCCTTTTTACAATATTTATCATGTTTCACAAGCATGGTACCAGGCACGAGGGAAGAACAGGAGGAGGAATTTGGCACAGACTGTCCCTGTCCTTGAGAAGACCAGCCTAAGGGTATTAGAAATAGGTCACTCAAACAAACAACTGCTGTGACAGGGACCTCATCTGGGTTTGTACCAAGTGTAATGGAATGCAGGGGAAGAGTGATGATGTTTAAGCCAAGCTCTTACAGCATCCCTTCATTGAGGACATCTGGGCTGGACCTAGTACCTGAACATTCCCACCAGTAACACCCAAAGACTGTTGTCCTGCCTAGAGCCACCAGCTTTCTTCCCAAATTAAAGGCATGACAACAAACAAAAAAGCTAATGTCTTTAGATTCCCTATATAGTCCCCATTCTCTCCAACCACTGGTGCTAACAAAACCCCACCGGAGTTCCAACAAGCTTTAACCTCAGACTCACTAATGCCTGCTTGCAACAGCTTCCAAGAACCTGTAAGGACCCTTTATCAATAAATAGTACAGCAGACTGAAGGTAATGGGCTGTGCCCTAGGTTGGATACCTCCCCAAGTGCTGCCCCAAGAGTTCCCTGAAACCTGCCTTAGAGGGCATGGCAAGCAGGGCTCCTTGTCTTGACCCCCATGGCCACCTGTGAGGACCAAGACCCGAGCTGCCTCTGCTCTCTGGGGGTGGGTGGGGAAAGAAGCCCACAAACATGCAGTCCTGGTCTCTGTTCTGCTCTACGTAGCTCTCTCCAAATCGCTGTCAGGCAAATTTGCAACTATTCTTTCTGCCTTGTATGATCAATCCTCAGGTTACGATCGTTTCTCAATGTCAGTATTTCAATTGATATCCATGTTAATCATTAAGGTCAAATCAAAATACTACAGCTGTGGGTTTTTTTTTTTTTTTAGAGATTTTATTTATTTATTTGAGAGAGAGAAAGAGAGAGAGCGCGTGCACAAGCAGGGGGAGCAGCAGAAGGAGAGGGAGAAGCAGGCTCTCCACAGAGCAAGGAGCCCGATGTGGGAATTGACCCCAGGACCCTGAGATCATGACCCGAGCTGAAGGCAGACGCTTAACCAACTGAGCTACCCAGGTGCCCCTACAGCTGTGTTCTGTTGTGTTTTGGGGTTGGGGGTGGTTGTCAAGTTTGGCCCTGAGAGCCATTTCCGGCTGCCCCTGTCCACCAGCAGCTTCTCTGCTTTATGGAAGGCCCAGCTGCTGTCCTGAGCATGGGGGCCTCTGCTCCCTGGTGCACCTGCCGCGGAGGCCCTGGTAATAACACCGGAGCTCTGATCTAATACATAGAATCCTTCAGAGGAGATTATGTTGAAGAGGAGAAAATTTGAAAAATAGGGGAAGGAAAGCTATGCACTATATTTTCATGCACAAAAAGCAAGTTTGAAATGGAGTTTGAGGGAAAGTTAAATTAAGTTTCATTGTATAAATGCTCAAATACATCTACTCTATTATTATTATCTTCCCTTGCCATTTTTAAAGCTTCTTTTCAAGGGTTCTTGAAGAACAAACTTAGTTTCCAAAATGAATTTTCAAAGAGATGACTGACATTGTCATCCTAGAAGCAACATTAATAAAAATGATCTTTGTTTCCTGGCAGTAAAGGAATCCAGAGTATTATTTTTTAATACAATAAAATTCACCTAAAATCAGGTGGGGGAAGGATGGTGGTGGTGGTAATAAGAGATTTAGCACCTTTTGTTAACACACACTGTTGCAATTCAGCTATAAGAAGTAATAAAAAAAACCAAGCCCAATATAGTAATATAAAATTGAAGTTTTACCATTGAATGACATTTTGGTCTTTGTGATTATGTGTATCCCAATGAAAAAAAGGAAAAAAAAATTAGGTTGGAAGTCAGATATTTAGAGCTCTTCTCCTTAAAGAATTTAAGGAATAGAACCAGATAGAACCTTTCAAAAGATTCAAGCACTGACAAAAGAACATTTAGCCCCCAAATTTATGATGCTCCTGTAGTTCACATTTCTTCAAGAAATAAGAGGGAGCAATTAAAAAGCCACTAATAAGCATTTCAAAAGAACTGGTATCTTTTTTTCTTCATTCTCTGGAGACTATTAAGAATGGTGAAATGAAAAAGAACACATATATCAACAACAAAAAAGACTGATTTGATTAAAACAATCCAATACACTAAAGCAAATTTGTTTAATCCAAGTCCTCCAAGTACTCAAAACTGTACTGCTAAACAATGAGTAAGTTGTAATGGGAGTTGGGCTTCACCAAAAAAAGAAACAAATAAGTTGGTTTCAAAATAATAACGAAGAGAACAACATGAAAATACCCTCCTAATCTCTAAGAGGTAACAGGGATAAACCCCAAAGATTCCAACGATCATAATCTAAAATCGAAGGTATAATTAACATGTTTTCTTAACACTAGAAGAGACAATGAAGAAGAGGATATTAATTTGCGATGTGGCCCACGTCTGCAAAGGAAGGTGTAACCAGGCTGGGTTCCTGAGAGAGTCTGCAGGGAAGAGGTCTATGGGCCGAGAAGGGACGCTCCTGGGAGGGAGCACGTGCCTGACGTGCATTTGGCTTCACTGGTCACATGGGGCTGCACAGGGAGAGTTCACCTCCCCAGACCTTAGTACCTCCTGTGTACAAGGATGCTGGCATCTGATGAGGATGTCTGCTCTTGATGGTTAGAAACCATTTCATAAAGGACCAAGCATTAGCCTGGCACATGATAGCTACTCAGTCCAAGTCACAATAATTATTCATTTTTTATTATCGTAATTATTATTCCTGTATGACAGACTGCTCAGATAATAACTGAAGTTCAGGAATATTATAGTAGGACCTAGTGGGCAGAAGGGGCCACCACATTATCTAGTTAATGTTATTGCCATCAGTATAGGCCAGAATAGCATCAATAATAAATAAGAAAAGCTTTCCTATGTTAAGCAGATAACATCTGTGTTAGATACTATCCTGAGTGCTTTGCTGACTGTTACTCTTTCAGCTGTCCTCTGAGGTAGATTATTACTCATATCTGACTGATGAGGGGAATGGGACTCAAAAAAGTTACATGACCTGCCCAAGGTTAACAGTGTAAACACACACCAGGATTTAAACCCAAGACCATCAAACTCCATGCGGTGGTTGGCTACATTGTTTATGATTCTGAAGACCTTTGTGCCTTACTTCCCAGAAAAGAGCTGGTATTTGTAACTTCTCCATCCAATAGTGGTTGACAGAACACAAGGTCTTCTGAAACTTTGATGATTTTTTGAGATGAACGTACAGTATTAATACACATAGCTCTTACAACTTCCATAAAATTACTGTCAAAATATGGGTTACCTTTAGAACATAGATCCTATTTATTTATAATTTTTTTAAAGATTTTATTTATTTATTTATTTAGAGAGAGTGCGAGCAGGGGGATGGGCAGAGGGAGAGGGAGAGAGAGAATCTCAAGCAGACTCCGTCTACACGGAGCATGGAGCCCAATGCAGGGCTCTATCTTCAACCCTGAGATCATGACATGAGTTGAGACCAAGAGTTGGGAGGCTTAACTGACTGAGCCCCACCCATGCACCCCTAGAACATAGATCCTATTTAAGTGATAATCACAGTAAATGGGCATAAATGTTAAAGGACAGTGATGATTAGAAATCTGAAGTTTATTATCAAAAGCAGGGAATAAAGGAATCCAGACTAAATAGCAATCTAGCCAACATGCTTTGTTGAGCAGATCCTGATATCATAGTTTTACCCTTTTTAAGCACTACAGTTTACAAAGAACTTTTGCTTGAATTAATCTTCCTGACAAGGCTGTGAGATAGGTGGAGCGTGTACTGGACTGCAGTTTTAGAACTGAAGAAAGGCCCAAAGTTCACAGGATAGCCCAAGGTCACAACCCCAAGGCTTCAGGCCCATGCCAAATGTTCTTTTAATTAGATGAAGTCCTAGAATGATTTACATCAGAGACATCAAATTCCACTCACTTCAGTCATTTGGAGAAAACTCAGAGTGTACCATGGAAGCACCTGCCAGCCTCCTCCCACCCAACAGCCCCCGGGTTTGGTGGAGGCCACGGCACCGAAGCACCCACCTGGGCAACCTGTTAACTTTCTGCCAGGAAGACTTATGGGTCAATTTTCCTTCCTCTCTGGCCCTGCCCCAGTGGTTGATCTAATGTGCAAATGCAATCATATCTCTGCCCCATTAAAAATCCTACAGTCCCATCATTTGCGTGTGTTGGGGGTTGTGGGTGAGTAGAGGAGGGAAGAAGAAAGAAGATTCCATCCTAAAAACACATCAACTGCAACCTGGCATATTCTCAGCACTGAGCATATATTTACATCTTTTTAGGATGGCCAGAAGGGAGGCTGACCCAGGAAATGACTGGATAGAGACCCTGTCCATGTTAAACAAAGTCTGGATATATCATGAGGGCAATGGTGAAGCCCTGATGAATTATGGAGCAGGAGAGCGAAAGATCTGGGCAGCCACATTGTGCAGTGGGGACTGGAGAGCTGAGAAAGGCAAAAGCATGAACTAAGGCAGTGATGGGAGGATGGAAGTAAAGGGGGGGGGGCAGTGATCTTGAGAGGTGAGAAGCATGATAGCTTCCAAAAGAGTCAGTACAGATGTGCACGATTATAGGGATCTTCCTGATGGAATCTGAATTTGGAGTAATGGCTTATTTGATAGCTTTTCTGAATTCCTCTTCTAATTAAAAAAATGACAAATTGATTCAAGGGTAAAGGTAGGGTATTCTTTCATGCTTCTGTCCTATATGGACAGGACACGGTATATAACTTTTATTTAAGGATGGAAATATAAATTTAAAATCTTTCTTGTTCCCAATATGTCCAACTAGTTAAAAGGAGATTTTAGTCCTCTGGCTTCTTATCTATAGAAGTTACTTTTGCTCACAAGAAAAAGATGAGGTTCAATTCAATAAACATTTATTGCACACTTAATTAGGTTTGAGGTAGTGAATGATACTCAGAAACTAAATTATGAAAATTATTTTATGATCCTTTTGCAGTTCCTATTACATTTACATGAATTTTATATGTAGGAAAATGCTCACTTTCAGCATTAAATGCATAAATCTAATCACTCCTGAGTGCTAGTCAAACCTCATTTACTCTGTGTGTGTTTTTAATTGTATTTACGAAGATGACCCCAGTTTACATCTCTTTTCTTTCTCTTCTTCCAGGCATTTCTCCAGGTTGTTCCTCTCTTGGATAGACCTGTACCTGCATTTAGCCCCTCACGGCTACCTCCTACTTCTCTTTTGCATTTCAACCTGAACAGCTTATCCTGATCCTTGGTTGAGATTTCATCCTCTGTCAGATGCTCTTGGAATACTCTGGACTTTTCTCTCCAGCTTGATCACCATCTTAGCACAGTGACTTGAACATAAAAGTGCTCAGTAGATATTTGGTAAATGAATGAAGAATGACTGAATAATAGCCAAATGTCAACTGTGAAATTTGCTCTAACACTTTGCAATGTGGCAGAGGACAAGAATGTTAGATACTAACAATGCAGAGAGCTCTTATGGCTTCTCATTGAGCAGAAAACACTTGCACCAACACTGGTCAAGATATTTACCTTCAGGTCAAAGCAGAGAAGTAGAATAACTAGGACACAGGGAACCACACCAAAGCGATGTGGTGATATGGAAAAACTCCCAGAGCTCCTGAGGTTCTGCTATCAAACAGGCTGACATCAAACAGGAGTATTAGTTAAGTAGCTGGAAACCAAATACAGGTGACCACCAAGCATCAGATAATAATATATTTAATGAAATCATTTTTGATGAAACAGAAGGCATGTCAGAATTTTTGTGGGCTTTAGTGTTCTCGCCATCAACAATCACACTGAATGTATTTATATGTGCTGGTGGATGAAATGTTCTGCTGATGGAAAACCACACTCATGATATGGCTATGCCCCCACAACAGGACCAAAAGTGCTGTCACAACCGGAAAGTGGCCAGATCCTCTCGGGGCTGCTCCTCAGCTCTGAAAGCCTGTGGCTCTAAGCAGCGCACTGGGTTGGCTTGCCGGCTCCGCGCCACACATGACTTGATCAGCCTCTTAGAACTTGGGCTCTTTTCTCTCAGATATATGTGATTTTAGCACTTTAAAAAAGTAAAAATGAGGCATCTATAGTTAAATCAATTAGTCTTCATCAAAATTTCCAAGATCTTTGCTCCCAAAGGCTCTCAGTCTTAGCTCAGAACGCCTCTAGAAATTCATCCCTTAAATACCCTGGAATCAATAACTGTGATTAGGAAGACCTAGCAGCTCCTGAGAGCAAAGGGCATAGCGTCTTTGGGATTTGTAACTAAGGCGATGCAGTGTTCAGTTCAAGGCATTTGTAACCTTCTGGCGCACTGGATTTACAACAAAGACTACTTGTAAATTATTCCACTGTTAACATTTACAGATGGTCCAGAGAGATGGGGGGAAAGCAGCATGTAACTTTCTCTATCGTCAGTGGAAAATGAGATCAACCTGTATGCTTACCTCCGTCACCCTGATGGATGGTTTCTGGGCGGCTGTCTGGGTCAGGGAATGCAGAGCACTACCTGCTCTCACCTCTAGGGAGACATTCATGCATAACTTTTGGCTTCTAGTGTACACAATACTCAAAGGCTTTCACGTAATCTATAGTTTCAGTCTCAAGCACCTAGTTTTTCTGAGAGAAGCATGGATTCCTTTGAGACAGCAGAAACAAGATATAGTATGATCCAACACTTGGGTCTTCCCTGGCCCTAGGCAAGAACTAGCCACAACCATCCGCTAAACAGACTGGTGCTCAGAGAAGCCTCTGCACTCTGGCTTTCAGTAGGCAAAGACACCAGGGTGTCCATTCAGCAGGCATTGCATACACAACCCAGTACAGATTATAATCATCCCAAAAGCAGCGAGCACAGGTTCAGGGCAAAGGGGTTAGGGTGACGTAGCAAAAGGAAGGAAGCAAAAGGAGAAAGATCCAGAAGCTTCTCAGCAAGCAGGGGGACTAATAATGCCATGTTTCTATGGCTTGGGAAAATTGAGATTTAAAAATATTCATACAATTAGTAATTACCAATAAATTACTAGATAGTCATTGCTAAGATCAGCTTTCAGTTTCTAGTGTTCCAGTGTCCACTTTAACAATACTCTAAACAGTTAATATCACTAGTTGCTTTGGTTAGTCAATATGTTTTTCCCTCTAAAAAGGACTAAATGGTTTGGATTCCTTTAAATACTGTCTCTAATAAAAATTAACATGTGGCACCTGCAGGATCCCTTCCCTTCATGCCTAAAGTTTGGTAATTGGGCCCAGTGGAAAGGAAGAGTGGGCTCAGCACATCCACAAGCCACACTTCCTCTGAAGCTCTCCTATGCTGTGTCCCTGGCTAACCCTTCCCCCACTGCAGGGCTGATCTTCCTTACATTTTTTTCCTTGCCTAAAGCTCCTGAGTGACTACTCATTGCCGAAAGGCTACATCTCTACTCCTTGGCACGGAGCATAAGGCTGCCCAATCTAGCCCCGATCTCCCAATCTCCCTGCCCACCCCCCCCCCACCCCCCGCCCCTTCTACCACTCTAATTTTAACACACTTCTCATTCCCAGATCAGGCCAACTCGCTCAGCCCTCCTTGCCCTTTTGGAACTCATCTGTCTCACTCATTATTTATTCCCTGCCACACACTTAACCTCCTCCGCAAATTCCTCCCCAGGACATACATCTCTTGGACAATATCCATCTGCAAGATTCAGCTGCTTGGCTTCAGAGCTGCTTCTCTGAAGTCTTACCTGACCGTCCTGTGTACAACCCCTGCCCCTGGCCTCTCTGTGCCAGTCCTCATCCCTGCAACAGGCCACCAGATGACATGCTGGTCGCTCCCATCTAGATTGTTAACCCCTGAAGAGAGCCCATAACAGGCTCCTCTGTGTTCCCAGTACTCAGCACAGTGCCCGAAACCTAGTGAGTACTTAATAATTATAATCCTAACAACTCCTGAGATAAGGTGATACTACCTTGCTCTTCAAAGATGAGGGACCCCGAGGCTTAGAGATGTGATTCTTCAGTCACACAGCTAGTCACTGAGAGAGCTGGGATTTGAAACTAGGTTTATTTAACTTCCGAGTATGTCCTTTCCCTATATCCTGGGGCTCATTTTAAAAGTTAGGTCCACAATTTATGTGACCCATAAAACAGAGTAATTATTTGAATATTACTCTTTCTTCCTTAGAATATGCCAAAGGAGGAAAGAGTGATTCTGCCTGCCCGCCTAAAAGGTGATGCATGACACCTGATGCTATCTTGTGTCTCAGGTCACAATGGTCTTGATTATTGACAGATTCAGCAGTTTCTAATTAATTTAGAGCAAAGCGCTGTTTAGATATGGAAATTATACACTGACTTATAATAGGCTAATTTAAAATTATATTACTTTAAATTTGTATTACAGGATCTTTGGATCTTAAGGTAAACTCTGTGCTGTGAGGTTTTACATGATAGTTTTTCCATTCTCAGAATAATATTGTCATTCCAACAACAAAATAAAATAAAGGCATAAACTTTTGGGGAAAAAATAATAAAAAATATTTGCAAATCATTATTTAACTGGTTCCTCTGACCCAAGATCAAATTCTTGGACAAAACTGTTCTGATTAAAAAGATAATCTAGGGAATAAATTCTAGCATAATCATAATGATTAAATGACCATAAAATGGTACTTGAATCACAATATACATACAGGTATTTTTTAAGAAATGGGAGGAAGAATCAGACTCTTCAACGGTGAACAGAACATTAGACATCATTGAGCCAAGTTCCGTATCTCACCAACTCCCCACTGGTGTCAGATTATGAATTTCACTTTCAGAATGGTTATAAACAGAGCTCGGTTTCCTTTTGTTCTATGGTTAAGTTTATTCAGTAGAGATGGCCATAACCATAATTAGCTAATGATTCAGGAGCCAGCAGGGAAACATCTAACCTTTTTAAAGAGCTGTACTACAGAACTGGGACAGCGAAGAGTTCATTAACTATTTGTAATATCAATTCCTAACTAAAAACTTGCAAATGCAGAAATAAATAGGTAGCCAGATGCAATCAAATTTCAAAATGTAGTAGAGATACCAGAATTTATTGGCATTCTATTATTAATGATTTTATTGATAGACAACTGTTAAATCCTTAATTTATTTTTCTTGTAAAATTAAGACCTTTTTTTGTGATATCAGATTTAAAAAAAAAATGAGAAAAGGAAGAGCTAGAGGACCAGAGTTAGTCCTATGAAAAGAAACAACACAAACCACCTAGTGACATGGTTTGAAAGGGCCGATGTAAGAAAAAACACTGATACAGCAGTTAGTAGGTGTGAAGTACAGTTTGGAATGCTTTTTTAAAAAAATATTACCTTTTTTAATCCTCGCAAGAACCTCATAATGTTTATTTACTTATAGGCTCCTTGCATGAAGCAGAAGAGAATGGGCTAGCCAAAGCCGGTGGTGGTCATAGAGTGAAAATGTCTTTCCTTGGACTTACTAATGGTAGACAATCAAACGGAGTGCCGCTGCCTTAAAATAACTTTTTAAAAATTAATATTTGGTCCATACTTCCTAATATTAAACTTCCTAAACCAAAATTAATTATATGCCAAAAAGTGTAATTTCTACAGGAAACTTCTTAAAACCAAACGCATGATTATCTCCTATCATTCATTAACTATAATGATCTCTTTCCTTGCTTTTACTGTCAAAAGATCTGTTTCACTGTCCCCTCTGAGGTGGCAGTTTTCATAGACTCCCTGACATTCTCCTGCTGAATCCCTTTAATAATAACTTCTGTGTGGTAACCAGCTGGAAACATGAGTGCAAGCTGTTGGCCACAAAAAGAACAAATCTCGTTTTCCCTACAGCTCCAGGATCAAATCAAACATTTTTAGGAAATTTAACAAATTTTCTTAAGATAAATACAATTGCTTTACTGACTATTTATGTTCAATGGAATGAAAACCTGTCCTTCACCTTGGTTTAAGAACACAGCATAGAGTTTTCAAACAACAAAGAGCTCAGTTATAAGAAAAAAATAGCATCCTTTAATACATTTTTTATATTTTCTATCTGATTTGTTACAGAAGAATATTTGATGAGTAGTTTGGCTAAATCAGGAAATACTAGAAGTGAACAATGAGGCTTTAAGATCTGTACACATTTTGCTGGCTACCTACCTAAGGCAAAGCAGCATCAGGGAAAAGTGACAAAGAGGAGTAAATGAAAACAGCACACATTTGTCAAGTCTACCACAGTAATGAATTTAGGGTGAAATCTGTTTAATAAAAACCCAAACATATTATATAAAAAAAATAAATTCTTGATTTATACATGAAACTAAAGTTTTTATATGGTACAAGTCTTTTTTTAAAATCAAAAGTGTTTCGGATGAATAAAACATTTATGCCTACCTTTTACTAACAGAAAATATTCCCTGTCTCATCTGAAATCTTACCTAGCAGGACAAATGCTTTAAAGAAATAAGGCAAAATATTTCTTCCATCTCTTCCTTATGGCCTCATCTCTTCCAGATTCACAATGTAGTGAAGTTCCTATTTGCTTTAAGACTGTGGCCCTGATTCTCAGCAACCGGAACTATTCACTTTTTAAATATAACTATTGAGGAAGCGTTCATTGCAAAGATATCAGTAGTATAAGAAGTTACCAGTGACAGTAAAGCACAGCATTAAAATAATTAGGACTACACCTGTTAGAAGAACAAGGTGGCTGCCATCCATTAAAAGTGTATTCGCATGTTTAGGCATCAGCTTTAATGTTTTGGTTGTTCCTGTGATTGTTGCCCACCTCCCATCCCCACAGACAGGCAACTTAATAGATGTTTTCCCCACTCGGTAGTTTCTCCTGAATGAATGAATCAAAGAATGAGTACTTAAAATGATAATTTTCTAACATTTCACTAAAATGAATATCAGAATGTTTAATTAACATATTCAAGCACTGTTTTAATTAAGAAGACATATAGCTCCAAAACATTTATGAATAAATTGAAGCAACAATGCCTAAAGAACAAAAATGAGAGTCATTTGAAAATATCATCACCTAAGGCGCAACAACGTGAAGGAGTCTCATGCTGTAGACCATGAGACTATAAAATATCATTAATGAGGGACATTGGCACATAGTACATATATCATGAGAGTAAAATCACGGAGAGAATCTTTGTTAGTGCAAGAAAAGCACATAGTTTGTGTAAAAATCATTCTTTATTTAGAGCTGCTATTTTACTGGCAAATTACAAGGATTTTCTCTGTTGGATTATGTCTGCGTGTAATGAACAGTGGAGAGAAGAGAGAGAAATGAAGGGATTCTAAATGAGTAAAAGAAAATTAAGCTTTCCCCTGTCTTATTAAAGAAAAAAAAATTGGATCCATGAACAGACATTAAAATTCTTTCCTAGGTGCTAGTTTACTAGCTAGAATGATGGAATTTGTGTTCTTCCTGGTCATTTCAGGATTTAAATAATTTTATGTGACAGAGCTGATATGTTGATCAATAAAAAGACAGCAATCATTTACATTTAGTGCAATTTTAAGAATCTGCATTAAGCAAGCTAAGTGTTTGTAATGGAATGAATGCAGAACCACCTTACTTAGTGAAGTGCATAAATGAAGTGGGGCTGAATTTTTAACATCAATGATTATGGATTAAAGAAAAATCAAATCAATTGAAAGAACTGGCTTTGGAAATCATACAATGTCAGTATTTTTGAGCATATAATACTGTGCAAAATCCAGGAAAGCAAACAGATGTTTACTTCTATTTCCCTCCTTCTTCTAGTATTTATCTTATCATTTGGGAAAAGCCTTCTTGTATTGCAGTTTGACTACATGTGCATTTTGCAAATTTCCAGATGTGTTCAAATGTTTTAATCTACATTATGGCTTTATATTTTAGGTCTCCATGATTCCCTAATCAGAGTTCTCATTTCTCTAAACACTAAATGAAATTGAAAATTTTGATATACCTCATTTAGTTTGAGAGTATTATGGACATTTTTTCCAAACTAGTCTTTCTAGATATATTGGTCTAGCATCTATTCAATAGATAATCAGTCCCATTATGTTGTACTGTAACACCAAATCCCTTGAAAAGAACATTCACTTTTCTGCAAAAAAAATTCAAAAAACTAAAAACAAACCAAAAAAGCCAACCCCCCCCCCAAAAAACAAACAAACAAAAAACGCCCAACCCAATGACAAAAAAAACCCACAACTTTCTGACTGGGGGGGTCAAGATAATTTCCATTCTCAAATTTGTGCCAATAAAATTTACCCATTTAAGGTAAGTATCCTTCCAATTAAGGTGATACCTGTAGTGGGTTTCCCTGTAATGCTTACTGAATACTGTCCATAAGAACTGATCTCGATTCCAGCATAGATTTAGATGACGAATACTGAAATGTTAGCAGAGTTAGTGACTGGCCTTTAAGAAATGATGTGAAACGTGGCAAAGCTGTGTATTTTGGACACTCTGACAAGCATTTGAATGTGTATTTTTATAACGTAAGAATAAAAAGCCTGAGGATATCTACAATTAACTAAATGGTAAGGCTCCAGTCTCCCCAAAACAACTAGAAAGGTATAAAAGAAAACAACAAGACAATGCCTTTGAAAGGCATGCTTAGAAAATATGAATACTAGTTTGGAATGCAAGAGGCACTTTAAAAAAGTAAGGAAAGGAGAACTGGGGAGGAGGCTGATATAGGTGGCCCAAAGGAATATTATTTGAAAACTCAGACTTGAAAAGATCTATACAGAGAGGTGGACGAAAATCAGACTGAAAGTGTTTGAAGGAAAAAGGCAATAAGAACAGAAAATGAAAAAGGAGTTTATGTGAGAATAAAATAGAATTGGGAATAACTGGCTGTTTTGGAGAAATGGTTAGGATTTCAGATCCCTTCCATTTGGAGGCCTTGAAGATGAGTGGGCTGTATGTTTTCATTTTATTGTGATGCTCGGGTAGGAGAACACGGACCCCTGTCCTAACAGCCTGCATTGCTGAGTCTAGACCACTTTTAAATTGGTCACAAGAAAATGATGCTCCCAAGGACATGGTCAGAGCATCAATTTTCATTTAATAATACTTCAACTTTCTGGAGTGAAAAACGTCTGACCCACGGCCACAGATACATTCGGATCTTGGCCAGCCGTCTAATGAGTGTGTGTCTTGGGTCATTCGGATTAGGGCAACCCCTCGGTACTGCACACAAGTCAACACAAAGGGCCTAGGTAGTGTCAGTGGCTACATTTTTCTAGCAGTAATAATATCTTAAATTTGGAATAGAGCTTTGACATATTTCATAGTGTTCTCACAGACTGCACTTATGAATGGCGGTCCTAAATCCCTGACAGGAAAATCCCTTACTACTGTGTCAAGTCAACAGAGTGAACTAGAAATTGTGTCATAAAATTTTCTAGATTTTTCAAATAAAAATTTCTGCGATCCCACCCTAATCGGACTTTACTATCAACAAATGCTGTTCTGTTTTTACTGCTAACTCTGTGAATTGAAACTTGTACATATTTTATCATGTCGAAAGAAGTCCAACTGATTGCCCTATGACACTATAGTGAAAACATGATCAAATAGAGCCAGGTTTCAAAAGGTTAATGGAGTAAAATTCTACACAAGGAGTATGGAAACAAGCCCTATATAGCCTTAAATAGGAATGTAAATGTTTCCTCGGGGTATGCTATTCAGAATAATAGGTTATTTTGAAGGGAATCTATTCTGATAGTACAGAATATCTAAATCCTTCTGAAACAAGTAGCAATTTCATTTATATAGATTAATGAGCTTATGACAAGTTCATGCTCAAGAGTTATTCAGGCATTCCTCTGCTCCTTCCTAGGAAGAATAAATTTATTTTATTCATTCACCGTAAAAGTTACACTTTGTAATTTCTTAGCTATATAAATCATCATGGGATGAGAAATTGGGCCTACATGTTGGTAATAAACTTAAATATGTTTGAATAAAGACTTCACAATGCTCTTTCCAATCATTGGTTTCTTTTAAAAAAATAAATATACACCACATATTCAATGGAGAGATTAGCCCATTTCCCAAAAGTTAACTGACTTAAAGCCCCAGGTAAACAAACAAACAAGCAAAAAACCAAAGGTCCATTTAAAGAACAGAGCTCAGGATCAAAATGTCATCAGCCCTTGGGTAACTAAATTGCAGCAAGCAATTGCTTTTTAGAAGTAAAGCCACCTCTCAACAGACTAAGGCTTTTGTTCCGTATCTTCAAAGAACAACCCACTTGCAACAGCATCAAACTCTGTTCACAATACTTGCTCACACCCCACATCAAAGCACATCCCCTTTCCCGAGTCATTTCTTTTAATTAGAGCTAATAAAGATATGGGTTTACATGCTGCCTGCTGTTTGCATCGAATCCCTAGAAAACACAGTCAAGAAATTCATCAATTTGATGTCAGTGTCTATCTCCCTGGAGCCAGCCCACCCCTCCTCTGCTCAGTACCTGACAGGCGCGCCTCGGCTGTGTGCTGGCTTCAGCATGACTGTCACTGTGTTGTCCGTCTGATTCAAAGGGGTCTCGAGTTCATAAGCCGGCATAGAGGGTGCTGGGGGAAAAATGTGTGAGATGGCAGACTCATTATTTCTGGTCGATCTTTTCAGTTTTCCTCCTAGTTCCATTTGCAAAGAACATTAAGAACACAGTGCACTTAAACTGCAGCTATGAACTGACCATGGGCAGCCTCTGTGTATATACCCTACACCGAATATCAGGAACCACTGCTAAAACCAGGAGATGTTGACTTCTTTGATCTTGAGTTTAAGCTGGGAGAGAGCATGAGGGGGGTTTGTGAGGTGTTAGTAATATTCTGTCTCTCAATTTCCATTCTTGCTAAATGGGTGTAGGTTAGCTTGAGAACATACATCAAGCTGGGCACTTATAATTTGTGTACTTACTGCTAGGTATGCTTTTCTTTAAAAATAACTTTAAATGCATATTTAAGAAATAATCACTAGGATCATAAAACTGAACATTATAGCTCTCCCATCGAAGTCAAGATGGAAGACTGCGTATGCCACAGATCCATCTAGGGATCTGAAGACTGTAGAAGCCAGAGAGGCTTGTTGAAATTAGTGACCACTAGTGGGCTCTCAGGGAGAGCAGGAAGGTGGAAAAGGTATGGGAATTGGAGTAAGAAAGGCTTGGGTTGACTTTCTGTTTTGTTTTAATCAGCCTAAGAGCGTAGGCACATGAATTACCTCTGGAGCTTCAGTTTACCCTTCTTCCAAAATAGGAGAAATTACCCTCTAGGGTTATTATGGGAATTCAAAGAGATAATAAAGAGAGCCAGGCAAATATAATCCTACCAATGTTAATTCTTTTCCCCCACTTCATGTGAATCCTATTTCCAGGTCCATTTCCTGGCATTCTTTGTTTTCTAGATTGTTCATTCTTACGAGAAGATAACGACAGAGTTCTTCAATAATTTTGTCATCACCATGGACTAGATAGATCATTTCATGAAGCTGTGATGCGGGAGGGCACATGGTGTAGGTACCTGATGAGAACACTAGTGATCCTTTTTTTTACAAATATAGTTTTTTAAATCTCTTACATATAAAAAGCTTTTCTGTAAAAGACATGGGTTATGTCTCATTTCCATTTATTGGATTTTCTCAGCATTAAAAATTAACTCCAATTCTATTAAAAATTAACTCTGATTCATAACACAGAATTATATTTTGTATAGAAAATAGTTATCTGAGGTCCATGAAAGTAGAAAATTGGGGCCCATAAACTGTAATTTTCTTTTTTTTTTTAAGATTTTATTTATTTATTTGAGAGAGAGAATGAGAGAGAGCAAGCACATGAAAGGGGGGAGGGTCAGAGGGAGAAGCAGACTCCCCGCCGAGCAGGGAGCCCGATGCAGGCCTCGATCCAGGGACTCCAGGATCATGACCTGAGCCGAAGGCAGTCGCTTAACCAACTGAGCCACCCAGGCGCCCAACTGTAATTTTCTTTGAACTATAAAAATCAAATAGTTACTCTTGATGAGTCTGTGCAGGCTAACTAAAATGTTAACTGTCTTTGTTTTTGGATAAAACTGTATGAACTTGGTGGGCTAACAGTGGTCAGACTCATATCAACCAGAATTTTTATATAACAGAAATGGTAAAAATGAATTTTTTTTTCTAAAAGAACATCCTCTTTAAGATAATACTCTTTGAGATATGATTTCCATAGGGGAAAATTACCAAAATAATGGAGGCTTGGAAATACACATACTGGCACACATTTCCTCTTCAGTCTCCATCATAAGTTCAAGCACCAGATTATATCATCTTAATTACATCCAGGTATCAATGCACTTGATTAAGATCAGAGAGGGCATGCATGGAAAATTACAACTAGAAGCCAGATTTTCTGATTCCAAGTCTAGTAGTCTCTAGAGATGTACGACCTATGCCACTTTCCTAACCTCCCAAGGACGTCTTCCTCTTCTTCCAACTCTCCATACTGTTATTACCTAACACTTCCTATGAAGTATCAAGTGTATATTGAATTTCAAGTTGAGTTTGTGCTCATAAATAAAATCATAAACGATGAAAAATTTCCTCCTAAGTTATAATTGCTTAAAAACAAAATTCCAAACCTCCCTCCCTCAAAACCTAATTGAGTGCTTATAGTACTTTTTTTTTTTTAGATTTTTATTTATTTAGTTGAGAGAGAGAGCACACAAGCGGGGGAGGAGCAGAGAGAGAAACAGACTCCTTGCTGAGCAGGAAGCCCAACATGGGACTCGATCCCAGGACCCCAGGATCATGACCTGAGCTGAAGGCAGATGCTTAACCCACTGAGCCACCCACACACCCCATAGTACTCTTGTTGTAAGCACTTCCCTGCCTCTGATTCTAAGCAAAAACTTTCCAAAAACTAGAAATGAGGGACAATAGATAAAATAAGGCTAAATATTATTTAGCTAACACTGACTGATTGAAAGAGTTATTTCCCTCACCAGCCTCCTGCTCATCTTCCCCCAACCAAAACAGACAAGGCCAAAACTCAAATACTTCACCACTCATACCCAAAGGGGGAAAAAGGAAATGTCCATGGAATTGTGCTTATTGTTATTATATATCCAGCAGATGGCAACTCCATTTTCTCTAGTCTGAAGCACAAAGACATTTTCTGCACAGTTGCACATGCCCAGAAATACTTCTCAAATTATGTCTTTGGTCGGATGGCATAATTGAGTCTCTACCAGCAAAAAGCTGGAGGCTGTAAGTGCCTGGTACCACCCCTCTGTCATCGCAACTACTAATGGTGAAGGTCCCAAGGAAGGCTGATCCTTCGGGAAGCAGACTCCATATAACGCTGTCTTTCTGCTGAGCACTCGGTCGTTCACGGCTCATTGCAGATATCTCCCCAATGCTGCTGCTCTGGTAACCTGTACTGTGAAGGGGGTAGGAGCACACAGACCAGAACTCTCGCTCATGCTCAGGTCCTCCAGTGCAAACTGATACAACATGCCTACTTCCTAATGCAGGAGGATCTTAAGCTCCCGAATTATAAGTATTTGCAGTATCTCATTCAATTCCACAAGTCTGATTTTCATGCATGCCAAAGTGTTAATCTGAACACAATGGGTCAGTCGGGGTGAGGTTTGTATCCTTGACAGTGAAAAATACAAAAACGTTACCTGTGATAAAAGACATAACTCACAAAGGTATAATACCTGATATTTTGGTGGTGAACTGATTTGTTGCTGGAGGTCCAAACCCCTTAGCTGTGCTAGCTCGGATGGTGAAGGAGTACGTGGTCCCTGGATACAGTCCAAAGAACAGAAAATGGGTTTCATTCCCCAGTTTTGAAACTCTTCCACTTTGATTGGATAAGTCTATTTCGGGGTCAAAGGAACTGACTGCTTTGTAGGTGATCTGCAAGAGAATAAGAATTCGATAAAATACCTGAAGCAGGTGGACCGGGATCACATCTTTATCCAATAAACCCCTGTGATGTATGCACTGTCGGATGCTTTATGATAAGCTCCTCTACTCACTTATACTCTTCAAATCCTGGATCCGGTGAAGGGGTGCAGGGATTCAGCCAAAACTGCTATGAGTTATTACTTTTATAGACAGAGGAATTGAAAGCCAGTAGATTAGAACATAAAGGATGAATTCAGGTTTAAGCTAATACCTTGAAGTTGTTTGTTTTCAAAATGTCACTTTGGAAAACTACATTACAGTTGGCTTAAAACAACATCACAAAATGTACAACTAGCTCAAACAGATAAGGACCGTACAAGGGTAAGGCCTCATCTCTCATCTAAGGGCCAGTTTGATTCTGCACTGAACAGGATTATTGTCTTCTGGAAACAAGGGCATTTTTAAATGTTTTCACCAATGTGGGCAAAGATATCTGCTCTCACAGTAAATCCTAGACACGTGTCAGGAGCTCTTGATGGTATGACCATGGTGCTCGTGACAGGTCATATTTACTTCTTTTCTTCGGAGCAATGCTGTCCGATAGAACTTTCTGTCATGATGGAAATGTTCTATTCTGCACTCTGATGGTAGCCACCAGCCACAAGTGGTGACAGAGCACTTGAAATGTGGCTAGTGAGACTGAGGACCTGAGCATTTTATTTTATTTAATTTTCATTAACTAAAATTTAAATGTAAATCACCGTGCATGACTAGGAGCTGCCATTTCAGGCAATGCCACTCTAGAAGGCTCTCATATGTTGCCACATAACAGGGGTTTAAAGCACATTGGACGCATCTGGAATGTGTGAAAATAAATATATCATAGGTGTCTTGAAATTTGCCCTTTCAAATGATTTTTTTAAAGAATTTCACCATAAGTAGTTCATCAACTATTCACGAACACGCATTTTAGAGGTGATTACTAACTTCTACTGGTTGTAATGACATAATTTTTAAATGTGGCATATTCAAAAGTTTTAAATTGCAAAACTGAGCACTTTTCTTGCTTTTAAATAGGTAAACTTATTTATAATTTATGTGCATGAACACTAATACTGTTATTACACAAAGTGATAATTGGCATTCTTTCTTCTTATATTTATACCATGTCATTATAATTAGGGAGACTTCTCTGAAAGAATATTTAGATTGAATCATCTAAGTTTGGCAAGAAAATGTTTGCTGTATATACTAATCACTATAGTGCATGCCACTCTCAGAGTTAGGCAGCGTATCTGTCGTTAACCCTCTAGCCGATTTCCCTCACAAGGTTTCTCTGAGTCAAGAGTGTCCCCCACCAGCTGCTCTGGGAGGGACTTCAACATTGGCACCACTGTGTGCTTAGTTGTATACTCAGTCCTCGTTCTGACACTTCTAGAGAAAACAGTGGTTCAGAGAGGGTAGATCTAAGCTATGAGGGCACATTTGCTCCCCAAAGTTTATTCATTCATTCACTCATTCATTCACCCATTCTAAACACATTCATCGCATGCCTCCAGTGAACCAAGCACTGGGCTCTGAGCTGGGATCTCACATGGTGGGTGAGACATGGTACCTGTCCTGGAGGAGGTAACAGTCTGGTGGAGAAGTAGAGATGCAATTCAACAGCTATGATACAGTCTAAGTAAATGAGGACAAGCACTGCCCACCAGAGCTAGGTACAGCTCCTTGTTTGTTTTGTTGCCTTACTAAAAACTTTAACGGGACACAATTGTATAGGAGACAAAGTCCAAACTTCCTACCTTTGGGTTTAAGACCTGCCTACATCTTCTTCTCCAAACTCATCTCTGAATACTTAACACAGTGACATTATATTACCTTCTGCCCTGGTCAGGGGATAAAGATTTTCTGTACCACAAACACTGGGCTTTTCTGACACTGCTTTGGCTCATAAATGTTCACCTGCTTGGAAGGTGATAGCACTATCTGTGACCTGCTTTCTCTCCCTGCTCAGATTCATTCATTCCATTCAAATATTGATGGAGTGAACACTGACACCGTGAGCACTGTGGTCAGTGGGCGGACACAGGCCCTGCCCGCAGGTATTTAAGAATCTGGACTGCAGTGAGTGGAGCTGGGAGAGATGCAGAAAGTAAATTAATAATTTTAAAATGCTAAAATTCAGTAGATGAAACAAACACAGTGCTAAGACAAAGAATATTGTAGGCAGAGAGGGATACGTGCTTGACCACCAGGAATGGTTGTGGAAGGGGCCACTGAGGGGATGACAGTTAATTTCAGGAGACTTGAACTTTGAGAGAGCCAGCCATGCCAAGAGTTTGGGAAAGAACAGCATGAACCAAGGCCATGAAGCAGGAGTGTTTTGTACACGGTTAATGGACAGAAAGAAGGCCTGTGTGACTGTGGCTCAGCAAGCAAGGTAAGTGTGGTCCCTCGACCAGGGGCTGGGGAGTGGGTGAGGGCCATACCATGCAGTGCTCTGTACCCTAAGATAAGAAGCATGGATGCGTACAAGGGGGAGCCTTGGAATATTCTGAAGTATGAAAACCAAATTATCTAATTTCCCTTATGAAAAGACCAAGGTTAGCTGCCAGGGGAAGAAGTGGTTTATTGGATGGAAGTAGTAAAGGGAGGCAGGGAGGCCACCGGGAACTACCACAGAGACCACAGGGAACCTTCAGCACCTCTGACAGTGCCATGTTGGGACTAAGGTTAGCATCGTGAAGAGAGAAGTAAATGAAAAGAACTGGCATATTTGAGAGTTAAAATGGACAGAAGTCGGTGATCAATTGAATATGGGGGAAAAGATGGAGGAATCAAGGATAGGTTCCACGTTTGGGGCTTAAACAAAAGATGGCCCCACTTACTGAGTGGGATGGAATGAATGAGGGGAAATGAACTGCTGGCTTGTGGACACAGGGTGCATGGTATCAAGCTGGGATTTGAGACGTATGGCCAAGAAATAGAGATGTGGGGGTGATCGGCATTGAAATATTATGGTTTAGGAATGGATGAAGTCACTGGGGAAACGATTTCAGAGAGAACAGTGACATTTAATATAATCAGTGGTGGAGGAGGAGATACCAACAAACAAGCCAGAAAAGCCAATAGAGAAAGCTGTCATGGAAATCAAAAGAAAGAAAAGGAAAGAAGTGTCTGAAGAAGGAAATGCTTTCAAAGATGCCAGGAGTTCAGGTGAGATTGGAACAAAACATGTCCGTCCGCCCATATCTGAAGCCAGAGTTCCCATTTTACTTCTCTGTAAAGCTTCCAAAATGTGGCCCAATGATCACTGGCTCAGCTGAACGCCCAATGTCATGACTGAGTTCATACAGTTCATTTGGTGATACATCATCACGCTGTGAAAGCTCTCGCGTAGTCTTTTTTTTTTTTTTAAGAGTTTATTTATTTATTTGACAGAGAGACATAGCAAGAGAAGGAACGCAAGCAGGGGGGAGTGGGAGAGGGAGAAACAGGCTCCCCAATGAGCAGGGAGCCCAATGTGGGGTCCGATGTGGGACTCGATCCCAGGACCCTGGGATCATGACCTGAGCCGAAGGCAGACGCTTAACTGACTGAGCCACCCAGGAGCCCCTCTCTCGTAGTCTTAAATCATCGTTTCAATATGCCAAAGGATGTGGAACTTTTCACATAATTTTGTCTTCTTTCTGAGGAGTGAATGACGTCTTACTCTTCTTTCTGATCCCACAGTGATCAGTACATATTTGGCACTCAGTATATATTTTCCCCAAAAGGCTCCCAGGAAGAAGAGGTGTGCACATGTGCTTACACAAATGCTCACACCACGGCAAGTAGGATGTTGCTGCACCTGCACTGACTATAGAGCAGAAAGCAAATGCTTGAGCAAAGGACCTGTTGCTCCACGGGGGCGGATGGGTTGGTATTCATCTATTGCCATGGTCATGCCGGATAAGCTAGACGGGGGCTCCGTCACGGGTCTTTCAGCCACAGCCCTCTAAGAATTTGCTAATCAACAGATCCTCTCTCCCAGACCCATAAAAATGCACATATACACTAATGCATGCGCTTTTAAAAATTATGGACTCTTTTCCTCATGATTTTTTTTTTTAAGATTTTATTTATTTACTTGAGATAGAGCAAGATCGAGAGAGAGAGAGCACAGAGGAAGAATGAGAGCACAGAGGCAGAGGGAGAAGCAGGCTCCCACTGAGCAGGGAGCCCGATGCGGGGCTCGATCCCAGGACCCTGGGATCATGACCTGAGCTGAAGGCAGACACTTAACCAACTGAGTCACCCAGATGCCCCTTCCTCACTATTTTTTAAAGATTTTATTTGAGAGAGAGAGTGTGAGAGTGAGTGGGGGTGGGGAAAGGGACAGAGGGAGAGAGAGAGAATCTCAAGCAGACTCCATGCTGAGCACGAAGCTGGATGTGGAGCTCAATCTCACAACCCTGAGATCATGACCTGAGTCACACCAAGAGTTGGACACTCAAGCGACTGAGCTACCCAAGCGCCCCTCCTCTCCCTCACTTCTAACAAATCCCTAACAAGCAAGTGTGTTGTATAGATGCAGACACAAAATGTCAGAAAAGTCACTGATCCCTGTCAAAGCCATCCAGAGACCTGGGAGTTGGAATACCAGGAATAAAAAACCCAGCTCCTCAGGAATAGGAGCAATCCACTCTAGAATCCACTGCCCTTCGGAGAGTGGATGCTCCATCTATATGTATCTGAGCAGTTGTTCTAAAGGACACTGAAAAACACCTCTACGCTCACACCCAAATGTACCATGTCCTTTTGGCATTTATTTTTTCATTTGTTCATTCAATGCATGTTTATTAAGAGCCTATTAAGTGCCAGGCTGTAGTAAAGCAGCAGGAAACTCCCAGAAGGAAAGTTTGGGACTGCTTCCATGCTTGCAGTGTATCTCTGGCTGAGGGCCAAGGCAATTTTGATGCAGCCTACATGAAGAACACTGACGGGGCGCTGGGGTGGCTCAGTCCTTAAGTGTCTGCCTTCGCCTCAGGTCATGATCCCAGAGCCCTGGGATCGAGTCCCACATTGGGCTCCCTGCTTAATGGGGAGTCTACTTCTCCCTCTCCCTCTGCCCCTTCTCACCCCCCACTTGTGCTCTCTTTCTATCTCTCTCAAATAAATAAATAAAATCTTAAAAATAAAAAGAACACTGACGTTCCACGTTGGAGTTTGCAGTTTTATGGGATGTCCCAAGTCAAAAGTGAACTGACATGCAACCTACATAAGCGGGGGCCACATTTAGGTAAGATGGGGTCAATATTGGATGATTTCTGATTCATACGTAGGTGCCTAAAATTATCTCCAATTACCTTCCCCTCCTCTACTTACAGTCTCAAGTTCTGAACTAAAAGATTCATAGAGGACCAAAAATAGAAAAACATGCAATTTTTGGCCAGGAGGGGATTAAAAATCCTCTAGGGAGTGTGAGTTGATTGGAATTTCAGCCAGTGTTAAATACAGTCCTTTAATGGAGAGCCACGCAATTGGAAGAAGGAATAATAAAATCTGATTTCCGGGGAGGAAAGAATCTAGGATACTTCAGAGAACAGTACAATATTTGGATGAAAAACTGAAAGAGAAGCAGAAGTCCCACAGGAGGAGAGAGGAGGGGAGAGCATCAGGAGGAAAGAAGGAAATAAGCAAAAGCAGGTGGTGTGATCGTTCAGAAGGTTTTCAGAGAAAAGAAAATTCCATATATGTAAGCTCATTAAATTCCAGGAGAAAAATAGTGGGAGATGCAGTAATAAATGAGAATTGGAATTAGATCATGGCAGGCCTTGAATAATGAAATGAAACTTCTTGACATGGACCTTAAATTCTACTTCTTTCTACACTCTTACCTATCTCAGTCAGTAGTGATTAGTTAAGCCCAGTTATCCAGGCCTGGGATCTTGAGGTGTCTTCAACTGTTGAATGCCCCCATGAGTTGACAAATCCAGACCATTCGACTTTGCTACGTGCCCACACGACACTGCACTTTATATTCCTCACACATTAAAGTGATTTGCTTTTGGTACTTATTTCATTCTACTGCTAGTTGCTGTTAGGACTGTTACTTCTAATAGAGAAGGGACAGTATCTTTTATACTTCTGTCTTCTCCCACTACCTTACACACACACACACACTCTCTCTCTCTCTCTTTTCTCTCTCTCTCTCTATATACAAACACACACAGTTTTTATTTAAATTCCAGTTAGTGAACATACAGGGTAATATGAGTTTCAGGTGTACAATAGAGTGATTCAACACTTCCATACATCACCCAGTGCTCATGATGACAAGTGTACTCCTTAATCCCCATCAGCTATTTAATCCATCCTCTACCCAACTCCCTTCTGGTAACTATCAGTTTGTTCTCTATAGTTAAGAGCCTCTTTCCTGGTTTGCCTCTTTCTCTCTCTCTTTTATATATATATATATTTTTTTTCTTTCTTTCTTTTTTTCTTTTTGTTCCCAAAGCTTGTTGTTGGGAACATGACCAGGAGTCTGGAGTTTATTTACTAGGCAATCAAGAGCCAATGAAAACACTTGGACATATAATAACCCTCTGTATTTGGGAGTATTACTGACTGATAAACTTCTAGAAATAGGCTTGATATGCAATGTTTAAATTTTGATAGGATCCCCCAAATTGCCTACATAAAAGATGCAAAATGTATGTTCCCATCAACAGTCTATACACACATGCATTTCCCCATGTCATTGTTTAACACTTGATATTACACAAACTTAAACTTTTTGTAGCACTTGCTTTATTTCATTTCTGAATCATTAGTAAGGTAGGATAGGTATCTCTTCACGTGCTTAAATGCTACTTGGATTTTTTTTTTTCTTTGAATTGCCTCCTCTTATTCTTTGTCTAGTTTTTCTAATGGAATGCTTTGTCCATTTCTTAGCAATCTCTATCAAGTCTGCTTATTGTGGCCAACAACCCATCTACTGTTATAAATTTTGAAAATAATTTCCTCAAATCTTCTGTCTGTATTTAGACTTTCCTACTGCTATCTTTTGTTGTTCAGAAGTTTAAATTCTTATATAAGTAAATCTGTCAATCTTTTAAAATATAACTTTCAAATATAATTTTATGTCAAGCTTAGTAAGATACATTACAGAAATACCTACCTTATTTTTCTTATAGTGTTCTGGTAGTTTTAACTTTTGTGTTTAGAACATGAATCCTTTTTTTTTTTTTTTTAATGATGTGAGGTAGGTGTCTTAATGGCATCTTATTCTTGTAAAAAATGCTGGGTTTGCTAATATTTATTAAATTTTATCGATCTCTATTCATAAATGAACTTGCACTATAATTTCTACCTTATAAAATTTTGGAAGGTCATGCACCCAGTTGTTAACAGTTGTTACCTCTGAAAAGTGAAACTGGGAAGCAAGGATATTATTTTGAATACTTCTGTACTTAAAATATTCTTTCAGAGAGCGATATTACATTTCTATTTTAATAAAATAAAAATTTTGATCGCTGTTGAGGAAGGCTGTATTTATCAGTCTAGGTTTTAGGCAAATGACTCTGATAAAAATAAAGGGCTGATCGAGAAGTAAAGGGACAGGAAGGGCTAGAACCTGAAAAAAGGTGGGGAGAGCAGGAAGGAAAGGCTAGTTCAAGAAGGCTGAAGATGGTTGTTAGGGGAATGAAAAGGAGAGGCAAAGACTAAGATCAGAAGAATGCTTTAGTGCTATCAACTGCCATGACTCCTGGCAGAAAACGATGATGTCAGCATTGTCCAATCACTGATGGTTTGGTGTATTTCCTAAGACGTAAAGAGAAACTGAAAATAACCTGAACCCATAGCATATTCATTTACAACATCTACAGCATTCTACCTGTTTTCTCTTCTCTCCTGCAAAAATGATCCAACTGTGCTCCCGGCCCTAAAGAAACACCTGTATCATTTGTTACTAAGTTTTTCTCCAATCACGATAATTTACCTCACCTTCCAGTTTTTACCTATAATCAAGTGTGTTTCTATGAAAGAACATACTGTCCCTAAGGTTCCTGCTTTTTTTGAGGGGGCAACTGTTCTATTTCCTTAGCGTGATATCAGTACCCACAGACTGTGGTCCTCCGGAGGGGACCAAGTTGGGCTGAACATGGGTCCTTGGCTCCAGGAGGAAGCTGTGCCTATCACTGACTCTCACACAGGCTGGGCACAGCATACAGTGCATCGTAGCTGAAGAAGAACTCCGTCCTGAGACCCCACCTAAGGCCTATTTTGAGAACAGAAACCCCCCTTCCTACTTCTGGAAAACATGGGGGAAAGAGAAAGATCTGGTGGCCAGAAAACTTGTATTTAATCAGTGAAGCCTGATTCACACATTTAACATTTTCCCTTTGGTACCTAGAAAAATAAACCAACCTACTCTACTTACCTATATCTGATTTCTAAAACCCTGATTTATGGCACATTCAGGTATCCCCAATTATAACAGCATTTAGATCAGTGTTCAATGGGAGACCCTGGCTGCTGAATTCACGGAGATTAATGGATTCTCCTTTTGAATTATTATTCCTATTGTTTTCACGCTAAAGTTACTTATTACACAAAGATGTGTATTCAGCGGCATCAAGAAGAATGAATCTAGCTATTATTTCTGTCTGTCTAGATATCAACATGTGGTTTTTAGGACAGATGGACTTATTTCTTGGAACTTAACACTGGTTCAAAGGCTGTTATTTTTTCTAGTAAAATATTCTGTTATTCTTAGGTAGGAATCTCCAAAAGTGAGACCAGAAAATGGTCTTGGGCCCAACAATATTAACTAAAAATTCTGATCACTGAGAAAAAATATGAACTTGTTTGATGATAACACTTAGCTCTTTCAAAGCTGAGCCACAGATTTTCATAACACTGAATTCTTTTATAATGAAGCAGCCCAATGAACAGCACCAATAACTTAACATGAAAATCAACTTTTTTCTCTTTTCTCTTACTTTGTTTAGCTTTCAATTAAAAACATTATTTTTTGCATTTCAATACCAATTTTCAAAAGGTATAAGGAAATATAAATGTGAGGCTAGTTGGGTCAGGGAGGGGGTTTACTGGTGATTACTGTCTGACAGCTAATCTGCTCAGGCTTTTGTCAGTGGTTCTGAAAGGTATTCAAGCAGAGGTTCCATAGGAGGAATTGCCGTGATTTTTAGAAACCTAACAACATATAATTTTGTTAAATTTGCATTCAAATAAATGCTTGCTTAAAAAAAATGCACCTGCTTGTTTCTATGACAATAGGCACAGTGAAATGATGCTCATACAGATGTGATGATGACTGTCACCCCCTGTTACTGCTGTTATTTTTTTCCTCAAACAATTCATCAAATTCTTCTCTGCTCTCTATCACTCAACCATTTGATATGGCTCAGTAGACAAAACTAGTCAAGGAAGTCTAAAGGATGTTTTGGGCTAATACTAAGAAACCAAAAGACATTTTTCTATTGTTACCCCTGAGACAATGTCTATTGACTTTGCTAATTGGATAATCAGCGTTCTTCTATAATTCAGTAGTAAATTATTTTATAGCTAGCAAGAATAGGATCATGTGGTTGCCTCCTAATCAATGTACACTTCAAAATACTTATTTTTAGTAAAAGTGATTTTTTTTAATACTATGTTTTGTCTTTACATATAATAACATATAGTCTAGAAACATCCAAATCATTATAAATATATATCCTGAAATGATACATAATTGAAAAACTCAGGGTTTTTTTTTTTTTGCTTCTATGCAGTAACCATTGTTAACTATCACAGGCATTAAACTTCATAGAAGACATGAAGCCATTATGCATTTTTAAATACTAGCAGGTCTAGCTATCACAGAAATTATAATGAAAAATTAAATCACTAATAAATGTATACACTACCTCATATAAAGTGATGACACCATATGTTTGAATTGGTTCTCGCCACTGAAGAAATATCTTCTCTTCAAAAGTACTTCCTTGGATGGATTCAGTAGGAACAGCACCTGGCACTAGAAGGGAAAAAAAAAAAAAATCAAGAAATGTTTGAGAGACCCGGCCCAAATTAGATTTTTCTAGACATGTTAGGTTTTTCACTCTCAATTGAGACATAAGATTTAATAGTCCATAGACAAACTCAGTTTTCTTCTAAAAAATCTGATATTTAAAACCATTTCGGCATGGAGCACTGGGTGTTATACAAAAACAATGAATCATGGAACACTACATCAAAAACTAATGATGTTCTGTATGGTGACTAACATAACATAATAAAATAAAATAAAATTATAAAATAAAGAAAGAAAAAAACCACTTTGGCTACACTGTCCTTATAAAGAAAATAATCTCATCACATTTTTCTTCAAAGTTCGAATCAATTAGAAGAAGCTCAGTAATCACCTTTTAAATGAACTTTTACGTTCTTCAGAAATAAAGATATAGAGCAATAAGAATGCCCACACATTGCTTGTGGGAGCAGAAATGGGTACAGCCACTTTGGAAAATAATTTGGTAGTATTTAGTAAAGCTAAAGAGGCATGTATCATATGAGCCAATAATCCTACCTCCAGGTATATTTCCTAGTAATATTCTTGCATGTATGTACCAGGAGACATATAGTAAGATGTCAACATAGCATTTTTTAATAAAAATAATAATTTGGGGACAAACTGAATGGTTTAATAAATTGTTATAGTCACAATATAACACACAAAAGACTGAGTATAAATGACAGCTATATACATTATCATGGATGAATTTTATGTTTTTATATATTTTAGAGTTATAATATTGAGTGACAAAATTATGTGAAGGAAAAATGGATATGAACTATTGTACTGATATTTAATATATGTTAAAAATACACACAAAATAGATGTTCTAAAAAGATGTGATATAGATGAGATAATATGTAATAATAAATATTTTTAAAATTATTTTATTTATTAATGATACAAAAGACTTTGGGAATTTTTATGCCAGTTTTTAAAAACCTGAAATATGCAACACCTTTTGACTAGTTTTCAAATAAATCTGACATAAGGGAAGGTGGAAATTTACCTGCTAATTTTCTATAAAATAACATTTAGTGTTATTTTAAAAGTATTGTTTAATCTCATTTTCACGTAAACTCAGTTTTTGCATATGTATTATATCATACACAATTTAGTGTATTAGCGTGTCTATTCTATTTAAAAACTAGTATATCTGTAGTGTTTATACATATATTTGAAGGTACATGATCAAATTTCTCGGTGACGGTGTGGATAATCAAGAAGTAGTTGGAGAGGACTCACACTTCTCAAAACTTACTACGAAGCTACAGTATCAAGACAGTGTGGTGTTGACATAGAGATAAACATACAGATTAGTGTAGCAGAATTGAGAGTACAACCTACATTTGCAGTCAATTGATTTTCATTAAGGGGCCAGGAAAATTTAATGGGGAGATGATAATCTTTTCAACAAATGGTGCTGGGACAACTGGATATCCACATGTGAAAAAACGAAGTTGGATTCTTACCTCACGCCATATAAGTTTATATCAAAATTGATTTAAGAGCTAAACGTAAGAGCTAAAACTACAAAACTCAGAATAAAACATAGGTGTGAACCTTCATGACCTTGGATTAGGCAATAGTTTCTTAGACATGACACCAAAAGCAAAAGCAGTAACAAAAAAAATACAGGTAAACTGTACATCATCAAAATGAAAAGCTTTGCACTTCAAAGGGCACTATCAAGAAAGTGAAAAGATAACACAAAGAATAGGAGAAAAGTTTTGCAAATCATATATCTCATAAGAGATATCTTAAATACATAAAGAATTACAAAAACCCAATAAGAAAACAAATAATCCAATTAAAAATAGGCAAAGGTTCTGTATAAACAGTTCTCCAAAAAAAGATAAACAAATGGCCAATAAGCACATGAAAAGATGTTCAACATATCCACCTAGCGGGAAAATGCAAATCAAAACCACAGTGAGATAGCACTTCACACCCCTAAAATGGCCATAGTCCAAAGGCCGATAATAAGTACCAGTGAGAATGTGGAGAACTGAAACCCTCATACACTGTTGGAGGGAATATAAAAATCCTACAGCTCCTATGAAAACAGTCTAGCAGCTCTCCAAATAGATACACATTGATAAATTTACCATGTGAATTCCACTCCTAGGTACATACCTAAGAGAATCGAAAACATATACTACTCAAAATTCTACACAAATACTAATATAAAATTATATATGAATATTAATATAAGCATTTTAATAATAGCCCCAAAGTGGAAACAACACAAATGTTCAAATCATGAATGGATAAACATATCTCAATAAATTTAGAAAAGGGAATTGGAGAATTTTTAGATTGTGGGACGATACGAATAGTCCTTTAAGGGTTGGTAAGATCTCCATAGGCTGGAAAGAGTGCCTAGAATTGCAAAAGGATACTCACAGGTAGTACACATTTTTTTAGTTGAGGGGCTACTGGTAGATGTAAGATTTTATAGTTATTTTGAATAGAGCTCAGTACTGCTTGGCAGAAAAAAAATTACTGATTCCGATGGGAGGCCTGGGTTCTGATTTAAGACTTCACAGTAATTAAACTGTGTAGTTTGGGCAATTCACTGAACTTCCTTGGGTCTCAGTTGCCTCATATTTAAAATGAGGAACTTGGATTAAGTTCATCTTTACCATCCAAACTCTAAATAATACATAAATATGAAAATAATTGTTTTATCTTAAGCTGAAGGAATTGATACGAAACTACATAAAGTGAAGAAAACCAAGGTATATATGAAGTTATAACACTGATGAGTTCTAAGAAAATTCAGATTCCAGGGTCTGAGATGGAAATATTCATCAGTCAGAAGCTGAACTAAAATTGGCCATGCCAGAGAAAACTCTAGTCTTTTCCTCTTGAGCTTGAAAGTGTTTATTATGATATCACCATCAGTTTTCTCACAGTAGCAAGATAAATATGAGTGGCTCTATTATTTTGAGATGATATTTACTAATTGAAAATACTTATTAATCTTTGTGCAGATGTAAAGAGGTAAAGACAGAAAAAATGTATCTTTGATTTCATTCAGTTACTCTAAATCATAGTGAAATAAAATGGGAAACAGTCAAAATTATGTTGAACAGAGGTCATCTTATAAGGGTAAACATTAAAATGTCCTTGGAGATCCTGTAATTGATAGCCCTGTGGAAACGTTAACAAGAAAACCTAACTGGGGTATGGCTATATATATATATATATATATATATATATATATATATATATATGCAGGAGCAGACAAAGTAAACTAAAATAAAATACTAGAAGAGTTAAATAAATTAGGGATAATAGTACCTCAAAGGAACTTAGGTCTACTACCTATTTTTAGAAATTCTTAGAAATTCAGTATCTGGGACAGATAAGCTTTAGTTTCTTTACCATTTTTTTAAAGATTTATTTATTTTAGAGAGAGAGAGAATGCATGCAGAGGGGAAGGGCCAGAGGAAGAGGGATAGAATCTCAAGCAGACTCCCTGATGAGCACGGAGCCCAACACAGGCCTCAATCTCATGACCCTGAGATCATGACCTGAGCTGAAATCAAGAGTCAGATGCTTAACCGACTGAGCTACCCAGGCACCCTGATAAGCTTTAGTTTCTAAGTTTGTGGAATTGAGCCCTATTCTTTCTTGTGATACCTTTAACAGTAATAAAAAGACAATTTTTTCCACACATTTCTCATGAAAAAAAAAAACAATATTCAATAGAAATATTATACCATAGTAAAACTCAATGTTCAATGAATTATAGCCTTTTATAATGGTAGATACATAAAGTGACTCCATCATTCTTTTCTCTTCAAACTCGGTATTGACAATTATTCTATTTTTGTCTTTCTTTTCTCTCTTTTTGAAGACTTTGTTGTTGTTGTTGTTGTTAGGAAATATACTTTGAAATAAAAGTTCTTCTAATTCACTGGATGCCAGTGTGCAATGAAAACAATAGGTTTTGGGGGGTTTTTTTTGGAATTGAGCCAAAGAGATTTTAATGAACTATTTTCAAATGAAGAAAAAGCTTGAAGCAAAATACGTACTTCTTTGAAAAACACTAAACCTATTTATAACTTTGACAAAAAATATATATATATATTTTTTGCTGAGACAGAAAACAAGATCTACAATTTGAAAATCCTCTACCCTTGGAAGCTGTTCTGTTTGTTTATTCAAGTCATTTCTATCTCATTATCATTATAGCCTTCTTTGTTTTTTGGGGTTTTTTGTTTTGTTTTATTTATTTATTTATTTATTTATTTATTTATTTATTTATATTTTTTATTATGTTAATCCCTATACATCATTAGTTTTTGATGTAGTGTTTCATGATTCATTGTTTGCATAAAACACCCAGTGCTCCATTCAGTACATGCCCTCTTTAATACCCATCACCCGGCTAACCCATCCCCCCACCCTTGCTCCCCTCTAGAACCTTCAGTTTGTTTCTCAGAGTCCATAGTCTCTCATGGTTCGTCTCCCTCTCCAATTTCGCCCCCTTCATTTTTCCCTTCCTACTATCTTCTTCTTCTTTTTTTTTTTTTTAACATATAATGTATTATTTGTTTCAGAGGTACAGGTCTGTGATTCAACAGTCTTACACAATTCACAGCACTCACCACAGACATTGGGGAAAACAATAGGTTTTTATTTGGAAGTCATGCACGCTCCAACTTCTGGGACTAGCAAGACAATTTAAACAAACCAAAAGATAAGTTATTCTGATCTCATGTTTTGACAGAACTTAACAGAACTCCTAGCTCATTCCTTTCTCAATTTGAAACCCAAAAGTGGTGAAGGGGTTTATGCATGTGGGTTTGTGAGCAAGACATACTCGCTCATCTCTAGAAACGACTACATGTCATCTCCCCCTCTCATTGATTAAAACATTACTGTTGATTAAAACATGAATGATTATCAACAAACTTTATTGTTTTATCTAAGGACTAAAAGAATACTTTTGAGTGTTTTATTACCTACTCAGTATGATGCCTAGTGTTACAGAGGAATAGAAGGCTTCTTCTCTCTAGTTTATAGTTAAGAGAAAAAAGATTATATGTAATAGAGACAGATCAAGGAAAGGTCACAGTGAGTTGCTTTGAATCATTACAACAATAATACTGACCACTTATTAGAGCCCCCCCACCCCCATCACTACAAAGAGCTCTCTATGTAAATTTCCTCTAACTCTAATATGGTTGAGAACTGTTACTATTCTCACTTCTCAGATGACGGAACTAAAGCCCAGAGATTTAAAGATTCTAATCAGCTACAAAGGAGGTCGAAGGATTTAAGAGTTGGAGGCAGCTCTCTGAAGGACCTGAAGGCTGAGGAGCTCTTTGAAGGGCAGCAGAGGAGATGGAAGTGAGAGGCAGCCAGGTGGAAGGCAGGAGGCAGAGGAGAGCAGACCTTGAGGAAGAGCCTGGAATGGAAGGAGCATGGCCTATGGCACTGACGTTGGGGTGACATCTTTGCAGAATGAAATGCACTGGAGGAAAAGTCACTAGTTCTAGAGAATGAGCCAGGAATACAGAAAACCTTGAAAGTCAAAATTTAAATTAAGTAATTGAAAGCTCTGTGGAGAGAGCGACACAATGCAGATGTATTTTATTTTATTGTTAAATTTTGCTTAAATTCAAGTAGAACTAACTTACAGTGTTATATTAGTTTTAGGGGAACAATACAATGATTCAACAATTCCATATACATTTCCTGGTGCTCATCAGGGTAAGTGTACTTTTAATCCCTTTTATCTATTTCACCCATCCCTCCACCCAGCTCCCCTCTGGTGACCACCATTTTGTTCTCTGTATTTATTTATTTATTTTTTAAAGATATTTTATTTATTTATTTGACAGAGAGAGACACAGCAAGAGAGGGAACACAAGCAGGGGGAGTGGGAGAGGGAGAAGCAGGCCTCCCACGGAGCAGGGAGCCCGATGTGGGGCTCAATCCCAGGACCCCGGGGATCATGACCTGAGCTGAAGGCAGACGCCTAATGACTGAACCACCCAGGCACCCCTGTTCTCTGTATTTAAGAGTCTGTTTTATGGTTTGTCTCTTTTTTCTTCTTTTGTTCATTTGTTTGTTTCTTAAATTCCACATATGAATGATATATGGTGTTTGTTTTTCTCTAACTTATTTCACTTCACATTACACCCTCTATGCCCAGCCATGCCATGTGGCAAGATTTCATTCTATTTTACAGCTGAGTAATATTCCATATATTATCCACCTATAAGTGGACACTTGGGTTGCTTCCATATCTTGATTATTATAAATAATGCTGCAATAAAAGTAGGGGTGCACATATCTTTTTGAATTAGTGTTTTCATTTTTGGGGGTAAATACTCAGTAGTAGAATAACTGCATCTTACAGTAATTCTATTTTTAATGTCTTGAGGAGCTTCCATGCTGTTTTCCACAGTGGCTGCATCAATTTATACTCCCACCAACAGTGCACGAGGGTTCCTTTTTCTTTAAATCCTCACCAACACTTGTTTCTTGTGTTTTAGATTTTAGCCATTCTGACAGGTGTGAGGTGATACCTCATTGTAGTTTTTAATTTGCATTTCCCTGATGATGAGTGATATTGAGCATCTTTTCATGTGTCTGTTGGCCATCTGGACGTCTTCTTTGGAAAAATATCTATTCAGGTCTTTTGCCCATTTCTTAACTGGATTATTTCTTTTCTTGGTACTGAGTAGTATAAGTTCTTTATATATTTTGAATATTAACCCCTTATCAGATATATCATTTGCAAATATCTCCCCCCCCCATTCAGTAGGTTGCCTTTTTTTATTGTTTCCTTTGTTGTGCAGAAGTTTTCTATTTTGATGTAGTCCCCAAAGTTTAATTTTGCTTTTATTTCCCTTGCCAGAGGAGACATACCTAGAAAAATGTTTCTATAACTGATGTCAAAGAGAGAGGACTCAAATAAATAAAATCAGAAACGAAGGAGGAGAACTAACAACCAACACCATAGAGATGCAATTGTATTTTACAGATTCATTTTGTGGGTGAGTAGGCAACATTAAAATGGGGTAAGGCTGGAACCACCAAGGAAGGTGAGAAATTTCAGCATGAAATAATGAGGATCTGGATATAGGTAGTGGAAATTGAGAGAAAAGCACACTCTAAAATTTTGGGAGTAGAAACAGCAGGAGTTAGAACCAAAGGAAGCAGAGAAATGTGGGATGCAGGGGGGAAAGAGTCAGAGGTGACCCACTGACAATGTTGGCACTCTCTTCTCACTTTTCGGAGACATGAAGAAGAACTGGAAGAAACACAGACAGGGCTTCTAGCACAGCCTGATTGGGTGACCTGTAGCAAACTAATACTCCTTACAAAAATAACTGCAATCAGACAACTATTTGAGAGCAACCAGCACAGGTAGGTTGTGGGGCTACAGAAAAGAGAAGAGAAATCTGTAGGGTGAGCTCCTCATTTACCTTAGCTGTTCCCACGTTTTCCTTCCACAGCAAAATGAATGTGTCATATGGGTAATAAACACTCAAAAATACTTCGTCAGCTCTTTAAATGGTACAATACAGTGTTGTTGTAAACATTTAGTGCGTGTTATAATCAATAATCAAGGATCATGGCATAATCAGCTGCATAAGAAAAAAAAGTGTAACATCTCTTTTTCCCAAGGATAAGTAAGTATATTCATTTGATGGGCTTCTCAAGTTCTTTGCCACTTATTCTGATGCCCGGCAAATAAACTGTAGGTCAAATATATGATGCACTACCACTGTATTTTATGTGCCATATGTACATGTAATTGTATGTGGATGTCCCCTGTATAATCAATGTAAAAGCTCATCTATATCCATGCTATGGGATTCAATGTATAATTTTACTATTTTAAATTATTTCAGAGGCTTATTGCAATCGTGTATTTGCTTTTTTTGATGAGTTGCTGGTAACACGCATTGTCTATTTGTTAAATCCTTGTTTACTGAGGTAATATCCAATTATAATATTGTTCCTATGGGTAAGTATTATCTATTACACGGCCACCAACCTAATGAGGTAATTTCTCAGCACTGTGCTGAAAAGCAAGGGCAGCCTCTATTTTGTGCTGAATTTTTATCTGAACTAGAAGTATGTTTCAGAATACCATTTCAATATATTTAAATAAGCATTTCATATAAATAATACCCAAGCAGCAACTCTTAAGTCCAACATGATAATAAAACTTGAATGAAGAACTATTTAGAGCAATATAGAATAATTATATATAGAAAGGTAACTCTATGACTCATAAGGAATTAAACTTCTACATCTTTCTTCCTTTACCTCTTTAAATCCATGCTTATATTCTCAGAAGCACATTTATATTATTCAACAGAGTAACTAGTTCCTTCATTTTCATTACAGAGATCTCAATTTAAAAGAAGTAAAAGCTGCTTTTCTGATGGCATATATATTTCGTACAAACATATCATTTAAAAGTACTCACAATCTTCATCCGTCTGTATTATGAGTTCTTGACTTTCCTTCCGTCCCTCAGGATTCATGAGGATGAGTTTCACACTGACATTGGTATACGGTGAAAGGTTAGTGATCGTATGTTGAGGGTGTGAATTATCTGTGTCCCAGCTTACTTCTTCTCGCACTTGCTCCTGTCCTCCGACTTGGTAACAGTAGTGGACTGTGAGATTATAACTATGGCAGCGAGTTACGTTATATCCAAATGGCTCCCAGCGGATAGTGATTTGTCGAGATTTGACTTCTACCACTTCCAGTTTTCTTGGACCACGCATGGGATCTAATATAGAAAAGAAGGAACAAGAAAACATAAGAGAAATGAATTATAAGAGTTCTGGTGAAGCCCAGATGTCACAGATAGTCCTCCTTGTCCCCAGTATCTGGTCTCCTCTTCTTCCATGATAATGAAATCCCTAAATCTTAGCTGGGCATAACAACACCCAGACTAGAATTTTCGGAGTCTTCTGCAGTGAGATATGGCCATATGCCTAAGTTCTGGTGAATGGCATACAAGATGAGAACAAGAACAGTTTCTGGGAGGTGTCCTTAAAAAGAAGGGCTCACCATCTTTTTTCCTTCTTCTTACCCATTAGGTGGATTGAGGATATGATGTCTTTTGCTCATGCTGCCATGATGGACCATGAAGCACTCAAACATGAACCATTCAAAGCAATGATGAAGGAGTCAGGGTTCCTGATAATCACCAAGTTACCATACTATCCCTGAACTGTCTACTTCCAAAATTTTCATTAGAGAGAAATACAGTGCTTTTATTTAAGGCTCTTTTCCTCTGAGGCTCTGATACATGAAGCCAATCTTAATGCTCATTGATAAATATATTTTATCTTTTTAAATTAATTTATAATTATGTAATTGGAAAACATAAGAGAAAAAGCTTGAGAATTCAGCATGAAATAACATAATGATTAGAGAGCATAAACTTCTGAGCAGGACTCCAGGCCTTTTCAGAGTTTTGATTTGTATAGAATTTCATGCAATTACTGCTCTTTCCTATCCCCGACAATGTCTTAGTATTATTCTTGAGCCCAAGCTCCAGATACAGAGTTTCAAGCTTAGAAATTTAAATGACACGCAGGGAATGTAAGTATTTTAAATGATTTAAAAGAAAGAATATATACACAGCTTAAATGTCTTTATGAAATGATGATGAAAATACAATAATACTAAATACATAGCATTTACTGAGCACTTACTATGTGCTATACACTTTTCTAAGAAGTTTACCTTTCATGGGTTTGTGGAGAATCTAATCCTAAATGTTCTGTTTTGGAAAACCCATATACTTACTCCGTATATTCTGATTTTTTGTTTTCCTTAATTGTGGTCCTCAGACATGAATGTAAAGAAATCTACAATTGGTAAGGGAAAGTCAGCATGAAAACTTGAGAAATAATAGCTACCATTTACTGTGTGTGCACTTATTATGTGTAACTTGCTTTATATGTAGTCTCTATTCCTCAAAACAATCCTGTGAACCAAGTACCATTCTTCCCAATACATAGATGAAAAAATTGCAGCCTAGGTTGGTTCAAGAACTTGGTTCAAGGCTGGATTGTGGCTATGAATTCATACCTGTCCGACAATGAGACATGCTGCTTTAACTCTCTACTGCAGTGTCTCTACCAAAGTAAAAGAAAATCAGATAAAAAGAAATTAGAATGTTCAATATACCCCAAACTCCACCTAAAACATAACCAAAGAATGTAAAATATAATAAAGATTGCACGTATTTAATCTTGGAACACAAGTGCTGTGAAGACTCTTTCTTCTTCTCTTTCTAATGTGACAGAAGAGGGATCTATGCCATGTTCCCAGCTCAGCTTTGGTAGACAGCCCTACCTATACTTTGTGGCTACTGGAAATTTGTCTGGACTATTACTGAAGTTCATTTCTTGATTTCCATTTGTGCATAAATTCCTTGTTTGCTCCATCATTTAGGACCTAGGGAAAACCTAGAACTACTCCCTTTCCTGTGACCTCCAACAAATGAAAACATTTCAGCTGAAATAATGCTTTGGTTTTATATATGCAAGATGGGATTTATCTGCCAGATATCTGCTTGAACCATAAAATGAGGTTAATAATGATCATTTATGCTACTCCATCCTATAATAAGTCTAGGAACCAAGTAAGACAAAAACTCCCCCAGGGCATTTTGAGTGGCATTCCCATGGAATGTTCCTTACTACTAAATCAATTTTTTATATGTAAATTACTAGTGTTAGGAGAAATATCATAAATAAGTTATTTAGAAATAACTTGAAGGGTTGTTTTTCGAGTCTAGTGACTTTTTACAATGTAAAGGAAATGTCTAATTTTATATAATGCTTCATTAGTTGAATGTTTACAAAAATTTTTTTTTTAATTTTTATTTATTTATTCATGAGAGAGAGAGAGAGAGAGAGAGGCAGAGGGAGAAGCAGGCTCCCAAGGAGCAGGGAGCCCGATGCGGGACTCGATCCCAGGACCCTGAGATCATGACCTGAGCCGAAGGCAGACGCCCAACCATCTGAGCCACCCAGGCGCCCTACAAAAAATTTTAATAAGCTCCAGATCCCTTATACAAAAACAGATTTACATGCATCTCTTTGCTACTTTCCTTATTAACACAGGTTAATATCACAGGTATCCATTAGAAGTGTTCTAAAGCATTTTCCCAAGGTTTTCATCAATTTTACTTACTAATAAAATGACTAAATGTTTCAGATATTAGTTTAAACAATGCTTTCTAACTTAATTTCCATAGAAAACTACTTTCTACTGCATAAATAAGCCTGCATCAATTCAGTCCTTCTTAGTCAAGAAAATACACACATGAATGAAGTTCCAGGATTAAAAAACCAAGAGTTCTGTTTACTGTTCAAGTTTTCTTGAAATGCATGCTAGATCCCTCTCTGTTAATACCTCTAAAAATTCTACCATGGTAAAATTGTTTCAAACTTTATATAAATTTGCCAAGTAAAATAGTTAAGCATAGCATGAAACAACCATATCTATGACCGAGTTTCCAGAGTCCCTACTGTCAAGAGTGGTAATTAGCAGACTAGAGATAGAGGCTGTATGAGGTCTAAATCTTAGATGAAAAGAGGCTTGTGCTCACTGGCTTGCATCTTCAAGATCCTGGCTAACCAAAACAAAATATCTTACAGAAACTGTTATAAACAGAGTATCTCCATTTATGTTCTTTGTGGGCCTTTGCCTAGGGTATAGTGCTGTTGTGTCTCCTACTATGTCCATACCAAAATGGCAGAGTCAAATCATATCAGCAAGGGGCAGGGATGAAAACCACTTTGACTATCATTTTATCCCAATCATTCCATGACTTCTTCCATTGGTCAAAAGCTTAAGAGAGAAGCTGAATCAATACCACGACACAGGCAGCACAGTCTACCTTAGATGGAGAGCTGTCATTTCTCTTGCCAGGGCCAGAAAGGAAGAATTAGTTAAGCGCGATGGGAAAATGACGTCTGATAACAATTGAATGCCGTGAACTGCTAAGTACCTGTGATAACATCCTCTTTTGAGGGTCGTGTTAACAGGCTAAGTCCAATGACTCAGGGAATCTGAAAATCCTTTCAACTCATCCCAAGCAAATGGCCTGATTTCATTGCTTTTTTTCTTCTCTTTTGCTATTCTGCAAATAGAGCTCTGATCCAGAAATGGTTTATAATGGTTACATCTTAAGTTAGTGTTTTATAGTACCTCTATCTTCAGTATTTCTGCTGGAACCATTTCTATTAGCATGCTGCTAAGTGTGAATGAGGCATTCCATAGGGACATTTACTCTAGTGAGTTATACTGATGATCTCTGCAGACTTTGAAGGGCATTGTTGTAGAAATATATCACACTGGAGGCAATAAATGGCAACTTCATAACCAGAAATGTGTAATTTCAGTCGGCTAATTACAACTCATACTGCATTTCTAGGAGCAGAATGAGAGCACTGCCAAAAAAACTTGGAATATATTACTACCATTATATGTGCACAAAATAAATCTCTTAGGGTTAGATAACAGGGTAATTAATTATATTCACAGGGCCACTCGTTGTCACATATTTGCTTCTTTCTCCTCAGAATCCTAGAGATGCTACTGAGGATATGAGTGGCTTCCAAGGCCATTTGTCTTCACACTCATACCCTCGGCCCTCACTGGAATAGGTCTCATGACAGGCCCCACTGGCATGAATCATGAGGCCAGCCAGCCCAGTTTGGGCCCACTGACTCATGACAAGAGACTAGAACGGCCTCCCTAAGGAGCACAATGGCTTGTCGCACCTGAAGCTTAGTCAGGGAGTTCTTACTGCTTCCTGGGCTGGTGGCAGCATTTTTCATTCTGTTCTGTTTCTGCCAGTTCCAGCCAGGTTTCCCACAGAGAAGTCTGACAGTCACAGTACTGACCTGAGGGACCAGCAAGCCCAGTTCTAGCCTCTGGCACTTTAGCATCCTATTTAATCAGTGATCCTGGCTTCTTCTACACTCAGTCCTGTTTTCCTATGAATAAGGGCAGAAACTGACTGGTAGGATCAATTTCCATTGCAGGTTCAATTCACAGCTCATTTCTCTGGAACTCTGCTCTTTACTTCTATTACTACTATGGTGCTTTTTCAGAAACTCAATTTTAGAACCTGGGAGTGATATTTGGGTGTAATTTTAGGATTCTGCCATTGATCATCAAAAACACAGATTACAACCAATGCTCCTGCTAACAGGTTTCTCTTTCCTCCCTCTTCATGAACTATCCAGAGGTCTATTACAATAAAAGGAATCAGAACCAGAATGGCCTGGTGGGCCCCCTTTGGCACCTTTAGCTACTCTATTTCTGTCTCATCAGTCACAAAAAAGGAGACAAAATAATATTGCAATAGCTTTCTTTACTCATCAGTTAAATCAGAGCAAATACCTGATTAATTAATGTTATGTTGCCTTACCCAATAATTCAATATTCCTAAGCAGCAAGGATTCCAGGCATGTGGCACTGTTTTCAAGTGACACAGCTGTAATTTTTGGATTAGCCAATGTTTTCCAGAGTTTAAAAGGTGCCCTTTGTCAGTGAGGCTAGATCATGATCTGGGCCAAAGAGTCAGATAGTGCCACCCAGGTGCCCCCAGGATAATATTTTTTAAACAGATTTTTTAGTTTAATGTTAAGTAAAGTTTGTTGAAAGGGGAGTGGAAAAAAGAAGCAGTGAACATTTTACTGTTGATAACTTCTGAAGTAAAGAAATGTAGGCATTGACAAGGTCCTCAATGGAAATGACATCTGTCATATTTTAGTCTGCCTGAATTGGTTAACTGCACAAAATAAGGCTAGAAGTCACACAATGGTTGAAAGATGTTATTCTGGTAAACATAAAATGTTCTTTTCATTGGTGTAATTTAAGGTCTTTGAAAATTTTTTAAGGTCTTTGAAATTTTAAGTAATAAAATAACTTTGAAAAACACTGAAAAGTACCAAATAAAGCAATCACCTGTGTACCTACTAATATCAAATGTTAACATTTTTTGTTTTGCTTCAGACAGTTTTTATTAAAGAAAAAAAATATTACTGGCATCAATTCTTTCCACTTTAATGCAAGCAATCCCAAGGTTATTATGTTTCATTCCCAGACATGTTTTTATACTTTTATTACATATATCTGGGATGCTTATAATTTTACATAGATTCTACCATTCTTTGCAACTTGATAATTCATTCACTGTTAGTCAAGTTGAAAAATATAAATCTAGTTATCATTTTAACTGATGCATAGAATTCTATTAAACAAATAAACCACAGTTTACTTATACATTCCTGCACTGAGGGACAGATAGGTTGAGCCTACTTTTTCTCTAGTACAAGCCATGTACAAGGAGCGTCACTACATATATATCCCTTAGCCAGTTTCCCTTGGGTGAACATAGAATGGGGGACTGTTGGCTTGTAGAGTTTGCGTGTCTTCAAGTGTACCAGATAATGTCAAATTGCTCTCCAAAAGGAAAACAACATTCAGATGGTCCTTTCCCCCAGTGAGATTCTATTTCAAGACTATAAATCTAAAACCTGCTCCTGAGGAGAGATCTTGAATTATTGGTACTGGTTCCAATAAAATGTAAATAAGCAAAGTCTAATCTAGGACCATTTTATGAACTGTGTCATTTATTTGACAACCTTTGAAATGGAAATTTACATACAGAAATATTTTTCTTTGGCTATAGTGTTTGACAAGTGTTTATGTTAGGAATCTCTCCCAATTACCATTCATTATATCATATATCTGTAAAAATAAAAAATTCCAATTCATCAAATAGAGAATTAGATAAATTAATAAATTGATGGATAATATATTCCTAAAATAATCATTAAGTTTTCTGATTACAACAAAATGGCATATCATTTACTGTGAAGGACTCTCCTACTTCAACAAAACTAGATCCAGCATAAGATATAAATATCTTATATATTTATGTATATTTTAATATATATTATATTTTATGTTATATTTATATCATATACTTATAAATATCATATATCTGTGTATATATATGTATATATATTTTATTGCACAGACCATGATGTATCTCCAGGGACACCTTACATCATGTTCCTTGTCTAAAATAAAATAAAATGATAGGATTGCAGACCTCAGCTCTGCAATCTAAAGAATAATCCTTGGGACTGGGGCAGCAGAGGAAAGCTAAACCTCTGGCTCTAGGTTAATCTCAGATACTTGGAAGTAGCTAAAGCATCCATAGTCAATACTGCCTCTTGGATCCCAAGAAACACAAACACAAACCTTCTCTGAACAAAATCATCCTTAAATTAGGTCTCCTGTTTTCAGAGATTAAGACCAGCCAAATATGAGCTCATTAGCAGAGATCACCAAAACCCCCCAGAAATATATATATTCACCAGTGAGAGTCAGCAGAAATAGGAAACAACAGATTTAGAAACCCAAGATTATGAGATGAAGAATATAAGTTTTGAGTCCCACTTTCAAATTTAAAAATGTAATCACCAAAATGAGCATGCCATCATGAAGAATGACCAGTTGGATTTTAAAAGCAACCAAATATAACTTTTAGAAATAAAAAATTAAAATATAACAAAAACTCAAAGGATGGATAAAACAGCAAGATTGGACACAGCTTAAGAGAAAATTGATGAACTAGAAGATAGATCAGAGGAAATTATCTAGAATGTAGCACAGAGGACTGGAAATAGGAAAGTGGTAGAAAATAGGAAAGAGAGATGCAGAAGAGAATTCGAGGGTCAAACTTGTTTCTAATGGCTATTTCAGGAGGAGAACAGAGAGAATAGAGGGGAGGCACACTATCCGAAGATAGAATGTTTGAGAAATTTCCAGAACCAACAAGAGACATCAATTAAAATATAAAGAACATATAACATATCCAAAAAGAGGGTAAATGAAATTAAGTCCACAATTAGATAGTGTAGTCAAACTACAGATACCAAAATCAAAGAGAAAATCTTAAAAATATCTGGAGTGAAAAGACACATCACTTATCAAGTCATAACAATTAGATTGACAGAAGGTTTCTCAACAGCATCCGAGGAGGGCAGAAAATGGGAACAATATATCAAAAGTGCTGAGAGAAAACATGTAAACTTAAAATTGGGTACTAGCAAAATGGTCTTTCAATAGGTAAAGATGAAATAAAGATGATTTCAAAGAATCAAAACCAAGTGAGTTTACTACCAATAACGTAGATTAAGGAATAAACTTCAGAAAGAAATAAAAATGATGTTTGAAGAAAGGTCTGAGATGCTAAGAGACACAAGATGAGCAAAAAAATATCTGTATACATAAATCTGTATACATAAAATAGTAACAATGTCTAATTTGAGAGGTTTTAGAAAATAGCATGTAATTTAACTACTGACAATAAGAGTAATGTAGGTAGGGAAGGCAATGCTCAGAGTCAGAATAATATAAGATCCTCACAACATTGGGAAGAGGGGGTTTAAGATATTAAGTATAGACTTTTTAAAGTACGCATGGCAAATTTTCTACAGTAACCACTATAAAAATAGCAGTGGAGTGATATTTTGCAACAGTATAGAATAATAATTCTTAAAAACCTAACACACTCAAAGGATTAAAAAAAAAAACCAAGTCAAATACTAATATAAGTAATTCTACTTGTTGGTAGAAACATGTCCAAATATATTACAAATTGCAATAAATGGAAATGGAACCTTGTCAATTAAAAGATCCAGAGAATTACACTCAATGTAAAATGAATATCCTGCTATATGTTGTTATAAGGAATAAATCTAAGCCATGTATACCTGGAAATCTGAAAGTAAAAGAATATAAAAAAGGTAATTGGAAAATATTAACCAGAAGAAACACAGAATAGTTGCATTAAGGGACACAGAGAATCACTACCTAATGATAAATGTTTCAATTCATCAAAAAGATAAAACATTCATCAAGAAGACATAACAATGATAAATTCTTATGTATCCATAAGACAGATAGCCTTAGAATACATGAAGCAATTGATATCTTAATACAAAACCAAACAAGGATAATGTGTGTGAGCAACATATTTCATTCATGCATCAATGAATAAATTATGAACAGAATATTCAAATCCAGTCATATATATATATACATATATATGTATATATATAAAACTGACAATACTGCATGACCAAGTTAGATTAATTAGGATGGTTTAACATAAAGTGTCTATAGATGTAATTCATCACATTAACAAATTAAAGAAGAAAAACCATAGGATAGTTTTAATAAATGCAGAAAGTGTATTTGCTAAAATGCCCATTCATATAGGAGAAACTTTTGGCAAATTAAGAACAGAATGACATTTCACACACCTAATCAGCAAACACTGTTCTGAATGGTAACACATTAGGAGCAACACAAGGATGCAAGCTATCACTGTGTCTACTGAATATTTTCCTGGAGGTTCTAGACAGTATGGTATGAAATAAAAGATATAAAATTTGAAAGGGAAAAACCAAAACTCTAATTATATACAACATACATGTCAGCACACACATAGGATCTACAAATTCTAAGAAGCAGCAAGTGTTCAGCAAGGTGGCTAAATAGAAATTATTGTTAAAATCCTTTGTATATGTGTGCCTGGGTGGCTCAGCTGTTAAGTGCCTGCCTTCGGCTCAGGTCATGATCCCAGGGTCCTGGGATCGAATCCCATGTCAGGCTCCCTGCTTCACAGTGAGTCTGCCTCTCCTTCTGCCCCTCCCCCCACTTGTTCTCTCAATCTCTCTCTCTCGCTCGCTCCCGCTTTTGCTCTCTCTCAAATAAATAAAATCTTTAAAAAAATAAAATCCTTTGGGGGCACCTGGGTGGCTCAGTCATTAAGCGTCTGCCTTCGGCTCAGGTCATGATCTCAGGGTCCTGGGATTGGGCTCCCTGCTCAGCGGGAAGCCTGCTTCTCCCTCTCCCACTCCCCCTGCTTGTGTTCCCTCTTTTATTTTCTTTAAATAAATAAAATCTTTAAAAAATAAAAAAATAAATAAAATCCTTTGTATAGAAGTACATCAATAACAAACTGGAATACCAATTTTAAAAAAAGATAAGATTTACAACAGGACCAAGATATATAGGTGACTCAGGAACAAATTTTACCAAAGAACAATAATAAAATCCAAAAATGTCCTGAAAAGCATTGGTGAAGATCAAAATAACTGCAGAGCTATATCATATTCATGAATAGGAAGACTCGGTATTGTAAAGCTATCAGTTCTTCCTAAAGTAATCACTGGAATCAATGCCAGTTCAATCAAAATCTAATTAGAGTTTTGAGAAACTTGATGAGTTGATTCTAAAATACAGAGCCAATTCCCCCAAATAGCCATAACACCCCTGAGCAAGAATGGAGTAGAGAAACTTGTCCAATCAGATATCAAGAGTTATTTACAAGCTACAGTGACTAAACACTGATATTGCTGAAAGAAGAGGCATGGAGCTGCCTCGAATGCTAACATATGACAGAGCTGGAAATTCTTATTCTGACTGATGGAGTAAAGACAATTAGTACTGGGGGAAACTGTGTATCCACATTGGGGAAAAAAAAAAAAAAAGACCAAAAAAGTACGAAGCATCAATGAAAAGCCTGATTATTTAGACTACATTAAAATCAAGAACATATGTTTATTAAGCTGTACCATTAAAAAAGCTAAGACATAAGCTTAATCTTGGAAAAAAAGAAAACCAACCAAATAGATTTAGGACAAAAGATATGAATAGGCATTTCACAGAAAAGTAAAAAAGGCATGCCGCCAGTCAGAAAATCCTGGCAACCATTTAACAAAGGAGAGATATCCAGGATACACATAGAATGCCCACGGATCACCGGAAAAAGGTGACAACTCAAAAGAGAAATGGATGAAAACTAAGAACATGAATTTCACAGAAGAGGAAAAGATAGACCATAAACATAAAAATATCCTCAAGCTTTGTATTAACCTGGGAAATGCCAATAAGTAAGGTTGTAGCAAGGCTCCCTTTTATACCAATCAAATTAGCAGAAATTGAGAAGTCTGGTCATACCAACTGTTGGCAGGATGTAGGTCAAGGGCAAGCATTATACACATACCCCACTAATGAGGATGTGAGCTGGTACAGCTACCATGATGAACACTTGGCATCATCTTGTAAGGTAGACATTCAAATACTCCATAACCTAGCAGTTCTATTTCTAAATATACATCCTAGAACGGCACTTCTAAACTTCTCCAATAAGAGCAGTCTGGAACGTTTTTAAAATATCAGGCTTCCTAGGCCTTTCCCCAGAGATGCTGATTTGGTGATCTTGTAATGAAGTTGCAATATCTGCATCTTGAAGAAGCGACCCATGTTGAGTCTTATCCCTAGAGAAGTTTGGAGAAGCCTAGAGGCCTGCTTCTCAAAGTATGGTTCTCACACCAGCAACAGTGCCACCACATGGAAGCTCATTAGAACTGCAGATGCTTGGGCCCTACTGCTCACCTCCTGAAGCGGCATTTGCCTTTGCACATTAAAGTTTGAAAAACTCTTACTTAGAGGATTATTTTTCAGAGTGAAGGCTGGGTCCCTAGATCTTACACTCAGACCAGCATTTGTTTTAAAGAAAGATAATAGGAAAGTAAACGATAGAATGCACTTCTGGTCCAATGGTGAGGACTGTATGATGTAATTTTTGCTGTAGGTATACATACACACTCTTTTGCAAATTCATAGGAGTCTGTGTAACTGTGATACAATGTAAAACACAGTTCATTCTGCAGCAAGAGTTTGAAAGACACATCCTTAGAGACGTTGTTCCCGTGGGCACCGGGAAATACCTACAGAAATGTTTTCAGCAGCTTCGTGGACAAAAGAGTATGAAAGAAAAGTATGGAAACAACCCAAATATCTACTGACCAGAAAACAGATAAATACTCACACAATGGAAAATTATACTGTAGTGAAAATGAATAAAGCAAAACTGAATCTTAGAAACACAAAATTGAGTGAAAAACTCAAGTCACAGAAGACTACTGGGATACAATTTTATAAAACTGAAAAACAAGGGGTGCCTGGGTGACTCAGCTGGTTAAGTGTCTGACTCTTGATTTTGACTCAGGTCATGGTCTCAGGGTCATGAAATTGAGCCCAAAGTCAGGCTCCATGCTCAGTGCAGAGTCTGCTGAAGATTCTCTCTCCCTTTCTGTCTCTGTCTGCCCCTCCCCCCTCAAATAAATAAATTAAAAAAAAAAAAAACAAAACTGAAAAACAAGCAAAAGGGAATTGTTTAAGAATGCATACATACATACATATGTGATAAAACAACCAAGTAAGAAAAGAGCAACGGAAAACTTTACACAAAAACTCAGGACACCAGTTCCCTCTGACTTGGAGGCAGAGGGACAAAATGGGAAGCAGCACGCAGTTATATTAGACACAAAGTTTCTAGGGATGGTCTGTCCCACCGTTTTTATGCTACACAATTTATGTAGGTTGCATATATTCTTTTGTTTAAGTCAAATATTATATAATAACTTCAAAAAGGATTACTGTAGGGAAGGCATGAATATTCCAGAAACATTGTTGGCTCTCTGAAATTTCCTTTCTGGAGAACAGTTAATCTGTGGTTCTCATGGGAAAAAGACTATGGTTACTACTAACCAGACTTGAGGGAAGCAAGAAGGTTTAACTGTTCTGGATATACATCCATGGATGGGGACCTCTGACCTGAAAAGCATTACAAAGCCCTCTCCCCACAAAGGATCGTAGGCTTCACAGCAGCAATGTCCTCATCTCTGAAACCAGACCTTTGGGGCCTGCATGCTGCATTTCAATCCTGTCCTCACCTCACTCTGACACTCATGGTACAGGTTTTTGCATTAACTGCCCTTGTTCAAGCTTCTGGACTTCACTCTCTTTCATTCTTGGATACTTAATGTGAGGTTCAAAACAAAACTCAGGTGTCCACCATAGGGGAGAGCACCTGGGAAGGCCATGGCTAGCCCATACGGTACCTCTGTGCAAATTAGAAAGAGCGCCTCTTCTTCAAGACACTTTCTGTCATCTGCTGGAAAGTGGCCATGAAAAACACACCCATTTATGAGGCTTATGCTATGAATGGGCACTGTGTGTATACACATTGCATGACTTGAACAACTGTATTGCGTGGCCCTGTTTGAATCAGTGTGTGTGTGTCTATGTGTGTATGTTTGTGTGGTGTTCAAAATGTGCAAGTTATGTGATCAAAAAGATATGTTTTCTACCTGATACACACACACATACACACATATATGTATATGCTGTACACTAAAAGTTCTTAGAAAAGACATTTTTTTAGTGAAAAATTTCAAAACTTAAGAAAAAACAGGTCTGCAGAAATAAACATGCTGTGAGGTATGCATGTTAACAGAGGTATGTGGATTTTTTTTTCTTTATCTAACTAATACCACTGACTCATTGACCAGACTTCAATATTCATATATACACTGAAAGTACTAAAACTGCATTTTCTTGAAGGTACCCATTCCGGTTACTCCTCCCTAACCTTATCTGTCCCTCATGCTGTTGCCAGAATGCCTTTCATATGTGACGGTTCATCTGAATCAAGCAGAGGACCCCCTTATCATATAAGCCAAAATGAGAATGTTTCCCTTAGTCACATCTATCAAACTGATGACATAATCATTCCTGCTTTCTGTGCTGGTCAGGGGAAATCCATCTGCTGTACCCCAAATATAGTTCTCCCTCCAAAAATAATCTCTCTGTTCTTACTGATCCATATACATGCAGTAATAGTCACCTTTTTATCTGCCAAAAAGTAGCCTTCCAGACTTGGTTCCTTTCAAACTTAGTTGAAAATCAATCTCTTTCATGACCATTTCTTCTTAGTTAAGATAAAAACTCACAGACTTTCATAGGCCCAGAGGGTCAAAATCCTGCTGTTCAGATGTTGATTATGTTTGTTTTATTGTGTTCTGTAACAACCAGGTGTGTTGAATACTGCTCTTATATCTAAGAAGAATGCTTTATCCTAGAGGGTGCTTATATTTGCTATCGACACATTTGATAAAAGGATACTAACACAGAATAATAAATGATAAGCATCCAAGCTCAGGTACTTCATTTTCATAAGTCAATTCAGGGAATGGCTCCTTTTCTCCAGGATTTACCCATGTTTTACAAAAAGCCCTTCTAAGTTCTGTGTTTTGACTTACATATCTGTTTTGCTTTATTGCTTTAAAGAAGTCACACTATAAACGTGGCTTCCGCTAACCCCTGGCATTGTCTGTTTTAGCCTGAGCTCCTTGGTGACATTTCCAAAAGTGTAAAGTTCATCCCTGTAGAAGGAACACTATTGCTCTACAGCAAAATTAGAATCTTCCATTGTTTTGATGCACTGGAATGAACAAACTGCAATTCATCCTACAGATGAACTTTACAAGAAAACTGTTGTATGAAATAAAAATGAGTCTGCAGTAAAAGAACTTTCCTGGTATTTATTTCAGACTATATACAATAGGAGGAGGCAAAATGATTTCCACAGAGTTTTACAGAACTGTCAAAAATTGGTTTGGAATGGGTTTTGACCTCCTCTGACCCTTATTAATCTGTGATACCCACAAAAAGCCTTGGGAGTTTTGGATCTGTTCTTCTACCCAGAACAAAAGAATACCCAGACGATTCACTCTTGGTTATAGAAGTAATGTGATTGATGTTGGAAAAAAGCCAATTATATATAATTTTAGTTCTACCTATTGGAACCATTCTCTCTAGTTAAGACTAAGCAGATAAAACATTTTTACTTGTTCGGAGCCTCCTATTTTGGTATTTACAATTTTTTGTGATTGCATAGTTTTCTGTTTGAGGTTGTTTTTATGAGTCTGGGCAAACAGTTCCTCAAAAGACCACACTCAGGGGCGCCTGGGTGGCTCATTCGTTAAGCGACTGCCTTCGGCTCAGGTCATGGTCCCAGGGTCCTGGGATCGGAGCCCCGCATCGGGCTCCCTGCTCAGCGGGAAGCCTGCTTCTCCCTCTCCCACTCCCCCTGCTTGTGTTCCCTCTCTCGCTGTGTCTCTCTGTCAAATAAATAAAACCTTAAAAAAAAAAAAAAAAAAAGACCACACTCAGCTATGCTAGTTTTCATCACTGTACTATGATTCTTCTTAGTTTTCATCAACAACTTGTCTGGGGAAAAAAAAAAAGCTTTCCTCAATTTAAAGTCACATATGATTGATAAGGCTGTATTTAAAAACCCAAGTTTCCCATCCTTCTAATCTTCTAGGGATGCCTGGAGAATGAGAAGGTAGAAACACGAAGTTCTGGAAGGACAGCAGGTTGTCAGCATCTTACTTGGGATTATAATAGCAGGGCAGGCAGAGAGATTACCATGGAAAAAAAATGAACCAGATTCTTTTCTTTTCTTTAAAGATTTTATTTATTTATCTGACAGAGAGAAAGACAGCACAAGCAGGAGGAGTGGCAGGCAGAGGGAGAAGTAGGCTCCCCCCTGAGCAGGGAGCCCAATGTGCGGCTTGATCCCAGGACCCTGGGGTCATGTTCTGAGCCAAAGGCAGACACTTAACTGACTGAACCACCCAGGTGCCCCAGTCTCTTTATTTTAAAAAGGTAGGAAGAAAGAAACCAAAAATCCTAACTTGAAATTATTTCTGTTCCCCCCAAACAACAGAGAACTTAAAAAAAAAAAATGCTCCTTTTGTAAAATGTAGTTTACATCTCTGCTGAATTATATCCAGATTTCACTATCTTATTAGCACCAATTTAGCATGCAATTTATCCTAAAAGTAGTTATTGTGTGGCGTTAACTCCATTTTCCCACCTTTCTGATTTTGCAATGTTATTTTTCTAACCTTTTCACATAATGAGCATAAGGTAATATGAGAAAGCTCAATTTTCTGATTTAAAAAATGGAAAGGTTCCATCCATGTCATTGCAAATAGCAAGATGTCATTCTTTTTTATGACTGAGTAATATTCCATTATATATACACACACACACATATATATATTACACATACTGAGTAGTATTCCATTATATATATTGTGTGTATTATACACATATATTATGCACATATAAAATACACATACCATATCTTCCTTATCCATTCATCAGTCCACGGACACTTGGGCTGTTTCCATAATTTGGCTATTGTAGATAATGCTGCTATCAACAGTGGGGTGCATGTATCCCTCTGAATTAGTAATTTTGTATTCTTTGGGTAAATACCTAGTAGTGAAATTGCTGGACTGTAGGGTAGCTCTATTTTTTACTTTTTGAGGAACCTCCATACTGTTTTCCACAGTGGCTCTATGCTAACTAACTAGAATTTAAACGAAAACTTAAAAAAAAGATACACACACACAATGGAATATTAGTCATAAAAAGAATGAAATCTTACCATTTGCAACCACATGGATGATGCTAGAGACTATTATGCTAAGCAAAATAAGTCAGTCAGAGAAAGACAAATGCCATATGATTTCACTCATATGTGGAACTTAAGAAACAAAACAAATGATCACAGGGGGAAAAAAGAGAGAGGCAAACCAAGAAAGAGACTCTTAACTAGAAAGAACAAACTGATGGTTACCAGAGGGGAGGTAGGTGGTGGTTGGGGTGGGGGGGGGATGGATGAAACAGGTGATGAGGATTAAGGAGTGCACTTGTGGTGAGCACCAGGTGTTGTATGGGAGTGTTGAATCACTGTATTGTGCACCTGAAAGTAGTATTACACTATGTTAACCAACTGGAATTTAAATAAAGACTTAAAAAAAGAAAAAAAATGGAAAGGCAATGTGGATTTTTTTTGTTGTTTCCCTGGAAGCCAGAAAATCAATCAATTATTTATTGAAGAGGAACTGATTCATAGTGATTGATTCCAACATTCTTACAGCTCTGTCATCTGTTCCATATCCCTTTAAGAGTAGTTTGTTACATTTATTTATGAATGACTACCCCAAACTTCTCCTTCAAATGAACTTTGTCTCCTAAATTCATAGCTCTCAATTGGAAAAAAAAAAAGTTCTAGACATGCTCATCTCCACAGCCCACAAACATGAGGAGGGGTGGGGTCAGAGAGTCCCTCCAGGAACCCCTTGCCTTTTCACAGCACCCCTCCTATATCCCTCCATTCAGATATGCAGCCACCTGTGGGGAGGGTGGAAAGATTAGGAATCAGGGTGAATTTTATAAAGCTCCCCCAGGAGATTCAAAAACCACCCGCATCCCACCTGGCAAGGAGTCCCTGAATTACAAACATGTACACACATATACTAGGAATTTAATACTGGGAGGAAGGATGCTGTGTGACCAGTATAATACAGCACACTTTTATTCTTAGGTTGCTTCGTGCTAATTTTTCTTTCTTTTTTCTTAACTTGCTATATTTTCCAAGAATCATTTCTTTAGTAAAATAACAAGGGAACAATCACAAATAAGAATTATTATAACAGCTAATTCATCACTCAACGTTTAAAAATAAATTGCAATTCAATGATATGCATTTTTTCATTTTTAATTATTTGCCACAGAAAATTTAAAAAAATTACTGACAAGTATGCTTCCTTGAAAATTGCTTGGAAGTGGCTTAAAAACTATAATCTTAATAAGGCAGATCATTAATTTGCTATCTAGTGTTCAGTTTAGTTTAAAATACCCAGGATTCTACAATGGAATAGTAATCAGACATAGAAAAGAATGAAATCTTGCCATTTGCAACCACATGGATGGACCTACAGAGTATAATGCTAAGTGAAGTAAGTCACACTAAGACAAATATATGATTTCACTCATGTGTGGAATTTAAGAAACAAAGTAAAGAACAAAGAAAAAAAGAGAGAAACCAAAAAACACACTTACAGAGAACAAATAGATGGTTACCAGAGGGGATGTGGGTGGGGGGATGGGTGATGGGAATTAAGGAGCATACTTGCTGTAATGAGCACCAAGTAACGTTTAAAATTGTTGAATCACTATACTGTACACCTGAAACTAATATAACATTGTATGTTAACGACACTGGAATTAAAATTTAAAAAATAAAATACTCATGGTTCTTACCACATTGAAAATTAATGAGACATTTTCATAAAGTTCCATAGATAATAATTCTAATGGGTTACTGATATAATAAACTGTAAAAAAAAAAATTTTAACTCTTATCAGCCTTTCTGAAGTTGAATTCTTATCAAAGAAAAAAGTCTTCCAAAATTTAAAACAATCTTTCTTTGGCTTGGTGCCCATTTTCCTGCCTTCCCAGACATTTCTCACTTACTAATAACTTGGAGCAAGAGCACAAGGGTCAGATACAGGAGGGATGTAACTGGACTGGTATGAGGAGGCGATAATGCTTAGTTTGATGGGGAAGTCCAGGAATCTGGAAGAAGACAGCTATCTATGTTTGACCACCCTGGCGATACTGTGGGGTGATAGGTCCTGAATCTAGACCTTTGTAAAGAAAGATGAGAGACTACATACAATAAATGGTGTCTATGGAAAAGATAAGAGATTCAAGCAAGGAAACCATATCATGGAGGACCAACATATGCATAGATTGGGGAAGTTGGGGAGGAGATGGTGATAAACAATCCCTCCATGCTGGGAACCAATGAAGAAAAATAAATACAGGAGTCTGGATACAAGATATAGATGCAAGATACAAACAAGATATAAGATAAGAGGTATTCTCAGCTATGTGTAAGTATGTTGAGGTTGAGGTTTTAGGAAGTCAATACACAACAGTCTGTCTTCTCTTTCAGGTTCTCAGCTGAGAGAGACCCAGTGATATTAGACACAGGAAGATCATACTGTTAGGTTATTACTGATAAAGATGACTGAAGAATAAGGCTTATATTTGTGGCCTATATAAGCTTGCTACTACATCCACTCTTATTTTCCTCATTTAACTCTTTTTTTAAAGATTTAATTTAATTTATTTATTTGAGAGAGAGAGAGAAAGAGCACAAGCAGGGGGAGAGGCAGAAGAAGAAGCAGACTCCCTGCTGAGATGGGAGCCCGATGTGGGACTTGATCCCAGGACCCTGAGATCATGACCTAAGCCAAAGGGAGACACTTAACTGAGGCACCCAAATGCCCTCATTTAACTCTTTTTAAAATATCTTTTTTGAGTTCTAATTCATGTCATAAAATTTACCCATTTAAATTAAACAATTCAATGTTTTTTTAGTATATTCACAGAGTTGTGCAAACATCACCACAGTCTAAGTTAAAATATTTTCATAATCCCCCAAATAGACTCCATATCACTTAGCAGTCACTCTTCATTTCCCACAAATACCACCACCTTCAGCCCGGGAAAATGTTCAGCTATTCTATAGCCTTGTCTATTGTGAACATTTTATCCAATTGGAACCAGACAGTATGTAGTCTTTTGTAACTGGCTTCCTCTTATTTAGCATATGTTCCCACAGTTCATCTTTGTTGTACCATATATCAGTACGCCACTCCTCTTTATTGCCAAATAATATTCTATTGTATAGATACACCACATGTTTTTTATCCATATATCAGTTGATGGGAACTACAGATTGTTTCCACTTTTTGAATGCTACTGTGAACATTCATGTAAAGTTTTATGTGAACATGTTTTCATATGTTCTAGGTATAGTCTTGGGTCTAAAGCTAAGAATGGCATTATAGCGTCATAAGGTAACTCAATGTTTAACCATTTGAGGAACTGTCAGACTGTTTCCAAAGTAGCTACACCATTTATATTCCCACCAGCAGTGTATGAGGGATCCAATGTCTCCACATCATTGGCAACACCTGTTAATTTCCAGGTCTTTTTATTTTACCTTTTTCTTATAGCAATGCTAGTGGTTATGAAGTGGTGTTTCATTATGGTTTTGGTTTTCATTTTTCTAATGGCCAAAGATGTTAAGTATTTTTTCTTGTGCTTACTGGTCATCTGTATTATCTTCTTTAGAGAAATGTATACTCAAATCTTTGGCCCATTTTTGACTGGGTCATCTTTTTCTTATTGAGTTGTAGGAGTTCTTTATATATTTTAGGTGCCAGTCCTTTATCAGATATACGATTTACAAAAAATCTCCCCATTTCTGCACATTGTCTTTTCATTTTCTTGATGGTGTCCTTTGAAGAACAAACATCAGCATATTTTTCCTTTCATCAATTGTGCTTTTAGTGTCATATCTAAGAAACCATTGCCTAATCCAGATGGAGGTCACAAAGATTTATACCTATGTTTTCTTCAAAAAGTTTTATAATTTTGGCTTTTACATTTAGGCATATGATTCATTTTGAGATAAGTTTTGTAAATACTGTAAGGAAGGTGTCCAGCTTTATTCTCTTGCATGTGGATGTCTAATCATCCCAGCACCATACGTTGAAAAGACTGTTCTTTCCATATTGAATGGTCTTTGCGCTCTTGTTGAAAATAAACGCAGGTGTAATAAGGGTTTATTTCTAAACTTCCAATTCTATCACATTGATCTATATGTCTATCCTTATGCCAATACCACACTGACTTGATTACTGCTGTTGTCTAGTGAGTCCGTTCTTTTTTTTTAATTGAAGTATAATTAACATAGAGTGTTATATTAGTTTCAGGTGTGCATTATAATGATTCAACAATTCTATACAATTCTCAGTGCTCATCAAGATAAATGTACTCTTGATCCCCTTTATCTATTTCACCCATCTCCCTACCCACCTGCCCTCCTGCAACCACCAGTTTGTTGTCTGTCTTTAAGAGTCTGTTTTGTAAATTAAATTCACACATTCACTGGGAGATCCAAACGCTCTTCACCCCAATGTAGGGGAGGTCAATTTATCTCTGGTTGTAGAAAAGAACAGTTGTGTCCTGAGGACCATGCCCAGAAGGAGTTGATCAAATATCCTCACTTCCTCTTATTTATTTATTTATTTATTTATTTATTTATTTATTTATTTATTTATTTAATTTATTTAATTTATTTGAGAGAGAGAGTGTGTGCATGGGGCATGAAAATCAGGCAGGGGAGAGGGAGAAGGAGAGAGAGAATCTCAAGCAGGCTCCATATCCAGCATGGAGCCCTACACAGGGCTCAATCTCATGACCCTGAGATCATAACCTGAGCTGAAATCAAGAGTTGGACGCTTAACCAACTGAGCCACCCAGGTGCCCCTCCTCAATTCCATTCTCAAAAGTCATCATTCTGAGTCACCACTCATAGGAAAGAGTGAGAGTGACAAAGACTGTGTCTGTGACCAAACTCCAGCCAGGCTCCCCTGAGCCCTTCCTCCCCTAGGCCTCAACCTTGGCCTGTAAAGACTTGAACAAACAGTAACAGTTTTTTTTTTTTTAAGATTTTATTTATTTGAGAGAGAGAATGAGAGAGAGAGCATCAGAGGGGCAGGGTCAGAGGGAGAAGGAGACTCCCTGCTGAGCAGGGAGCCCGATGAGGGACTCGATCCCGGGACTCCAGGATCATGACCTGAGCCGAAGGCAGTCGCTTAACCAACTGAGCCACCCAGGCACCCCCAAACAATAACAGTTTTAACTGCTCAAGCATCCCTAGGTGACCCGATCCCCCTTAAAGTGCCTGCCTGAGAAAACTCGAGGCTGCCCAAAGAACTGATGGTTTGTTCCAGTGACACCTGAAGACAGGGCTCCTGTGTCCCAGCCTCTGGGGGAGGGGAGCAGCTCAACTTGGATAAGTGCCAGTTAGCCAACCAGATGGGTGTGTTGTGGACCAACACACCCTTCTAGATTTATGTAAATTTTTGCTTCCCTGACTCAACTAAGCCCTTGCTCAACCCCTTCCATTCTCCCTTTAAATAAGGCCCAGTTATCTTGGAGCAAATCCAAGTTGAGTTTAGTTCATGCTGGATTCTTTTCCCTATTGCAATAGTACATTTCTGATTAAAATCTGTCTTTACCACTCTAACTAGTGTTTTGCTTTGTTTATCTTTGATAGAGGGAAGGAGAGGAAAGGGCTGAGGACCAAGTCCTTTTACCTCTATTGAAACATCAGGAGTAGAGAATAGGCATTCCCCAAACACAGATGATGTAAAAAAGAACTAAAAAAGAAAACCCCAAAACAAAACAAAACAACCCAAAACTAAATACATAACTAAAAAAAGAAAGAAGAAAAGAAAATCAACATACTATATACAAAGCTTATTTCTAATATAAACCAGAATAGCAAGCATATATTATACCATTATTAGCATGGGACTAAATAATAGAGAGAAGAGATAATCCAGGTAGAGTAGACCACTGATAAATGAAGACATAGTATCAGATGATCACATACCATGTTTGTTCAGCACATTAAAACAGAGGTGTCAAGTTAACATTAGGAAATTCTACCATTGACTAGCAAAGTCCTAAGCACAGAATGAGATCCAGGGGAAATATGAGGCATATTAATATGAGACAGGGTTAGGTACTGCAGTAAGACAGGCATCTAGTTGCTTGACATGAAGTATGAGTTGAGATCTGATCTGCTCGGTTATCACTGAGGTAGAACAAACTGGTAAGGCAGCCAGAGAAACGTAATGAGGTGATGAACCACATGTCTCATTCTAATCTCCCCTGCATGAGGTCAGTAAAGGTCCTGGAGACAGTGAAGGATTAGGGGTCCAGCTATGGGGAGGGGAACTCTGACAAGCCTGGGAAGCAGATGTGGGCAACAGGGGATGGACTGGAGAGGGAAGCGTGAAAGACTGGAGCTCCCCAGGACTCCTCTATCAGCAATGATGAACTCAGCCTGTACCAGGAGAATGGCAACCTGAGAAACATCTTGGAAACACAAATCATGAAATGTAGTCCATTAGATGGTCAGGGGTAGGAGGGTGGAACAAGAGACAGGAAACAGACAAAAAAACGACTCAAACTGAAGACAGTCTGAGAAAAGGAGAAAGGTTTGGGTCTCAATGTATCTGACTCTTTGCTGCCTGTGTCATATCCATACGAAGGACACCCAGCATGGCACTTAGGGTAAACCTGAAGCTCAAGGTCAGGGCTGAAGGACAGGAGGTTATGTGACTCTTCAAGCCACTGACACAGATGGTGGTTCCAAGGAAAAGCATTTACAAGGACGAGAGAAAATAAAGGAAAAGACCTCATTAGCAGAACTTAATTTTATTTTGATTTTAGGTTTCCTTTTAAGATTCCTCCAGGTATTTGCCCTCCCATATGAAACTAACAGTAATGAGATGTTAAGAGTCAAAATTTTTAAACCATTCATTCTTTGATACATGCCAGTTTCAATATATTAGTTTACAATAGGTTTTACTTGAGTTTTAAAAGAAGCAAAGTTTTTAGTCAAGTGAAGAATTTTCAACTCTGAACTAGAGCCAACTGGCGTTTGGATTTTTATATTTGGTACATACTTAATAGTTACACATTTTAGAGAATGCCTCATTTAAATTCTAATGTATTTTAATAAGGAATGAAAGGAAATATCACCCAGTATATTTTTTTCTTAAATTACCCCTAGTGCTTGATTACTCCTCCACAATCAAAATCATGTCTTAAGTATGAATGATACAAAACAAGACTACATACAGCCTGAACAGAGAGATTTTAGCTGCTTGTTTAAAATGACATACCTAGCTATTCAGTAATCACTTTATAATAACCCCTTTCATTTCCAAATCTACTTAGCCATCAGGCAGTAGTGAGCAAAAGGCTTGCAGCAGTTTTAACAACTGCACATTAGTTTAACATTTCATGACAAGCTAATTCTAGAGAGTTCTAAAGAGAGACAAGCATGGGTCCTTGTGATTTTCTTTCCTTTGCATGAAGGAAACACGTGTCTAGTTGCTAAATGAAAGATAAAAGACTACAGACATATACTTTTCACTTCACTCTGATGTCAGAGACAATTTGCCCCAATTACACCCCAGGTATGTGGTACATATCTAAATCAACAAAAAGTAAGTAGGCTGACAATTACTCTTAGACTCAAGCCAAAAAGTTGCAGGAGTTCAGCATCCCAACCGCAACTGAACTTAACTGTGGTATGATGATGGAGTCTTCATAAGAGGTCCTGGGTTTAAGGGCTACATAAACATAATGCAGAACTTGAACTTCCACATTTTATTTTATTTGTAAAGATTTATTTACTTATTTGAGAGAGAGAGAGAAAGAGAGAGAGAGGGAGTGAGGAGGCTAGGGGCAGAGGGAGAGAATCTTCAAGCAAACTCCCTGCTGAGCACAGAGCCAGATGTGGGACTCGATCTCATGACCCAAGAGATCATGACCTGAGATGAAACCAAGAGTCCCACACCTAACTGACTGAGCCATCTGGATGCCCCTCTACTTCTACATTTTAGAAGGCAGAAGATGTAACCACATTGTATTGAAATGACAAATGTGCTTGGCCATTTTTAATTTGGTCACACCAAAGGCAATTCAGTGCAGACTAACTTAAGGTCATACCTTTTGATGCCTCTAATTAAATTCAAAGCCCCATCAAGTGCATCTGTGTCTATATCGCACCAAATGGCTAAAAGAATAAACTGACTGTCAAGGCATTATTTAAGCTAATCCATGATCCACACCTGAGCAATACTTTAAACTCCTGGTTTAAGCTTTTATGGTTTCCATGAAAATCACCTAGTAAGATGATAAACCATGGTATAAATCTCAGATTTTAGCTGCTCCATCCTTGCCAGAAAAGCAGAGGCACAGATGTTGTTTATAATGTTGTACAAAAATAAATGGGATATGCTATTTCATACATCAGTCTGAAGAAGATATAGCAGGACATTCTTGCTATCACTGCAGCCTACAGCTGCTAACAAACTGCATTAATTCAAAGTCATTATCCCCAGCAATGTTAGCTAAATCAAGAATTTAAGACAAGACTTTACTGAACCAGAGTGACAAGACTGCATGGCCATATAAATCTATGCTAAAGAAATGTTATCAATTAATGCTACATGGCTACATAGCAGAGTTAATTTTTTTTTTTGGTAAATGGATACATTCTGATGTGTATAACCAACCTGAGCCAAGGAATGTAGGATGAAATCAGCAATGGCAAATTAACTCTCAAATGCAGGAATTGATAAATGAACAATATACTCCAGATCAACTGGTGAAAAAAACTTTAAACCACTCATTGCATTCAGGCCCAGAATGAACAGAAATAGCTCTCTCACCATGCAATTATGGTTAACTGGTTTAAACATCTGGCAACAAGGCAGAACAGAGCACAGATGTGAAAACTGAAAAACTTAAGATTAAAAGGTAATGCATGAAAAGAAATTCACTTTTACTTTTTGACTGAATCTTATTCTTTTTCTATTTTCCCGTATAAAAACCCATATCACTCTTCTCAAAAAACATGTGGTTCTTTTCAGGTGGGGGGTTGGGCTAAATAGGTGAAGGGGATTACGGAGTATATTTGTTGTGATGAGCACGGGTGAAGTACGGAAGTGGTGAATCACTATATTCTACACCTGAAACTAACATTACACTGCATGTTAACTAACTAGAATTTAAATAACAACTTTCAAAAAAAACGTCTGTGGTTCTTTTCTTTTAAATCCTACCACTACCAGTTATGTTGAAGTATATCTTTTTTTTTTTTTTTTAAGATTTTATTTATTTGACAGAGAGACACAGCGAGAGAGGGAACACAAGCAGGGGGAAGTGGGAGAGGGAGAAACAGGCTTCCCACTGAGCAGGGAGCCCGATGTGGGGCTCGATCCCAGGACCCTGGGATCATGACCTGAGCCGAAGGCAGACGCTTAACGACTGAGCCACCCAGGCTCCCTTGAAGTGTATCTTATCCTATCAACTCCAAGTCAGCTCTTGGTTGACTTGCTACATAATTTTAATGGTAGCACACAGACTGCAAGCCCAGTGCAACCTTATATTTAGTCATACCCAGTCACAGTAAGTAGCTGGCTCTCCATGTGGGGAATCACCCAAATACAAAAATAATTATGAATGCAAACATTATTTGGGTAAAAATGAGGAGAGCAAGACTCACACCTGGCTGCCATACATCAAAACACATGGTACAAATTCAGAAAAAGTATGCCAGCCAGCACCTGCCCAATTTTCATGAGCTAATATGCACTCTCCTAGAATTATTGCTGCAATCTAGAAGCTTGGGATGGTCACCTATGAGGCTACATCTGAAAGAAGTGATTGCAGTGGGCAGCACAGATACCATATCATCACTCAGCAGGGTCCTTTTTAAAAATTTTTGTTTATTTGACAGACAGAGAGGGAGCACAAGCAGGGGAAATGGCAGGCAGAGGGAGAAGATGCGGGACTTGATCCCAGGGCCCTGGGATCTTGACCCGAGCTGAAGGCAGACGCCTAACTGACTGAGCCACCCAGGCGCCCCACTCAGCAGGGTTCTTTTTTTTTTTTTTTTTTTTTATTCATGAGAGACAGAGAGAGAGAGAGAGAGGCAGAGGGAGAAGCAGGCTCCCAAGGAGCAGAGACCCCGATGCGGGACTTGATCCCAGGACCCTGGGATCATGACCCGAGCCAAAGGCAGACGCTCAACCATCTGAGCCACCCAGGCGCTCCAGCAGGGTTCTAAGGACGAGAGGAAGTTGCACTGAGTTGGCAAGATGGGAGCCTGGGGAAGCTGTACATGGGAAAGAAGGGGTCAAGTGAGGGAGAGACAACCACACTGTATGCACCCAACTCTCAACTTATGGGGAAATTACCCATTAAAGCTTTCATTCTTTGCCATCTCATAAAAATCATTACTTCTTGGGTAAAGCTCTGAATGAAAAAGATTTAAATTATTAACCCTAACTTGTTCTATCAGCTTGTGATATATCTAGTTGGCAATATACCCAAGAAATTTTTCTTCTTTAAGGGGGCCTTCAAGTTTTTTGTTTGTTTTGTTTTTGTTTTTGGACCAGAGTATGGGTATCTACAACTATAGGAAGGTCCTTTCAATAATCTTAGTGTCAAGACCTTTTCTAGCCTTTTTGAACTGCATACTACCTCTGAAAATCTATCCCGGAAAAGAATAAATATTGATCTAACCATGTATTAAGTACCATATTTTAGAAAATAACATTAAAGATAATACCTACCATTTTTGAGTATTTATGTTCTATACAGTATTCTAAGCAAGTATACATATATATTTTTAAGCAAAACTTAATTAAATATAAGAGGAATAATTCTAAAATTATACTTAAGACTGTGGAAATAAAAGATTGAGATCAAACTTTCTTTAATTTAAATAAGGAAGCAGAACTGAACAAGTATCAAATTGTTGAAGAGAGAAATATAGTAATCTGTAAAAGTTCCCAGGACTCCTTATGAGGCTTCATTTCTTTGTGGTTGGTTTATATGCATACAAAATAATATACAAGATTTAACAGGTATTTGCAACACTGACAACTGCATTTTATTAACTTCAAAGGTTAGTTTCTAGACAATAAATCCAGTATGTTCTAATAATGTAGGTGTTAAAAATCTGCTACTTACAGAATTATGAATTTGGTAATTACTTCTGAGTTGCATTAAATCATAAAATGAATCAGGTTTTCTCTAACATAATTCTGGTAGAAAAATAAACTAAAAAAATATTTCCAGTTCTTTATTGATATTAAGACCTTTTCAAGGTGTTACAAGGACATGTTTTACCATGGGTTATGTTCTTAGAACTAACTCTAGCAAATATACTAATTCTGGCTATGTGTGTAACTTTAATCACTTTCCAGTTTCACAGAATTAAAAGGGGGGAAGGAGGAGAACTTGCCCAATAAAAATCAAGAGGCTGACTAAATGGGTACTGGAAATACTATTAATACTGTGACAATATTATGATTAGAAATATGGCTATCTTCTAAAAATTCAAGCAGCTAACTGCAGATGGGGAAAAACCCCAGAAAGCTAGTATATATTTTTTAAAACTGTGTAGGCTTTCTTCTTTCATCAATCCCTGCAGCTGTTTCTCTCCTCCTAAAACCAATGAAAATTTGATTAATGTGACAACAAACCTCATTCTAGGTTACAGAGATGTTATTAGAGTCAGGTGGAAGGCAGAGATAGCCACACCTCTCTTTCTATCTGAAGATTCACAAGTGGAATTCAGGGGGAAATCTTCAGTTATTCAGTGAGCAGCGTTTGAGCATGGATCATGAATTATAAGGGTACAGAAATATGAAGAACACAAGGAGCTCAGACTCTATGACACTGGTCATACATAAGTAGTTTCAATACAGAATAAGAATTTCAAAAGTACAAATTATTTTCAGTGTTCTTTCAATGGCGACACATAAGAGGGGGAAGGAAAACCCAAATGTATTAACAGTAAACATTGGTGACCTGGCTAACATAAAGCAATGGCAGCTCTAAGTCAAGACTGTTGCAGATATTCTTGGGGTATGTGGGCCTTTCCACCAGGTCCAGTCACTATTCCAGACCTCCTCTTGTTCAGATTGGAAGCACACTGCTACCCAATTCACACTCGGCTTTTTAAAAAGCACTGCAGAATTAACGGAAGAGACTATAATTCATTTAAAAGTTTTACAAATCTGAATTGGATTGAGGAAAAAAAAGTAATCAGAGAATTAGAACCTAGAAAGACCTGGGATACTATTATATTAGAGGACGTATACCGACCATCCCTGACTTATGATGGTTTGACTTAAGATTTTTCAACTTGACCATGTGTGAAAGCGATACACATTAGGGAGAAGTTGTACTTTGAATCTGCAATTTTTATTTTTTCCTGAGCTTGAGATATGCAGTAAATACTGTCCTGTGATGCTGGGCAGTGGCGGCAGCTCCCAGTCAGCCATGAGATCACAGGGTTAACAACTGACAGACTTAAAACCATTCTGTTTGTCACTTTCAGCACAGTATTCAATCAATTACACGAGCTATTCAACACTTGATCGTAAAACAGGCTTTGTGTCAGATGACTGGGCCTGGCTGTAGGCTAGTTGAAGGTTAGGCTAGGGCTACACTGAGACGTTCGGTAGGCTAAGCATGTTCAATGCATTTTCGATTTATGGTATTTTCAACTTACAACAGGTTAATGTGGACATGAGCTCCATGGTAAGTCCAGGAAGATCTGTGCTTATGGGAGTGGAGAATTCAGACTGTTTTATTCACATATACATTTAACTCATTTCTTAAAATGAGAAATTTCATAAATCAAGCGAAATGGGTATTTTTTAATAATGCCAGTTGACTAAATAAGGGCTTCTCACACTTGAGATGTTGAATCAGCAATAGAAATGACAGGATACTGCCTCAGTAATAAAACATTAAAATCATATCGAAAAGAAGAAACTCTCAAAATTCTAAAGAAGCCATTATCTGAAGCACAAAAGATTCTTCCTTGTAATACGTTCTAAGAGCCAGGAAAATGAGTAAAGATGTAAGAAATTTATTTAGATTCAAAATGCTACTTTTATAAATTTAATATGCTTGTACTTTCTAGCTTCTATCCCACTGAAATACAATATTTTTACTACAATAATGTTGTAACATGTTTTAATATGTGTGGGTCAAATCACCCCCTTGTGAATGCTCTGTTTCAAAATTTTTTGGATTAGCTTCATATGTCTCTAATCCTCCAGATAAACTTTAAAAATATTTAGCAAGTCCCTAAAGGTTATTGGGATTTTAGCTGAAATTATATTAAATTTAAAAGTTACTTCTGGGAGAACTGACAGCTTTAAAATATGAAGATTTCCTCCATTTAATACACTATTTCTTGTTAGGTTTTGTCCTAGGCATTGTATGTATGTATATGTTTTTGGTAGGCTGTAAATGGCATCTTCTTAATTACATTTTATTCTAAGATTATGCGCAAGCTGGGAATAGCAGTGAAAACAATAGTAACAGCAAACATTTATATTGCACTAACTGTGCACCAGGCACCATTCCAAGGCTTTACATATGATCATTTATTTGCAGATGGGGAAACTGAGACACAAACATTAAGCAACTTGCCGAAGGTTCTATAACTGACAGATGAGCATCAGAGCTAGAATATGAATTCAGACACTGTGGCTACAGGGTTAGTGATTTTTATATATTTTACTTTGTAACCATGTACCAGTCTCTCAAAGAGTTTTAATTAATTTTCAAGGGCTTTTTCTACGTTTTCCAGTAAGAAAATACTATGAAAAAAAGGTAACAGATAATTTTATTCTTTTTTTAATATTATACTTCATTTTCCCCTTATTTTATCAAATTGGTAAACAATCAATTGCCTAATATTAAATAACTGTTGTTGTTGTTTTTTTTTTTAACTCTAGGACATCAACGACTACCCTATCTGGTATGTTGTGTGTGTAACAAACGCATCTCCAGTCATTTCTTTTTTTTTTTTAAGATTTTATTTATTTATTTGACAGACAGAGCACAAGAGGGGGAGCAGGGAGGGAGAGGGAGACGCAGAGAGCCTGATGAGGGACTTGATCCCAGGACCCTGAGATCATGACCTGAGCAGAAGACTGACGCTTAACTGACTGAGCCACCCAGGCGCCCCTCCAGTCATTTCTTTCTTGCTCCTTCTACCCTCTTGGCTAACTCAGGCCTTTGTCATCCTTCACCAACTCCGGGATCAGACCAAGCTCGACTAGCCCAGAAAAGACTCCTGATTCACGACTCCCAGAATCTGATCACAGCACTCAGTTACCTCATGCTCCATGTCTCCACACGTCTGCTAGACACTTGTTCTCCTCCCTTTGATGGCAAGACCGCCTCTTTCTCCCCTGCCCACCTTTTCTCTTTGTATCAGAGACCGCAAATGTGCTTCCCTGGTAACTCTCCTCCACTGTCTTTCTGGAATGCATTAACTTCGGAGGCAAGAGGAAGACATGGTTTGTGCCCTGACTTTTTTGCAGGACTGGCTTGCTGTCCAGACTGCTTTGTTTCTGGCATTTTCATTAATTCCATGCATATTGTATCTGACAGAATTACTGCTGTGTTTGTTGATAGGACCCTCTGGCCTCGTCACATCAAATGCATGATGTTCCTATCAAACTTGACACCTGTTTTTCATTTCCAGGCATTGATTTTCTACCCACTGGCCAACATATTTCATAGAAAAAAACTGTTAGCACTATCTGCAAAGTATTGATTGCAGCAACACTGAAATCCCTACCTGAAAATTTACAGCCTTAATTTCCAGTAGGTTGTATCAGTTATCTCCAAGTGGGTGAAGATTTAAGAGTGCGACCAGCATGTGCTAACTAAAATGTTTACTACTGAACAGCCTACACAACTTGCAACTTATGACAAAATTGGAAAGACAGAAATAAATACAAAGCAATTGTTTAAGTTCCTCAAAGATCCATGAAATGGCCACCATTTTCCAAGTAAAGAATAAAAACACATACAAAGCAGAAACTCTTTAAAAAAAAAAAGGAACCCAAAAATCGAAAGAAAATGTGAGAATCAATGTTGAACCTCAGGAACAAAAGACTGGGTAGTTTGCAGTTTTGAAGGTAACTTCTTCTAACATTGGGAGTAGAAAGTCTTTTTTTGGCAAAATGTGGCACAGAATTTATCACTGTATATATAAAACATACACTTACCAAGATTTAATGAACTCATTCATCATTCAATCATCATATATTGAGGAACTACTATGTGCTAGTTACTATATTCAGAATTTCATCTGAATCACCTCATCTTGTCCTCACATTATTCATAAGGTTGAAACTATTTTTCATACTTTCAGAGAAGGGATACCTCACTTAGGAATTCCCTCTATGTTCTACACAGAGGAGACACAGAGAAAAGGCTTTCAATAATGGAATTAAAAGGACCTGATATTTCAAAATTTATTATACTAAAATAGACAGATGACCTTTAGGAGAACCCCAGGGGTCAGCATGCTGAGCTATTACTATAGAAATGTGCACTACAGAAACACCATGAACGCATTCATAAATAGTATTCTATACATGAGGTTTTGGAAAAAATTCTCACTTTAAAGCAACATGGCATGGGAAGAATTACTGGACAGTTACTTAGAAGTGACTGTGGGAGGTCAGTGGATCAGGTTCTAGGCCCATAAATCACTTTCCGTTCTATTCTACCTATAGCAATAATTCCTGATGACCCAACCATAAGACCCAACACTGTGTTCAGTGCTGCTAGGAATACAAAAGAAACATAAGGTACAATTCCTAATGCTCAAAAAGTTTCTTATTTTTGTGGTGGGTATGAGTCTGATATACACAGAACATGTGAATGAAGCTAGTACATGATATCCACACTGTACTATCCTAAGAAGACAGACATAATACAGGCTGGAATTGGCTATATAGCTTACAAAGACAGTGGTATCTAGGCTCTTACTTAAAGGAAGAGATGGTCTGAACTGTTCATTCGAAAGAAAGAAGGCATTCTCGACAAGGACAACATCATTAGCAAAAGCTTACTGTGAGATTAGTGTGTCTGGATCAAGGGCTAAGACCAGGTGGACCCCTGCCTCAATCACAGGGAAGATCAGATCAACCAGGGCTGCACTCGAGCTTGAACTTCATCCCTCCGACATCAGGAACACATAAAGAGGGAAACATTGAATTCAAGAAATATTTACTGAGCGTTTACTGTGTGTCAGGCACTATATTGATGCTGGAGACACAAAACTGAGTAAGACATAATCCCTACTTTCAAGGAGCTCACATTCAGTGGTCAAAGAGTGAAATATAAACCTGTAAGAGTTATAGAACAAAATATCAGGACAATAATAGAAGTATATTCAAGGCACAAAAGAGCACAGGGAAGGAAGAATCAATTCTGAGTTGGGAAATGAGGGAAGAGTGGTAGGGGGTGAGTGCAAGGAAGGCTTCCCAAAGAAGGTGACATGGGAGCTGGGAATAGAAGAATTGACAGATGGTGGCCAAACAAGCAAAGCTGGGAAGGACACTCCAAGCCTGACAAAAATGTCAAGGGGGTCAAGGTTGACTTGAGGTGAGGGAAACCATATTAATGAAACCAGAGAGGAAGTTGCCTCAGATTCCATTTGGGAAACACATGCATAATCCACTGTATAACGAAGCCCAGCCCAGGGCTTTGGAGAAAAAGAGAATAAAGAATCTACATTTTCATTTTCTGGAGGAATTAGGTGGATTACAGTGCTCTATAACTAAAAATCAAAGGGCATGAATTGAAATATTTCCTCATTTGGTATGTTACTGCCAAATTATTAAAAGCCATAATAATGAAGCGGGCTCATTTTCAAGACTAAATTCACAACCTTCTTTGCACACTTTGTCTCCATTGTATCTTCTTGGTAAAAACTATTGCCATTCAACCAGTTGAAATACAGAAATAGTTGAAATGCTAGAAATACAGAAGTCAACTTTGATTCCTCACTTCTTCCCTCTCTCTTCCCCTTGTATACAATTCCTCATCAAGTTTTGTGTTTTATTTCCTAAATATCTTTTGAATTCATCAGTTTTTCACCATGTCCACTTCCAACATCACAGACAAAGCTACCATCTTTTACCTAGACTATTACAATGACTAACTCTAGTGTCTGATATAGTAGGTATTTACAAATACTAGTTTAATTAATGAATAATTTATTAAGTAAGGGAACAGCTAAGTAGGAGGCAGCACAGACAATAGTATATATGTGGTTTTAATGGGCGAGTAGATCATGCCCCTAAATTAAAAACATGTTGAAGGCACTACCTATAAATATAGAAATGTACATGTTGTATCTATTATTTATTAATACATTTTCCTGTAGTGATACTAAGTGCCAAATATTGTGCTAGGATCTACTTGGTCCTCTCCAAAAAACAAAACAGAAAGATGAGGTTATTGGATTAGGGATCTCTACATCTAAGAATGATAAGCAGAATGGATAATCAGGCCTGTCTATGGCTCAGTGGGTTAAGCATCTGCCTTTGGCTTGGGTCCTGATCCCAGGGTCTTGGGATCAAGTCCCAGGTCAGGCTCCTGCTCAGCAGGAAGTCTGCTTCTCCCTCTCCCTTTGCCCCCTGCCCCCACTCATGCTCATGCTCTCTCTCCCCAATAAATAAATAAAATCTTAAAAAAAAAGAATGGATAATCAGATTGGAAGGTGTTTGGAAAGAAAGAGTGAATGGCTTTCTCAAGTACCATAAAACCAACCAACCAGTGGGCAGTCGTACAAGACAACAGACAAAGATGAGGAAGGAATGGGGGTTGGGGAAGGAAGAGAGTGGAGTAGATGGGGCTGGAGGTGGAGCAGTGGTGGACAGATGGCAAGAAACACTAAGATAAATTTTAATTTTTATTTATAATTTTTTTCAAATATAAGACATGTTTTTGCGTCTAGTCAACTATCCTCCTAAAACTATAGTAAACCTATCACTTGAGACTTGATCCCACTTGTCAAGTGTTCCATACTAATTCAGAAATTATATTCTTTTATTTTTTTAATTTTAATTTTTTTGTGTATTGCCTCCATCTTTGTTTATTTATTTATAGTGATCAACAATTGATTAGTTGCATATAACACCTAGTGCTCATCCCAACATGTGCCCTCCTTAATACCCATCACTTAATACCCATATACCCATTACCTCATCCCCCCACACCCCTCCCTTCTATAACCCTCAGTTTGTTTCCCGGAGTCCAGAATCTCTTTAAGGTTTGTCTCCCTCTTTGATTTCTTCCCAGTTTTTCCTCCCTTCCCCTGTGGTCCTCCACACTATTCCCTATGTTCCACATATAAGTGAAACCATATGATAATATTCCTTATTTATTTATTTATTTATTTATTTATTTATTTATTTATAAAGATTTTATTTATTTATTTGACAGAGAGAGACACAGCGAGAGAAGGAACACAAGCAGGGGGAATGGGAAAGGGAGAAGCAGGCTTCCTGCGAAGCAGAGAGCCCGATGCGGGGCTCGATCCCAGGACCCTGGGATCATGACCTGAGCCGAAGGCAGATGCTTAACAACTGAGCCACCCAGGCACCCCAATATTCCTCCTTTAAAATCAAACTTTAATAGGTTAAGCTCCTTCCAGCTTTTTTTTTTAAAGATTTTATTTTTAAATAATTTCTACCCAACGTGGGGCTTGAACTTACAAGATCAAGATCACATGCTTCTCATCAAGATAAAAAGCTTGAGGGCACAATCTGCATGGAGCACTGGGTATTATATGCAAACAGTGAATTATGGGACACTACATCAAAAACTAATGATATAATGTATGGTGATTAACATAATAAAAAAAAAAGACAAAAAAAAATACATGCCCCCAAACTTAAAAAAAAAAAAAAAAAAAGCTTTTGCACAGAAAAAGAAACAGTCAACAAAACCAAAAGACAACCGACAGAATGGGAGAAGATATTTGCAAATGACATATCAGATAAAAGGCTAGTATTCAAAATCTACAAAGAACTTATTAACTCAACACCCAAAGAACAAATGATCCAATCAAGAAATGGGCAGAAGACATGAATGGACATTTTTCTTTTTTTTTTTTTTTAAAGATTTTATTTATTTAAGAGAGAGAGAGAGAATGAGAGACAGAGAGCATGAGAGGGAGGAGGGTCAGAGGGAGAAGCAGACTCCCTGCCGAGCAGAGAACCCAATGCAGGACTCGATCCCGGGACTCCAGGATCATGACCTGAGCCGAAGGCAGTCGCTTAACCAACTGAGCCACCCAGGCGCCCCATGAATGGACATTTTTCCAAAGAAGACATCCAAATGGCCAACAGACACATGAAAAAGTGCTCAACATCGCTCTGCATCAGGGAAATTCAAATCAAAACCTCAATGAGATACCACCTCACACCAGGCAGAATGGCTAAAATTAACAAGTCAGGAAATGACAGATGTTGGTGGGGATGCGGGGAAAGGGGAACCCTCCTACACTGTTGGTGGGAATGCAAGCTGGTGCAGCCACTCTGGAAAACAGTACAGAGGTTCCTCAAAAAGTTGAAAATAGAGCTGCCCTACGACCCAGCAATTGCACTACTGGGTATTTACCCCAAAGATACAAATGTAGGGATCCGAATGGGTACGTGCAATCTGATGTTTATAGCAGCAATGTCCACAATAGCCAAACTATGGAAAGAGTCAAGCTGTCCATTGACAGATGAATGGATAAAGAAGATGTGGTATATATATACAATGGAATATTATGCAGCCATCAAAAGGAATACAATCTTGCCATTTGCACAACGTGGATGGAGCTGGAGGATATTATGTTGAGCGAAATAAGTCAATCAGAGAAAGGCATGTATCATATGATCTCACTGATATGAGGAATTCTTAATCTCAGGAAACAAACTGAGGGTTGCTGGAGTGGTGGGGGTGGGAGGGATGGGGTGACTGGGTGATAGACACTGGGGAGGGTATGTGCTATGGTGAGCACTGTGAATTTTGTAAGACTGTTGAATCACAGACCGGTACCTCTGAAACAAATAATACATTATATGTTAAAAAAAAAAAAAAAAAAGAAGAAGATAGCAGGAAGGGAAGAATAAAGGGGGGGAAATCGGAGAGGGAGCGAACCATGAGAGACTATGGACTCTGAGAAACAAACTGAGGGTTCTGGAGGGGAGAGGGATGGGGGGATGGGTTAGCCTGGTGATGGGTATTAAAGAGGGCATGTACTGCATGGAGCGCTGGGTGTTATACGCAATGTATGGTGATTAACATAACATAATAATAATAAAAAAAAGTCACATGCTTCACTGACTGAACCAGCCAGACAGCCCAAGCTCCTAAGTTTCATGTTGCTTTGATTTTTGTTCTTCATTTATTTATTTATTTATATTTTCCTTTGTGGGAAGTCTCTTTAATGTCTAATAAACAGATATTTTTATATACATATATATTTGGCTATGAAATATGTTAGCAGAAATGTGCAGTATCAGAATAAATAGAAATTTCAAAATGACTCACAAAGGTTATTACCTCACATTTGTCCACATTACAAAATATATTCTAGAGGAATATAAAATCCTAACAACTCTCATATTCCGAAGTTGTAGGAACCCCCATTTTTTTAAGGGATAAATTAGTCATTTTAGAATATCAGCTAATTATCAAGCCATCTCTCCAGGTAAAAACTGAATGTAACAAGGGACACAAAATATTTGTCTAACTTACTTATATTAGGATAATAGACAGATTGAATTATATGTCACTAAATTCTAAAAGACTAATTTTTAAATGGATAGATCAAGACTTGATCAACTTAAACAATATTTTACAGTATTTTGTTAGAAGACAATTTTATTTTTTGATGAAGAAACGAGTATTATCAAACTCAGGCAAAGGCTTTCAATATTTCATATACATAATACAGAAGACTATAAATTAGTACCAATGAACATTTGTGTATTTTGGGTATTTGGTATCTGCATTTTAAAAAGATTCTTTGACAGGGTAAATATGAATATATCACCACCCCCAGAAGCTCAGGTCTTGTAATACAAGACACTTGGTGAAGACCACATAAGTCATATTTTTAAATGATGTGCTTTGATCTATTTTAAGTATGCCAAAATTTGCAAATATGATAACTAAAATACTAGTTAAGTAGTATTCCATATATTAAGAAGTTAGCATGAAATTAAGTAAACATAACTACTATTATTGTTCACTTTACTTTTCTTGAGATGCTTAACACTGTGTGTGATTTTCGATCCTAAGTTTTTGTCCTTTGTATATTCTTATTTCACTATACAATTCTCACAAGTATGATTTTAATTCCTATATACCATATGACTTAGAGTTATAATACACATCAAGTATCAGGAAATGACTCAAAGACTTGAATATGTCTAAGCAAATGGAAAAAGAAATTGATATTTGATACCATCTGCTTTCTCTCCTCTAAATCTCCCTGCCCCGTGGCTGTACCATTCTCAGACTGTCCCTACCAACCAAGGAGGCAAAAATATCTTATAAACTTGTGATCCAGAGGTATGTTGAGATACCTTGCTTCCGCAACACCAGAGAAATTGTCTTCAACCCTGTACTCTAGTCCAAGGTGGCTCTGTGCCTGTTTCTAGCAATTTCTCTGAAGACATTTGAGTAGGTGGGAACATATTTTCTCTTCCTTTTGGCTCTTGGTAAGTTCCTTCTGTTGATGCATCTTATGATTGTTTCCAAGGGCAGTAGCGCTGAGGGCCGTTCACTAACAAGCACTTCCCCCCCCCCCCATGCTTTCTGCTGCAAATCTTACACAGGCATTTCCCTGTGTTACAGGCTTGTTGAAGTTCTTGGGGAATAAACAGGAAGGATTTTATAACAGACTCATGTAGTAGAGAACTAAACACTCAAAAGATACCTTTTGGTTCTTCTTGTACCCTGAAGCTCATCCCTATGTCCTCTCCCTCCTCCCATCTTCAAATCCCTGTTTTTACTTGAAATGGGTGAGCTGTCGTTTCCTTGGTGCCTGAAAACCCACGGCCTTGGGTTCTATATCCTACCAAGCAGTTCATCTAAGGTGTTTTCCCAAAGTTCCCTCCCTAATCTGGGGCCAGCTGTTGGAATAACTAAGTTCTTCTGTTTATACAACTGTAAAATATTTCATATCATATAATACACCGACATAGCAGATAAATACACAAGAGTATTTGTTGCATGAATCAGTAAATACCTTTTTTGGGTGTATGTACTTTTTGAAGAAACTTGAAGGAAATGGCAATCATTAACTCAAAAGAAGAAACCTCTTGTTCAAAATCAGACAGATTTTCAAGAGTTACAAGAGATAGGCGGTCCTCCCATCCCTCCAGCCACAACCTTTATGTCCCCATTAGAGGCTGGAGGAGATCCACAGGTGTCCCCAGGTTTTCAGAACAGAGTCAATCAGTTTTTCTCATCTTCAAAATGTGAGGTCACTTAAGTCAGTTCTTTTCAAACATTCAGACAAAAGTACTGCCCACAATGGAAGAAAGAATAGAGAGGTTTGAGAACGCTGTAATAAGCAACTTGTTGCAAACACGGTGCTTCTCTGGACTCAAAATTTTATCTTAAAAATATGCAGACTTGAGATTCTCTTTTAGATTTTACAGGTTCACTTCAGCGAAGAAAGGCCTTCACCGGTCAGCTCAGCTTAGGGTACTAGAGGGACCAACTGGTATTGTCCATAAGCAGGAAGGCTTGCAACTGACATCTTTAGTTCGATGAGGCCACTTAGGCCCATGCTCTGAGGTCATGGGATGAGGGAGTCACTGGTAGGGGTCGGTGGCTGGGTGGGACCATTGGCTCTGCCACAAATGGGGCTGCTGAGTTAGCTCCTTCCTTGGGTGGGGCTGATGGCTGTGCTCCATCGTCACGGGGGGCTGCTAGCTGGGCTCTGCAATCACTTCTGGTTGGGCAGGTTGGCATGCTGTGTTTCCCGGTAGCACAGTGCTTCTGGATGGATTCCATGATGGGCAGGGCTGTGGGCTGTATTTCACAATTGCTGGTGGTCACATGGGGCCTCAGGCTGTTTCCCAACCGAATGGTGCCACTGGCTAGAATCCGTGTTCAGGTAGGACTGCAGGCCAGGTTTTGAAGTTAGATGGGGACTCAGGCTGTGGTCTGTAATAAGGCAGGGCCACGGGCTGTGCTGAAAGTTGGGTGGGGCTGCAGGCTGGACTTAGTGATTGGGTAAGCCACTGGTTATGCTCTGTTGTTAGGTGAGGTCACTAGCTGTGTTCTCCAAGAGGGGCCTTTAGCTGTCCCCCATAGTTGGGTGGGGCTGGAGACTGTGCTCTGCAGTCAGCTGGGGTCACTGTCCACAGGTTATGCACTCTATGATTGTGTGGGGTCACTGGCTGGGATCCTGCCTCAGTGAGGTTCCAGGCTGTATTTAGCAATCGGGCAGAATCACAGGATGGGGTCTGGTACTGGGTGGTGTTGTGGGCTGTGCTCCATGGCTGGGTGGTACACAAGGCTAGGGTCTGTGGCTGCTCATGCTGACTGTGTAGGCTCTCTGCTCATGCAGTGCCACAGGTGAGACTGAACAGTTGGATAAGGTTATTGTCTTGACTCCCTGTGTAGATGCTTGATAGGCTGTGGTCCATATTTCCTGTGGCCATGCTTCCCAGAGGGAATACTAAGCTCAACAGTTGGGTGGGACTATGAGTTTCCTCCCCTGCTTGGATGGACTCCACAGCCAGTATGGCCCACTGGCTGGGGATCTAAACCAGGAAGCACTTCAAACTGAGCCCCTTGGCCAGACAGGGCCACCAGCTCAGCTCTATAGATGGGTATAGTGTCTGGCTGGGATCTCTGGGTGCTGCTGCAAGCAGGAATACAGTTTGCCAAGAACTAAGTGCCAGCTGCTCTAAGCCCTTCTCCCTTCTCTGTCTCTATCCCTGGTGGTTAAGCTCCACAGATACCTCCAGTGATCCCCATGACATGATACGCAAATTGGCCTACCAGGAAGCATCTTATAATGCTGGGAAATCTGTATGTCCATCTTGGTTCTCTTTGTCCCACTGGAGAAACCATATGCCCAGGGAGGCCCTCTTGGTGTGGGTCTGTGCTCACCTAGGGGAGGGGCATTCGGTCAGACTGTAGCCTTTCCTCAATACAGTCCTTCTCAGTCTCCGTGGTCTGGGGGGTGCTTCAGCTTCACACCCAGGTTCTAAGATTTTCAAAATGGTGTCTGGTCTATTAATAGTTGATAGCTGGTCTTCTTGTGAGGGGGACTAAAATCAGAAATGACCTATGTCCCCATCTTGATGATGGCATACCACTAAAGTTTTTCATTTAATTTTCTAAGACTCCCTTCACATCATTTAATTCTGAGAAAAAAACACCAGAATTCTCTAAAACTGTTCATTTATATACCAATTTACTGGAATGAACTATAAAAACAAATTTAGTGGCTCTTAGAATAAAATCCTTCATGTCAAATTGTGAATGCAAACTTACATATGCCAACTGTACTTAAAATAAAAACTATACCTATTATTATCTTAAGTTAAATATAGATAATATAAGTATGGTCTGTTTTAAAATCAATCAGAAGACACTACAGATCTTTTATGTTAGTATATGATTTCAGTAATCCGTATTCCTAAGAACATGTAAGCAGGTTTTTATCACCTGGAATTAATGTACCTTCCAAATTCAAGCTTGATAGAATCTTCAGTTTCTTCAATTTATCCATTTTTCTCAGGCTATTCACCCCTTTCTTTCCTTACTTTTCCTTCTTTCCCTTCTAGCTGGGATGGTCTGCTCATCCTATCAATGACTCTCACTGTTACTCGCAACCCCTTGACCTTTGTCTTCTCATTACCTTCACACAGCAGACCCAAGTGCCTGTGTTAGCCTTCCAGATCCTGTGTTGGAGACTTTGTAAACTATTGGGTAGCTCTGACTGACAGGATGGTGCTACCTCAGACTGATGATATCCCATCTTCCTGGGGCTGAGACCTCATTAGGAAGTTTCCACTTGTCTTCTGTCCTCTCCAATTCCCTCAGAAGCTTGCCCAGTTTCTATTTTAAATGTTTGCAAAACATCTCATACCCACAGCACTTACACAATGCCCAGTAAATTTTAGGTGCTTAGATATCTTTAGGTGAACAGCAGAGTGACTTCCTACAAATTAAGGAATTTAGAGGTCATGCATATGGCTGAGGGATACGACTGATTTTACATTGTTCCACATGGAAAGTGTGGGCCTTGGGAGGAAACTTCAGAGAGACAGACTCCAGATCAAGAGGAAGGCAAGTCGGCACCACCTGCACATTACTAACTCATAAGCTGCAAATTTCCCAGCCATACGTGTGCTTTAGTAATGGTGGAGGGACTCTGTATACACGGCCATGGCTGAAGTGAGAAAATGATCTTGAGAAGTACCTCCAAGATTCATATTCCAGGGAGATGTGCCATGAGCTGTAAAATGACAGGGACTATGTATGGAGAGTATGAGCAAAAATCAGGAACAATGGAAATTTTATTAGAAAATGCTTCCCAAGATTCCTTGCTTTCTTTGCATTGCATGCCCTGAAGAGCTCACAGTACTCTGCTCTTGCCGAGGCATAATGAAAGTTGGGCAGAAGAATGAGAAATACTAGGAGTAACATATCACCATATGAGGATGGCTTTAGGGGTTTGGCCAAGTTCACAATTAGTTTTTTTTTTATTATGTTCAGTTAGCCACCGCGTAGTACACCATCAGTTTTTGATGTAGTGTTCAATGATTCATCAGTTACACATAACACCCAGTGCTCATCACAACACGTGCCCTCCCTAATACCCATCAGCCAGGTACCCCTCCCTCTTCTCCCCTCCCCTCTGAAACCCTCAGTTTATTTGTATGGAACCAGAAAAGACCCCGAATGGCCAAGGGAATGATGAAAAAGAAAAACAAAGCTGGGGGCATCACGTTGCCTGACTTCAAGCTATATTACAAAGCTGTGATCACCAAGACAGCATGGTACTGGCACAAAAACAGACACAGAGACCAATGGAACAGAATAGACTCCAGAAATGGACCCTCAACTCTATGGTCCACTAATCTTTGACAAATCAGGAAAAAATACCCAATGGGAAAAAAGACTGTCTCTTCAATAAGTGGTGCTGGGAAAATTGGACAGCTACAATTAAGTCTTTCTAACGGGTCCTCTCTACCAGAGAAGAAGGAGGTTCCAGATTTCACTTTATTTAAAGCGTCCCTGTCCCTGGGGGTACAACTTGGGAGCTGTGGAGAGCCTCTTAATTTTCTACAAGATCTACACAGAAGGAGACAATGGCCCTCAGAGAGAAGAAAAATTAAGAGAGGAAGCAGAGATGCAAGACAGAGGGAGAGTATGGGTTTACCTTCCACACAGGTTACAGGGCCCAGATCAGTCCTCTCTGTGGGGCATGTCTGCATTCTTACTGTCTAGGTCTCTTTTCTGCTTTAGCACTTATCACTTGGTTTCTGTTACTCGGAATCAAAGTAGCTTAAATAGTAGAGTATACCACAGCTGTTACTTGAAGCAGCCACCTCACATCAACCGAGGCCCAGGTCAGAAATGCTCACCTGTCACCACGAACAGAAAGGACGTATTTCTTATTGCCCAGTGCAATTTTCCAACATAGCACGGAGCAGGATGGTCACGAGGTGTTGCTACTTAGAAGACTGCCAGCCTCATAACAACTTTTCTCTAAGCCTTCTTGACAGGTGTTTCTGGCCAGGATATCCACACATTTATTACCAGAGTTTATTTAATTACAACCAAGGCCCATTACTGCAATGGAAACAAAAGGCTCAGAGAATGTCACTGGAACTGTGCCCAGGAAGCTTCGGTGATTACAAGTGCCAGAGCTTTAAAAAAATCATAGTCCTATACAGAATTATTCCAAATAATACTCTGCTGAGCACATTCAGGATTCTGTGAATCTCATCTGCATAGAAACAATATGCAAAATGGGTGTTTACTGCATTGGGTGATTGTCATCTTTTTCTTTTAATACCACCAATGAACTAAACCGTCCAACAGAAGTAGAAGAAAGAAGCCTGAAAGAATAGCACAATATAAATATACCATAATTGGGCTGTAAATGCACTAAGTAAGTACTAAGAGGTCAAGAAGTGATTCAGCCAATGGAGCAAAGATATCCACAATCCTACATAGCAGAGAGAATGCCCCATGTTCTAAAATGGTTTTTAAAATTCTCATGGGATCTATAAATATTTTCAGAAGTACTTTCACCTTGCCAAAATGTCATTTTAAAAAAGCCCATAATCTGGAGCATTGTTTAAGTCTTAAGAGTTTTTTCCCCCTCAAATTCTGAATATTCACAGGACCAGGTATTAGACTGCGCCTTGGCTCTCTCTCCTTCCTCAAGCCACAAAGACATGTGAACCCACAAACAATGAGAATTCCAGTAGTGTGATTCAAATTAAAAGAATGGTCACTTGGACAGATGATTGGGATGAATTTGGCACCAGCACAAAAAAAAAGATGGGTAGGATATGGTTTTGTTAAGTGGAGAGTAATGAACACAGATACTTCAGACATTTTCTGCCAGAAATACTTCAATAAAAAAAAGCTAATGAGGATTAGTGTCAACAATTATTTATAAATGATTTATATATATTAAAACTCATCTTTAAGGCTTCTCTTTGGTAAGATTTTTTAAGTATTAATTCTTATTACCCTAGATTATTGGAAAAAAGTAACAGTGTCCCCTTATTAAATAATAATCAAGTTTCTCAGGAGGATCTTTTCTTCAGTTACTAAGTCACAGGGATTTAACTCACAAGAACAATCTCAACAGCTCAATGTTTAGATATATAATAAACTTCAAGTCGGTTTTCCAAAAGTAAAACATGATCGCTGATCCTCCTTGTTTAACTCCACGGCAGTCAACAAAGGATAAGGAAGAGCAGTGGAGATAAAATGTGTTTTCTTTTCCACAGCTGCATAGTTTAAAAATATTGAATAAGGTCCAGAGAGATGGTGAAATCACAGAAATAAGGACCAAATTACAAGGACAACCAAATCTTGCTATCATCTACCACATCATTTTGTTACCTCTCTAGGAGAATAATGCTGTTTACGTGTTTTTCCACATGGGCCAATGCTAAAGAGAAATGAGGTAGTTTTTGGATTGTGAATGCTACTAAATATTATAATACATTAACTTATCTCATTTAATTCTTGTAAGTCTGAGTTATGCATGTTATCTCTAGTTCTATAGGATGAAACAGGTAACACCAAATTAAGTCACTGGTCCAAACTCACACAAAGAATGAGTCACACATTCACTCCAAAGTCAATCCACTTTGCCTTCCACTGTACTTCTTTCTCACCAATGCATTTCTACAAAGGGAATTTACACTGCACAGTCAAGTTTAAATGTGCTTCTCCTCTAAAGAATGAAGAGAACTGATGATATGCTCTCTGGAAAGCTTTTCTGCTGTGTTTTCATTTGGTACTTTTCAATGAAGTCTAAATCCTGTCACAGACATTACCTTATTAATCTTCGCCATTTATCTGGGTACACTAGTTTGGGATGTTATTACCATTGTTATTACGAACAAGAAAATTAAAATGAGCACTGGTGAGCAGGAATGCCAGGGTGTAAGTGGCAGTTTGGATTGGAAGTCTTGCCACCTAATACATAATCCAGAGCCCTCACCACTAAATCTTGCTTTTTGTGATATGGTAAAGCACACAAGGCCAAGCTACTATTAATCTTTAATGAAACCAAATGTCATCTATACCATTCTGAATCATCATTCAGTTTCCAGCATAATATTCAGTATATATTCAATCTTATGACCACACATTCATACATAAAAGTTGAAAGAAAATCCGATTTCCTTCTATAATTACATAAATTATTTTTAACATGTCACAACAATTTTACATGAGAAAGGAAAAATAAATTTACCCATCAATTGACACTCAAATATGTTTTTTCTTTCTTTAAGGAGTCAATCCCCTGATGTTGTAGCTAATTACTTTTCCTTTCCTTAAAGAATTCTGACAAAGAACGAAGTTATTCTGATGAATGTCTCCGTTCCTGTTTGTCAGGCGCAGATGTCTGAGTCTGCCTCGAGGATAAGTCTAATGCTCTGTGACACTGAGGAAGCACAGCCAGCGACCAGGAAACAACTTGCGTCTCTGCTCAAACCGGGTTCACGATACTATTTCCTCCTTTTATAAACGCATGGCAAATACAAATCTGCTGTTTAAAAAACTTCCTATAGATTTCCCGATAACCCCCAATATTATTATCGATCATCAGGCTCCTAATTCAGTTGGATTTTGATCAAAGAGGCTATCTTTATATGGTCCCTTGGTAAAAATAACAATTATTTAAGAAAACCACACACATCAATGTCAGGCTGGAAGCTCTCAATCTGACACCTCCATGTCACATCATGGGTTCCATACTTCAACATGAACATAACAAGTATGTTAACCCCTCTGTGTGTCTGCGAATGTTGTTTCTTCTTCAGGATGGAACATGCATCTACTTTTCTTACTTATCAGGAACACTATCTTAGTTATCCTTTAAGGCTTGGCAGAAAGACACCACTCCTCCATTCTCGGGTCAGCCTCTCCTGGCCCATTATGGACTCGAACACTGGCTTCTCTTGAGTCATATCACACTTTAGTAGTTTCTCTATTAAACAAGCAATTCCCATTTGCTACAGAATCATTTATATGTGATTGGCTGTGCACTCCTTGAGAGGTGGGGCCAGGCAGAGAGTTTATCTCTGTACCTCCCCTAGCACATTTCCCTCTTTGTTTCTCAAATATGTTAGCCATGAATGTTTGGCAAATATAGTACAGTGACCCCTTGAGTTAGAAGATTCTTGGGTCTAGTCCAAGCTCCAATGGCCTTGCACAGATGATACCACTCAGCTCAGCTATCTCACTATAAAAGGGGCTGATGAGACCTGTTTCTGGGAAGCTGTTTTCCCGACCCCAAGTTGAAAATATGATTTGAAAACTGTGTTTTGCTAGGTAAGTAGAAAGTATCATGCCTGTGTGTGTGTATTTTTTAGAGGATAAAATGTTGTGTGCTGTGTAAAACACTTGAAATAATAAATACATGGACTGTACAATAACGTATTTGATCCACTTCAATTACAAACATGCTTAAAGAGAATCCTCTCAGAAACCAGCAGGGAATACAACTACCCAACTGGTGTCTAATTTATACATGAATAGAGTAGAAAAAAAATTCATTCTAGATGAATGTATCTGTTCCCATAATGAATATCCATACCCTGACTACTATAGTGACCAAGTAACCATGAGTAGCAGAGAAGTAACCATATCTACCCATGCACAAATACTGGCCAGCAACACGGATGGAAGGGAAGAGAGGGAGTATCAGTACTTAAAACCCTCACTTGCACTCTTTATTTAAAGTGTGTGATTGTTTTCAGATTATTTAATTGGACAGAAATGTTGTTTTAAAAATGAGTGTGCACGATCCCAGGTCCCTGGGATTATGACCCGAGCCGAAGGCAGACGCTAACCATCTGGGATAGAGCCCCATATAGGGCTCCTGGCTCAGTGGGGAGCCTGCTTCTCCCTCTCCCTCTGCCTCTCCCCCTGCTCATGCTCATGCTCATGCTCTCTGTATCTCTGCGTTTCAAATGAATAAATAAAAAATCTTTAAAAAAATAAAAAAATAAAAAAATTCATGGAAACAAATGAAAATGAAAACACAACTGTTCAAAATCTTTGGGATGCAGCAAAGGCAGTCCTAAGAGGAAAGTATATAGCAATACAAGCCTTTCTCAAGAAACAAGAAAGGTCTCAAGAAACAAGAAAGGTCTCAAGAACACAACCTAACACTACACCTAAAGGAGCTAGAGAAAGAACAACAAATAAAGCCTAAACCCAGCAGGAGAAGAGAAAAATAAAGATCAGAGCAGAAATCAATGAAATAGAAACCAAAAGAACAGTAGAACAGATCAACGAAACTAGGAGCTGGTTCTTTGAAAGAATTAATAAGATTGATAAACCCCTGGCCAGACTTATCAAAAAGAAAAGAGAAAAGACCCAAGTAAATAAAATCATGAATGAAATGAATAAGTCAATCAGAGAAAGACATGTATCATATGACCTCACTGATATGAGGAATTCTTAATCTCAGGAAACAAACTGGGAGGGGTGGGGTGGCTGGATGACAGACATTGGGGAGGGTATGTGCTATGGTGAGCACTGTGAATTGTTTAAGACTGTTGAATCACAGACCTGTACCTCTGAAACAAATAATACATTATATGTTAAAAAAAAAAGAAGAAGATAGCAGGAAGGGAAGAATAAAGGGAGATGAACCATGAGAGACTATGGACTCTGAGAAACAAACTGAGGATTCTAGAGGGGAGGGGGTGGGGGGATGGGTTAGCCTGGTGATGGGTATTAAAGGGGGCACGTACTGCATGGAGCGCTGGGTGTTATATGCAAACAATGAATCATGGAACACTACATCAAAAACTAATGATGTAATGTATGGTGATTAATATAACATAATAAAATTAAAAAAAATCATTTCCAGTGATCAAATGGTATCAACAGCTACATTAATTATAAGCTGTTGTCAACTCTCCTCTTGTCCTTTAGCTTCTGACCACACACTTAGTTTCTGTTTTGTCCTGGATCCACCAAATGCAGAAATCATTACCTTTTGAATGCACCAGAAAGAATCTGCTTATAGAGGGAGCTGATAATGCACTAATATTTTTCTTAAGTTTTTTTTTTTAATTCAGTGTTGGTAAACACCTTAATTTAAGTGTTACAAACACTCAAGAACAAAAACCCAATCATGTGTTTGTTTTTTTTAAGATTTTATTTATTTGAGAGAGACAGTGAGAGAGAGAGAGAGAGAGAGAGAGCACGAGCAGGGGGGAGGAGCAGAGGCAGAGGGAGAAGCAGGTTCCCCACTGAGTGGGGAGCCCAGTGCGGGTCTCAATCCCAAGACCCTGGGATCATGACCTGAACAGAAGGCAGATGCTTAACTGACTGAGCTACCCAGGCACCCACAATCATGTGTTTTCTTCAATCAGTTGGCAGAATTCTAGTTCTCTCTTCTTTCCCTGTCCACCCACTTGCTCCTCCACTGATGATTTCCTCTTGTAGTAACAGCACTTTGGGGCTGTCTCAAGTTTGCTCGAATATCTCATTTCAGTGTTTATGTACAAAAAAAGGGATCCTAGTTAATAGGCTATAATTAGAAGACATTTTAGGCACTATCTTTTGTTAATTGATTATACTTATCTACCTCGGCAGCTTTTAAAACTAACTTTAGTATTCACTGCAAGGTTAATTATGGCAAATTCAAATTTTTCCCAATCTCTAGGTCCTGAAAATATTGTGGGGTTTTTTTTGGGGGGGGGAAGAGGAAAGGAGTGGCATTTTCAACTATAATTCCAATTTAAAAGGCTTTAAAATGATGAATGCTCAAGTCTACACTTATCTTGAAAATAATTAGTAATAATCTTCTTTCATAGCTTAGGAGCATCCATATAAAGATCATTTCCTTCTCTGCCACTTAAGTATTTAAACATTCTTGTCACAGATCCCATGGAAGGGATTTGCTCTCACTCAATTTTAGAACTATCATATTAAGTCAAGTACAGTCGTCCCCCCACTTATCCATGGTTTTGCTTTTTGCAGTTTCATTTACCTGTGGTCAACCATGGTCCAGAAGCAGATGATCCTCCTTTGGACATATCATCACATACTTATGCCATTCACCTCACTTTATCTCATCACACAGGCATTTTATCATCTCACATCATCATTATAAGAAGGGTGAGTATAATACAGTGAGTTATTCACAGACCCCACTCACATAACTTTTATTACAGTGTATTGTTATAATTATTCTATCTTATTGTCATTATTATTGATTTCTTACTGTGGTTGATTTATAAATTAAACTTACTCATGTATAGAGAAAAAACAGCATACATTGGATTCAGTACAATTTGTGGTTTCAGTCATCCACTGGGAGACTTGGAACATATTCCCCATGGATAAGGGTGGGGGGGACTTAAACTCCATCAAAGTAAGCTAGGTTGTCAATTACAGTGATGAGATGGCCAGAGAATCAAATCCTAATGACTTATTCAAAGCATTAGGGACATTTTTCTTTATTGAATTTGAAGCACTGTTTCACATTTTGAATTGAATATGAACAGTTTTAAATGAGATGACATTTAATACATAAACCAAAAACCCAAAAAACCCAGGGGTTTGAAAAGCATATTTATTCTGTCATGTTTAAAATAAAATAAAATAAATTACAGAAATACTATGAGCAGCAATTTTTCATTTTGTCTTATACCTGTTCTTTGGATAGGGCCTTTATGTTAGCATAGAAATCGGGGTCAGTGCCGAATGATCCATACCCCCAGTATTTGTCATCACGTAGGAGTGTCGTGCCCTTTCTTACTTTGGCTGATTCAGCGGTAGTCTCACCAAACTACATGCACAAGTGTGGATTCATTGAAAAGGATAATTTCTGAAATGATCCAGTGAATTTGTTAAGAATGAGTTCTGCTGATGAAGGTAAACAAGACTCCCAGACATCTAAAGTGAAGGGCGGAGATGAGCAAAGCCCTTTTCTCTGAGGCACTGCGTGAAAAATAAATTCTGTAATTGACAAACTTCTCTGGATTCACAGCAATGCACTCTTGGAAAGCAACAGAAAGGATGAGCCATTACAAAGGATTGTTAAAAAGGAGATAGCAGGCCCAAAATGGAGTCACTTATGCTAAACCCCACCAAGACTTAGTACCTAACCTAACTGCAGCTTTAGCTTCTGCTGAAATGTGATCTTTAACACACCAACCTGGACTTTACTGGTCAGCACTAAGAGGTTATCCACTGTTAGACCCCTTCTGTTTCCCTTGGGAGTGTGGCCTTGCCTAAAATAATGCACCATTTCTAATAATTTCCTTGTTTCTATTCCTTCTCTGTTTTTAAAATCTCATCTCTTTCTGTCTTTGGAGCTCCTTTCTATCTGCTAGAGAAATCAGATCTTTTAAAATATACTCAGCTGAGGGCACCTGGGTGGCTCAGTTGGTTAAGCGTCTGCCTTCGGCTCAGGTCATGATCCTGGAGTCCTGGGATCGAGTCCCACATCAGGCTCCTGGCTCAGCGGGGAGCCTGCTTCTCCCTCTGACCCTCTCCCCTCTCATGCTGTATTTTTTTCTCCCTCTCTCTTTCAAATAAATAAATAAATAAAATCTTAAAAAAAAAAAAATATATATATATATATACACGCACATATACTAAGCTGAATTTTTGTTATTTAACAGATTTGGTGGCAGTAATGGGACCAAAGGAAACCTCCAATGGCTTTGAGGACGAGAAACACAGGTGTGGTACCCCATGAACACTTTGAGTTCATTGTCTCTCTCCCCATTTCCTAGTGCCAGACTAAGTTACCTCTAGGTTCTAAGCTCCGCCTTCTTTGTGTTGAGCTCTTGATCTAACTGGCTTTTCAGTCTGCAATTCCCAAGTTTTTGGGTGGAAATCCTCAGTCCTGAATTCTGTCCCAAGATCCATGAGGGGATTGTTAGTGGCAGTGCACAGTTCCCTACCTATTGTGAAGCCCCTAGTCTGCAGGCCCTATTTGTTAAGGTCTGCTGGTTCAACCCTTTCCACAGTCCAAGGTCCCATGGGAATGGCTGGTGGTGAGTGCAGTGCCACTACTGGCCATTCTGCAATAACTCCTAAACCCCAGACCTTGGATCGGCCCTCACATTCCATGCTGGGGACTGCTGGTGGCAGCTGCAGTTCCCCATTTGTCTGAAATTAAGTCCAAGGTCCCCATTCTGGGAGGTCCACTGGTTCAATCCTTTCCCCAGTCTCTCGTTCTTTGGTTACAGTTGGTATCCACAGCTTTGTTTCCTCCATCACTGTTGATTGCAATTATTGCATACATGGGTATAGGTTAATTGCTAATGGAGATCTCAGAGGCCAAAAAGCCATAAAAATTGATGGGCATTTGTTGAGCAGTTAAGAGCTGTTGGAGTACTTGCCACCTAACCTCAAGACTCCTGGGTTAGGATAAGCTGGTCATGGAATAACATTAGTTAACCTGCCAAACTTAAGAAAATTTCTATACAATGAGGTACACTGTGAAACACTACACAAACCCAACCCTGTAGCACATCCCTCTTTAGTATTAATCTGGCTCTGAGAAACCCAAAGACTTGGGGTGCCTGGGTGGCTCAGTCGGTTAAGCGTCTGCCTTTGGTTCAGGTCATAATCCTGGGGTGCCAGGATCGAGTCCCACATAGGGCTCCCTGCTCAGCAAGGAGTGTGCTCTCCCTCTCCTTATGCCCCTCTCCCCATGCATGTTCTCTCTGAAATAAATAAATAAATAAAATCTTAAAAAAAAAAAACCCAAAGACTTATAAATAATCAATCAATCAGAAATCTTTAATTTCTAGAGTCAAGACACCACCTCTAGCACACCTGCTTATTTTACGTCTAAGAATTATAGTCTGGGAAGATGTAAATATCTACAAAAGTGGCAAAATCTTATCGTGTCCTGAAAGCCTGGCTTGGTAACCATCAGGTTGGGGGCCCCAAAATATGGCAGAACAGAAATGTGGGCTGAACTCCATTCTCGGCTATGGGTCCTACTAAACTGCTACCACCTCTCAGGGAAATGACAATGGCCATTATGAGGAGTACTCTAATTACATAAGATCATTTAAAGAGTGTGCTTAAACGTCAGGGTTCCCAAATGAAACAAACCGAATGGGATACCTATTTTAATTGGTATGCAGAAATCCAAAAGGTTTCAAAATTCCAAAATAGTTTCATTGAAAGCTTCATTATAAAAGGTTAATGACACAATAAAGACAAGAGGAACCTGAAACAAGAGACTGTAAGGCTGAGGATTGTTCCTCCTACTTCCCTCTGGCCTTCTTTCTCTGAGCACTCATCCCAGTTATCCTCCAGCTGAACTGTCTTCATGTGGGGGTGCACAGAGGTCTGCCAAAGGAATGGCCTTAGAGACACCCCCACGTCCGCCTTCAAAGGGGGGCCCTCATGGGAGCCCCTCTCAGATTTGATGAGACTCTAAGGAACTGTCTGGTAAACTGCTATGTTAGCCTCTTTAACAGGCAAGGGAAAACTAAAATTTAAATACAAAACAAACTAACAAATGTTGCCAAATTCTCGTAAATATTAGAGGTGTGGTCTCCACTTTAAACCCCACTCTGAACCTGCTGATGGAGTCCTGAAAAACTGATGGAAGCCACAGGCCAACTAAAGGCCTTCTCCTCTAAGCTAAATGTACCCAGAGGGCGGAGAAAAAAACCCACAAAATATTCCAACACAGGTGGATATATCAGTCCCTTGACATCCAGGCTACAACCTAATTCCTTGAGAAATGAAAAGCAACTGTCCTGATCTTACACTAGAGATACAGTTCTAGAGGTAATTCAAAGTTCACCTATTCATTTTACCAGTCTCCAAACCTCCCCTATTTATCTCAAATGCCTTGTTTAAGTACTGGCCTTCAGAAACCAAAATCCTTCTTGGGGGGAAAACTTGCATTCTTTCCCTGTGCTTTTGAGATGAAAATATTAAAAGTACAAACCTCAGGGAGGTAACTGTTATCAGAAATAGGACAATAGGGTGAAAGTTCATTTGAAACTTACACAAATGAAAAATCATGTGTCTTCTCCACAAACATTAGTAGAAAATACTTAAGCCATTGAGCAAGTAACCTTAAGTTGTTCCATTTGCCAGAAAAACAGTTTGGATCCAACCGCTCCCTTATAAATCAGTGAGTTTTGCATTATCATACCCATCTTATGGCTAAAATTTTAAAACAATAACTATAAGGTCTGTGTTTATATGTTTATTTGTGTCTGTATATGTATGTTGTAAATGTGTGGCATTTTCTACCTTTGAATGGTATTGCTAAAATTAATTTGTAAAAAGCTCTATTCAATGGGCTTAAAATAACACAATAAACTAAGTGTTTCCCAATCTCAGAAATACAACAGAAACTAACCCAAATGCTGTTCAGATTCATGTGATCTGGGAAGATATTCAGTATTAAAGCTAGGATAGGCCTGTTGATTTAATTAACATAGGTATGTCTTTACAGTTTTCTCCTACCAGAGTTTACTAATCAAATAAGTTCATGTTATCTCTCTCACAAAAGGTCAACAAAATTGGGACAATGGCTGATTTCATCTCATGAAGCTTTTGTGGATAATCTACACATAATTGTTAAGAATAAATAAATTGAAAAAAAATGAAAAAAAAAGAAGAACAAATAAATTGAATAGATGGAAGTAGGACAAAAACTTTTTAGGTAAACTTTTTAAATAGTTTTCCCAAATTTTTTTGGTAACCTGAAACCTTAAAGTTTTGCTAAGTGATGAGTTAAGTTAAAGTCACTGAATATCCAGATAATTTCCAAATAAGATAAAATACCAAAACATTAATTAGTGAACATGGATTTATCCATTTTTGGCTTTCTTTTACAGAGTAACTGAAGATATTTGAATCTGTTAGTAAACATGTTTTATGTCACACTGAGAATTTTCTATGAAAAAACATATTTTTAGAAGTCATAAAAAGTATTTATAAGTCTGCCAATTCACACAATGCTACTGTAAAAGGCAGTTCAAAACTGCTTAGTTCCTAAGGGTTAAGAATTCTAATTAATAAATGTGATTAAAGCTATTAGAAATAATAAGGAAAACATCACCATATGCAAGAAAAGTAAGATGTGTGCTTTTGGTAGAACGTATGAGGAATGGAAATGTATTTTCATTTAGGGAAAAGAAAGTAATTTTGTCCTAAAGTGAGGCTGGTTCTTTTGAGGGAAAACACAGGAGAAAATCTGGATGTAAAAAAGAAAGTTGTAGAAGGTTTGTTTAAAAGGAATCTTTGAGAAAGAATTCTGACATGTGGTCAAGCTG